>NW_015645086.1:1619467-1692873 GCF_001515625.1 Sinocyclocheilus rhinocerous | reverse complement strand
AAAGTGCCCCTATTATGCCATTGTTAAGGTTCCTAATATTGTATTGGGACTTGGGAGTCTCCTACAATAGGTTTACATGCATGCAAGGTCAAAAAATGCTTTTGTTTTCTCAAAATATGCATTTAATACCTCATTTTCCAACGATTCGCAAACGATTAGTTCAAAGCAGTTCTAAGATTCAGTCTCTCTAAACCCCTCCTTTCCGTGAGCCTACTCTGCTCTGATTGGTCAGATGGCCCAGTCTGTTGTGATTGGTCTACCGTGTACAACGCGTGTCTGAAACTAAACGCCCATTGCCATAGTTCCGTATTTTGAACGCTCGATAGAAAATATAAACATCTGTTATTTATCATTCTTACAGGTTGTGATTCAGTGGAGTTAGCTGGTCCAAATAAACTGGGTACTGAGCCATCTTTCAAGAGCAAGCGTTTTGTGAATCCCACATTGAACTCCCAGAGATTAGAGAAGCAGTCAGTAAAATGACGGGAACACAAAAAAAGATTGGGGGTTGTACTGCTGTGGTACAGTGGGAAAAATGTATTTTAACCACTGATTCTTTGCAGCTTCCTCTTTCTGAAGTGAAAATAAAACTAATTTACTTTCACAGCGTCTTCTCGACATGACACGAACAAGCTGCAGTGTTTGAGGGCGGGTCAAGTTGTTCGCGGCCAGCAAACGGAGAACATAGGCGGGCATTCTGCAAAGGTGTTACCCAGTGACGTGTAGACGTCCGTCACGGAAGTGAGATTTGAATTACTGACGACTCGTTTAGGCTGTTCAGAGTCTATTCTTTCTTTTGGGAGACAATAATTGTATTTATCGTGCACTTTTGGCTTTACAACTTTACAACGTTACGATTTGGCAGATCTTTTACATTCACATACAGCTACATTACACACTGGATGAAAGGCAATATTCAAAATGGCATAATAGGGGCACTTTAAAATCTGATAAGTTTTAAAATGTCATGTATTTTTCTTAGTTTTCAGTCAGAATTTAGTCAGAATTTTCACAAGAGTGCAGAACTTAAGTCGTGCTGAACTGAAGTGATCATCAGCTTCAGTTATTATAAAGTGAGCGCTCTTTTGACGCTTTCTGTATGTAACCCCTTTCACAATTTGATTAAAAGTTTTATTTTTCATGCTGCTAATAAGACTAGCAGCCAAGTACACAGTGCAAAGTGTCAGGAGGACTAACAAAAATGACAAAATTAAAATCACATTGCATAATATTCACGCTTCTTTTGGGTGCAGATTATAATAAATATACGTTCACATGGCAATACCGATTTCCTCCCAAAAGTGCCGGTAATTTGTAACATGGCTAAATTATATGACAGAATTATCACCTTCTGATTATTTGTGTCCTTATCTGTTTGCGAGTGCCATAAAGAGCCACATTTCATTAGGAATTTATGGCGTGTCCTTGAAAGAGAATCTATGTCTAATTCAATATGCAGTTATCTGCATGCCCTTGAACTGCTCAGTGATGCAAGATGGCACGTTCTTAAAGGATGATGTCTGCATCTGTGGATTCTGACTTTTCCTGCGGATTTCTCCAATAGGAAATGTCCACATTCCTTCTTGTGTTAACGTATTTATCTACGTTACGGATAAAGGCAGATGTTGTAACACAACAAAGGCTGTTTCACAGGATTTTTCAGCCTTTCCTCAACTTGCTGTGATGCTCCTGTGGCTAGAGATGTTCGTTCGCACTTTCACTGTACTGCGTTTTTATCGCAACCGAGCAGTTAAAGGCCTCTCTGGTTTGAGGTTTTACACTCTCACTGAGAACCGTACATGCTTGGCAACCTTTCAATTTAACTCCTGTTGCTTGATGCCTTTCAGAAACTCGGGCAACATCCTCCAAGTCAATTTGAATGGATTTTAGCTTTAAACCGTGGACAGGAAAGTGCCATTCTTGAGACAAGGACGTTTCCGTGTTGAACTGAACTCCACTCCATTGCATCAGCCAAATTTCACTCAGGACAGGTTGATGGATTGGAGGTAAACAGCATTAATATGAATGCTCCAATTAATTTGAGAGGGGCCATGTATGATGTGCATGCTAACTAGGTGCCCTGAAGAAAACCTGCTTTCCTTTCTTCATCACGCTCTTCCTCTCTGCCTGTACGCCGCTCTCGCAGACTGATTACACCGGTGATGTCATGACTACCTTCTGTATGCCACCATTTGAAGACTCATTGGCTTGGGGCTACAAATGAATCTCGGCTTGATATGTTTTTCTTGCACATGAGCACCCGTGTTATTGTATTTGTTTATTTGAAGGTCGTTCTATGCCTCACAATATTATGGCAGTGCTGTTTGAAAAAATTTGTTCCAAGATGGCAAGTAGATCTTGCAAAACTGAGCTGTCAGTTTTTTCATGAACTCACTCAATTGATATAAGACTCAGCTGACGTTTGGAAGTAAGTTTCTTTTTTTCTTTTTTTTATACTGGCTCCTCCCTCAGCACTGCTTATTTGGAGCACAAAATCAATAGCTTAAACACAACATGGGTAATTGGTGGTCATTTTTATTCTGTGCCGTTCCTTTTGTTTTTTTTTTTTTTTTTTTTTTTTTTTTTTACAGTGGAGCGCTTTCATGCATTGAACAAGGGGGGTTTTGTGCCTTCTGAAAGGGCACCACAGCTCCCTCAAAAAGAAGTCCTGCCATCATTGTAGCTCTGTTCCAAAATGTAGTGAGCTGCCTCTAAATTTTTAGGCATTAAATACGCTTCTGATACAAAGGCTGTTCCAAAAAGTAGTCAACTTAATTATGCTGCCTACTCTTGGCCAAATTCAAAGAAAGCATTATATTTGTCTTTTGTAGAGATAATGCAATGTAATGCCCACAAGCTCAGTTAAAAAGAAAAGTTGGAGAGTTAGAGAATGGGATAATTTGAGAGAAATGTTGATTATGAATATAATTCATTCAATATTGAATATTTATGCAAATTAAAGGAGTAATTCACCCCAAAATGAACAGTCAATCATCATTTACTCATTCTCATGTTGTTCCAAAATTTTATTATTTTCTTCATTGCAACAGGTGATATCTAAAAAAATAAATGAAAGTGGATGGGAACTAGGGACAGTTGTGGTCACCATTCACATTCATTGTAAGAGCAGCTTGGACATTCTACTAAGCTTCTGCTTTGGCATTCTGTCCATGCAAGGAAGAAAGTCATACAAGGTTGAAACGACATGAAAGATAATTCTTGAATTTTCAGAATTTAGATTTTTTTAAAGAAAAAATATCTTTTTTGAGTGAACTATGCCTTTAACTCTATATATAATTTCTAACACCTCTAAATTATCAATATGATCAAAACTTTTATTTTTGGCAATTGTACACAATCTACTACATGGCTTTTCACAAATTTTGTAAATGTACAGGTACAGCAACTATACCAAATTTGCATATTTTAGTTTGGGCCTCTGAATAAACTATTTTTTTCCTCTTTGAGTATAAGCTCCATATTCCCCTATATCCTACTATGTGAGCCATAAAGCCTGAACATAAAACATATGCAAAAAAATTTTAACACCCCACAAAAATCAAGAATGTGGACTGAAATCATTTTTCTTCATCCCCCCTCAATAACTATTGTTTTCATTGAAGAACATACCAGAATCAGAATTGTAAATCTTATGCAACAAAAAAATGTATGCAGTTAATAACTTTCATTTAGTTATCAGCACTCCCGGTTTCTGTTATTAAAAAAGCTTCAAAACAAAAAGCATTGTCATAAACAGTAGAAATACCAGAAGAAATATCTTTTGTGTTGGACAATGGGAGTCAAAAAGGTTGAGAACCACTGCTTTAAAGTATTTTTATCATCCCTCTTGTTTCTCCTATACTAAAATTAATCAATGACACAGAGTTCCTGCATATGTAGAGCATTCTGAATCAGTCCCTAATGAGGTTTCATTGTTGTTAGGATGCCACCTAGGATACTGTGTACAGTACGTAGGCAGTAGGCAGCTTGCCAAGTTATGGACCATAGCTTCTGTCTTCATGCGTGAGAAAATATGGAGAGGCTTTCCCTCATTGCTTTTTCCCTCATGCACATTTTGTCATTTCCCTGAAATCGTTTTGTGTGAACTGTTGACATGTTTGTCTTGAGTTACTAGAGCCTCTGCCCTGTGCCTTTCTTCTGCTAGCATGTGTTATGCCATAAATGATGGATTCCTTTAGCAGATTGCACTACAGATGAGTGATTGTGCTTGGAGCTACGGTGAACTGGTTGCCAAGTGTAGATCCATTTTCCAACAGCAAGGCTGCAGGGAGAGAACGAAGGGGAAGATACTCGATGACAAATGGCGTAGTACGGCCGTCATTTTGCAGGAAATTATTTCCCATCATTTTGTTGGCTTTGGGGGCATTTATCTAAGCAGGCCGTCGTTCTGAACTACACTCCAAAAAAAAAAAAAAATTGTTTTTTTTCATTTTACAAATGAAAATGTATAGCTGGGGGTTCTTGGCATCAAAAAGAAAAAAACCTTTTAAGTGATTGCTAGAACATAGGTGGCCACTGCCAGGAATATTGCTATGATATTCCCATACATAGATGGACAATCAGAGCAAGGCATTCAAAGGCTTGTCAGCTTTTACAGAAAAGGTCAATGTATAGCATAATACATTTTGGACATACAGTACAGTACATGCTTTAGGATTATCTGGTTGTCCTTGAGCGTAATTACGCAGCTATCAATAGCAATTGCTTTTACTATGCTGTCCACCTTTTTGCTTTACCCATCAGAACGCTACTTATTTCTGCAGAATCCAAAATTTTCATTTATGAAATAATTTATTAAAGCCACACATCCCCTAGTCTTTGTGTGTTTAATAAATATTTTAGATGTTGCTTTCAGCTAGCAATATGAGTGCAGTTCAATTCACATTTCCATTTTAACCCTGTAAAGCCTGACATATAAAAAAATAATAGTCATATTTTTTAAAAATGTAAGTTTATTGAATCTTTAGAAAAATATTGATGATAGATAGATAGATAGATAGATATGGTATAAATATATTGTTTACTTGATAAAATATGAAAGATTCCACAGCAAAAAAGATACGTGTATCACGTCCTAAAGGTGGGTGTTTGTAACTATACTAAAAAGCTTTTTACTTGCTAAATATGTATCAGTCAGACAACAGAAGGCATGAATTAGTTTGTGTACAACGGGTTTTGATAATGTTGATCATTTACAGGCCTGATACAGAAGGCTTTATAGGGTTATGGTTCGTTCCACAGAGCTCTTCATATTTCCCCCAAACCATCACAGAAATTGCAACAAAGGTCTGCCCAATTTATATGTATTAATCAACATATTCCTTTTTTCTGAGTTGTTTGTTATGCTTCAGCACAAGAAGGTTACTGTTCTGAATCTGTTCTGCACCATGCGACTGATAAAAGTGTATGGCTTCGGCTTGTCACTGGTTACATCAGGTTCACTTCTCCATATGTCCATATGGCCTGGGGCAGTGCCAGCTCACTACTACGCTCCCAGTGTGTATCATGGCAGAACTGGGAAATTTAGCAAATGAGACGGCAGTTTTATTCCATAATCTCAGCGCTCAATAATCTCATGATCACTGCAGAGGTATTTTGCAGCATTTGTTAGTTTTTACTACATCTGAGCAAACACACATAAACACACACACTCTAATAAACTGCTAATATTTGAGTCCAAGTCTAGCATCACTGAGCCATTCGGATTATCCCTGATCAAACTGGACCTCTGACTTGATTATAAACATGGTTACATGTACAAACAACATTATAGTTGCTGATCAGCTTTAATTCTAAGTGCAACACGATAAGGCTGCTTGATCTCTGTTTGGGCATTTTAATTATCCATCATTGTCTGTGTCAAATGCAGTTTTGATCATGGTGAGCACTTTAGTCAGAGGAACCACTTCACATGAAAGCTACTACACAAAGGTCAAAGTGTGCATCTAATCACTGCTGTTCATTAAGCAGGCAATTATTTAACTTTTAATTTCAGAGTTGATGTTTTCAAAATACCACTTGTTTTAAATGGTTGGCTCAACCCAAAAAAATGAAAAATATCATCTTCATGTTATTCCAAACCTGTATTACATACTTTCTACTGTGGAACACAGAAGAAGATGTTTAGCAGAATGTTAACGCATGCTCTTTTCCATGCCATGAGAAGGAAAAGGTAGGGTGCCAAGCATCATAAGCAGTCCATATGCAATATATTTCAAGAAGGCATACAAAAACGTCCACTGCAACTGTATAATAATTAAATATGCAAATTAGAGGTGTAATGGTTCACAAAAATGACAGATCTGTATGTACCTCGGGTTTTTTGAAGTCACGGTTCGGTATGTTTTTGATAGAGCAGGGGAAAACACAACATAAATAAACTTCTTTTTTTCTTTCTAATTAAATAGTACTTTACTGAACAAATGGTAACACTTTACAATAAGGTTCCATTAGTTAATTAATGTTAGTTAATGTATTAATTCATGTTAATTCACAGTGCATTAACTAATGTTAACAAGCACAACTTTGATTTTAATAATGCATTAGTAAATGTTGAAATTAACATGAACTATAAGATGACTAAATGCTGTAGAAGTATAGTTCATGCTTAGTTCATGTGAACTAAAGTAGTTAACTAATGTTAACTAATTAACCTTATTGTAAAGTGTTACTGATATGGTTCTTTCGTTAAGTCTGTCAATATCATTGCAACCAGCTGCAAAACACTCTTTGCAGTTCATGGTTTTGTTGTAAATGGGTGAAGGAATTTGAAGTGCTTCTGCTTTTGGATGCAAAATATTTTAGCACTATGTTATATTTTAGTAAGAACTATTGCACTACCATTCTATCGTGCTCCGTCTGTTTGACATGTATGCGCAAGCTGACACTGATTTAGTCAAGTCTGAATTTTAACAGAGATTCACTTTGCATGTTGCAAAATGGAAATATGTGAATTGCAATCTTTTACAGGTACGGTACTATATGATGTGAGCTGTGCGCTTACAACAGCTTAGAACAGCTTACCCAAAATTTATATTCTGTCATATTTTAACAAAAGGAATTGGAAACCATTTTTGAAAAAAAGCACCATTGCAGTTCCATTTGGTGCCACTAGAGGTGCAGAAATTACTCACATGTAATATAAATAAATAAATAAATAAATAAATAGAGAGATAGATAAATAATAATATCAATTTTTATTGTTTTTTTTATTGAGATTTTGTTTAAAACAAGAAAAAAATGTTTTCCCTTTGAATTGTTTATTTTTCTTTCCTCATTTTTCATATTTTTTGTCTTGTTTTAAGCATAAACTCACTTAATTTCAATACTTAAAAAAAATAAATTTTGCTTCTCAGTATATCTAGAATTGAGAATGTTTAGATATTTGTACTGAAAACAAGAAAGAATACATACAAATAAGTAAGAAAATAATCTGACTGGAGGGCAAGCCACTTAAAACTGAAGGCTTATGAGTTAGTTTGAAGTGCTTAAAATATAAAGCACATGTTTAGTAAAAGAAAAGTCATACAGGTTTGGGAGGACATGAGGGTGAGACAAATTATGACAGAAGTTTTCTTTTTGGATTAACAATTCCTTTAATTCCATATTAGAAATAAATGTAGCTCATCAATCTACTTTGTAACATGTCCCAACTTACTGTTTTGTAAAGTTACTGTTTCTGCTAAGGTAAAGGCTCTGACATTTTTCTGTACTGGACGAGAAAAGTGTAATATAGACTTGAAGTTATTCCCAACAATGTTGTCAATTTTTAATTCAAAAGACGAGACAAATTCTGTAAGCATCTTTAAGCGTAAACAAATCTCCACTGCCATCACTTTCAAAGTGATTCACTGATGATCCATGAAGTATTGGCTAAATAATTTACTGTACAATCTTTCAATACTTGTCAAAAAACCTTGTTAACAGTTAACACAAATCTAAAATGCCATTGATCTTTACAACATCCGTAATCGTGCAAATTTTAACACTCTGGCATCAACAAGGATATGAACAAAAACCCTTGAGGATAAACATCTAGACAGAAAAAAAAGAAAAAAGACAGAAGAAGAACCACCCCATGTCGGATTCCTTATTATCTCTCCCGGCCTGCTGATTAGGTGTGTATTGACCAGAACAGTCCTTCATGTATAATGATCGGGGTGAAACAGATGACATTAGAGAAACGAATCTCATGCATGTTATTTCATTAACTGAGAGGCCCGATCTCTGACAAAGCAAAACATTTGATCTCGCCTTGTAATCCTTTACTCATTATTCTTCAATGAAAAGCCCTCACTTTGACATTGTATTTGCTTGCCAATGTTTACAAGATCATGAATGAAGGATTCTCCAGAAAGCTACAGTACAATGACTTGGCACGATTTTGTCCACATTGTGTTTAAGGTAACAAGTTAGAATGAGCATTTTAAGGAAGAACTGGTGACTGGATTTGCTCAATTTTGCCAGGTTAGTGACAGGGAAGGTTATGGTAAATTCCGTTCCAGATGTTAAGGAACACGTACTTGGAAAAAGCATGGTTGTCATTTCTTTATTGAACCTTACTTATGATCTCGCTGGCTTAATGTCATACCTTTTCATTATCAATCAAAAATTACCTTTTCCTTAGAAATGACACCAAAAGTAAACCCCACACTGTAAAAAATGACCGTGGATTTAACGGTAAAAGACTGTAAAAATGCTACAGTAAAAACCTGTTAAATGGTTAACGGTAAATTCCCCTACTATATACAACCGTAAACTGACATTCCCAGAATTCCCTGCGTTACATTTCAAATTTGATGTTTTTTTGTTGAAATAACTATGTTTCTTCTTAGTTTTTTCTTATCAGTTTTGTATATTATGGTTGTGTGTTACACCTAATGTTGTTAAATTAATGTTTATTGTATTATTTAAGTTTCGTGTGTGTTACCATGATGGTGTTTAGCGTTTGTGTGAATGACACTGTGCACCTTCTATATATGTTATTATTTAAAAGCTGCTTGTGATGGGCTTTGGTTCATCATGTGACTTTCTCATCACCACCTGCTTTTGGTGGTTATCAGTGTATTACAAAGGTACAAAACAGATTTCAGTACTTCAATAGGTTGGTATATTAACATTATATCAGTTAATGAAATTACGGTATTTAACTGTAAATTTAAGTTAAAACCGTAAAACCTAAAACGTTGCTACCGTATTTTTTACGGTAAAATTCCGGCAACCACAGCTGCCGGTTTTTTACCATAAATTTTACGGAATTTTTTTTACAGTGCATATTTGAATGAATTAATGAGGCATTTATATGAGGAATTTTTTTCTCAGAATAATAGTAGTCCAATCAGTATAATATGCTATATCATGCAGGTTAGTGGCATCAAATCATGGAAAGATATAAAACAGTTTTTTTGTTTGAAGCTCTTAAGTGGGAAGTAAACTAAGTAGAATTGTATATTCTAAGTTATCTGTAAAATAATCTGTATTTATTACTTTTTTACTTTTGGATATATATTATTAATTCTGATTACAAATTCAACACACATTTCCACTAATTTATTTTGTGTATAGCTGGTCACGTATGGACACTGCTGTGCAATTATTTTAATGAGCTTTTCCACACCAGACTACTAATGTGCTATCGGAACTTTTATAAGAACTCGAAACCTTAACTAAACTGTGATTGTTTTCTTCTTATCTCAGTCAGACAGTTCCTGTCTAAGTGGGCAGTTCTTGGCCCAAAATAAGCTGCACCTGAAACAGACGATAGTCAAAGTCTGGCTGCGTAAAGCTTGCTTCAGGCCTGGGTCTGGGGTTAAAAGGATAGTTCACTCTAAATTGAAAGGTTTCTCATTATTTACATTGGACAACAACATTGGACCTCATTGACTTGCATTGTATTGGCGAAATCGTGACAGAATTTTTGTGTGAACTATCACTTTAAGACTCAGATTTCTTATTAACCATTATTAATTATTTCTTTTGATGATAGGGGTAGGTTATAATGAAAAGGTTAAGGTTAATTGACTTCCAGATGTTAAAGAACACATACTTGGAAAAAAGCACAATTGCCATTTCTTTATTAAACTTTTATTATAATGTTAATAACTGAGTGTCATACCTTTGCCTTAAAGTACATCTTTATCTCAGAATAATAATAGTCCAATCAGTATAATATGCTAACCCCATTATCAAAAAGGCTGCATATCACAATTGTGCTACATTCTTTGAAATTAAGTATTTAAAGATCTCAGACGGTGCTTTACAGTGAATCGATGTTTCCCAGAACTCTTCCAGGTGTATGAACTCAAAAGAGACCTATTACAGTCAAGATGTGTCTGCGTTTGCGTAGCATTTGAGCCGAGGAGGATCAGTAGCTCTCTGAATGTTAGGAACAAGGGACGGTGGGCCAGATGTTCTGCAATTCATCTTGTGCTCTTTCCAAGAGCCGCAGATTCCTGAATATTTCTCTCTGGGAGTTTTTAAAGCTCATATACATCCATACACTGTCATCTTCTGAAGTACTTAGTTGTTTGTCTTTTTAATCTCCTCAGATATGTTTCTTGTAGTGCAAATTGGCATGTGTGTGGTTTGAAACTCTACAGCATTAAATCCCAATATAAGCATCTGGATGCAGAATGTTAATCTCGGCTTTTCAACTAATTCCACATTATCTGTCATCTGTTTACAAGGAAGATGTAATTATACAGAGGGATTAAAGTCTCAGATATTAGGTAGCAATAATTTGGTTGGCATTTTTAAGCAAGTGTTCTCACCTTGTGTTCTCTCTCTGAACTGCAACTCTGTCTCCTCTCCACCTGTCTAGCATTTATTCAGAAGCTTCCCATATGTTTGAAGGAGAATACATGATCTTTGTCTTTTTAATGATTGCATAATCAGAATCAGAGAATCATTATTATAAATACATTATTGTAAGTAAAGTGGAGACCTGGGGCAAGTGTAACAAATCTATGCCATATTTTGGTAAAAGAAGCATTTACAGTATATGCACCAAAAGTACAAATACATTTTTTTTTTTTTTACAATTTTGGGTTACAATCTAAGGAATGGATTTAAACATGGTAAAATGGTTAAACAGAGCTGAGACTGTTCAATTCTTATTACAATTTCATTACATTAGCTCTGAGTGAATTGTGTCTATTATAATGTTCTGTTATGTGTGTCTCCGTTTAATTTAGTTGCATTTTGTGTTAGTGTGTTTTGTTGTTTCATTTATTCATAGTGGTTTTCTTCAGGTGATTTGGTTCAAAAACATTGTTTGTTATGCAGCTTGAAAGTCTCTTCACATCCCGATAGCAATCACTAAGCTAAGTGGCCTAAATGTATTTATATGTATTTATATCATCTATGGAAAGCTTGGCACCATAAAATGTTTGCCCAGTCAAAATGTTCGGTCCGAACATTACGATAGGCTCTTAGGCTGTCAAAATATGTATTTGCATACCTCTGCGCACCATGTTTGTCCAGACATGATACAGTAGGTCATCAGCACGTTCCAGCAAGAATGGAAGGCGTTATTATTGTTATATTATGCACTTTGTACTTTGATGTTTTCTCACCGGTGAATGAGACATGAGGTAATCTGACAGAGTTGCATTCAACCCTCCACAAACGTCGTCTCTCACAGTGTCACTGGTCTGCCTCTAGTCTGCATGTGCACGTTCATGTGTTTTGGAGGAGGTGTGGCTTTGGAGAGTGATTTGCAGGGAGGGTGGGATCTTATGCTTTCAAAGCTAGCTTGCTATCGCTAGCCTTTCTGAAATCGCCTACACTACCTTTAAGCCATTAGCTTATGAGCCTTTAGTGTATGTCGAAGGTTCAACCTCTATGTGTTGAGTTGCAGTGTACACACACACACACACACAGGTTTGTTTTTGTGAAAAGTGGGGACATCCCATAGGCGTAATGGTTTTTATACTGTACAGACCGTATATTCTATTGCCCTTCACCAACCCTACCCCTAAACCTACCCCTCACAGGAAACTTTGTGCTATTTCAGATTTTCAATAAACTCCATTCTGTGTGATTTATATGCGTTTTGAAAAGTGGGGACATGGGGTAATGTCCTGAAAAGTCACCTTCTCCTTGTAATACCTATGTCATACCCTTGTCATTATACAAATTTATGTCCTCATTTGTCACAAAAACGCGCGCACACACACACACAAACACACACACACATTTCTTAAAATAGTGGTCAAAATTGTTATTTTTTATTATGTGTCATACTTTTATACTTTTATAATTTAATTATAATTTTAGTCAGACATTAAAGCATTTTTGTGAACATTGATTTGTGGTAACATTAATGGCTATCCATTGATGGAGGCACATAAATGAATTTCTGTACCATAAACTTCTTAGCCCAGCAAAAGGCCTAATCAATATATTGATCTGAACACACATTAACTGAAAGAGAAGGAGCTGGGCAATCAACTGACTGTTATTATTCTGGTGCTTCATATCTTTCGGTAGCTGCCATATAATAATTTGGCTCATCTCATTTTTAGTAGAAGAGATGTTACTATGGAAGCTTGTTTCTGCCGCAGAAGAACAAAATTAATGTAAAGGTAATTATGACATTTATCTCATAGTTCAGTCTTTTTGCTCAAAAATCAAAGTTTATATCTCATATTTCTGACTTTTTTCCTTGTAATTCTGAGTTTATATCTCACAATTTTAACTTTGTTTCTCATTCTGAGAAAAAAAAACTGAATTGTGAGATATAAACTGTACAATTCTGACTTCTCTCTCTCTCTCTTATATTTCACGGAATAAAAAATAAAAAGTAAAAAGGTAATGGTGACTTTTTATCTCTCAATTCTGCTTTTTTTTTGTTTATTTAGAAGTTTAGTTTAGAAGTTTATTATATCTCGCAATTGTTAAATTTAATTCTCAGAATTGCAAGAAAAAAAATCTGAATTGTGAGACAAAACATTGCAATTATAATTTTTAACAAAACAAGCTCCCATATGTAACTGTGGTCATTTTGTGGTCATTTTCATCATAACATTAGTTTTAATGGCCCATTTGAAGTGGCTTGACAAGTGCAGTTTTGCATTTTGTGTTAACCCATGTTTCCTGTTGAAACAGGAAGTGTGGGTGGGGCATATCAAAAGGCTTGTTCCAGTAATTTTAAAATAGCCAATAGGCTTTATTTAGCCATAACTATGACTCATGATTTGTTACTTTACTAACTGGCAGCAAATAGTTGCCAATAATGGCCTGCTTGTTCTAGAGAGCATTTGATTGGACAAAATTCTGTGTAGTGCAGGATGAGTCATCAATGTTTTTAGTCCATTTACCAGATGTGAAAGACTGCACATTTTAAATGTGTAATATGCTAAAAGTGAATTTTATCAACGTTTAGGAGTTCGTTAGCATATAGACGGCTTTAAAACTAACAGAGATAGTCTTTCAGGGTCTTTAACATCTTATTATTTCTTTTTCATCTTCACATTTCTTTATACGGAATCTTATTTTTGATGCAGTATCTCCTGTCAGCATCTATAAAACTGCCTATCAATAAACTCGCATGTGTTTTGCTCACATGGGCAGTTTGTTTAGATCTGACATGAGATGTTTCCCGATCCTGATCTTCTCCCCATCATTTCTTGTCCTCCGTTCTATGAATAAAAGCATCAAGGAAGCTCAAACTCTCAAGACCGTAACAGTTCAGCTAAAATAATTAAAGCATTAAGTCCTCCATTACGGCAAAATGCAGAGCTGCAGTTAAAACTGGTTAATTGGTAAAAGAGATAAGTCAGCGACCAGAGTTAAATGTATAGATTAGCCATTTAATGGACTGGCTGTTTGTCTTCTGACTGAATCACGGGTACATTTGTGGATAGTGCTTAAAAGAAAGAACGATGAAAATGAGCATGGCCAAATGGGGAGGTTTGTTTGTTTGAACTGCGATGCTTATATCGAGTGATATTTGGAGAATTTCTATGGGGGAGATGTTTGGGGCTTTTAGTAGCACAGCGTGGTGCAAGTGAATGAGATGGAAATGAAGGCGATTAGCATATTCACAGTGGTATCAAACTGTCAAGCTGCAACACCTAAACACCATTAAACACAGAGAAGTTTATTTGCTAAAAAAGGATTGCATATTTAGTCAGGTTTGACTTTTTTTAGATTCTGCTTCTATATCCATCTGTCCTATTTTAACAGAGATCACAAAGGTTTCTATTCTGGAGAAAGAAAAATAGCGTAGTTAATAAATAAAATGCTTTCATTGTACTCATTTCATTAAGTGCCTCATTTTAAGATAGTAAATCTGTTTACACAAACTGAATCACAGCTTGTTAATTTATTAATATGAGCTCATCACTAGCTAATTATACTTATGGTGCAGACGCGTAATGTTTTAGTTGTTTCTCATGACCATATGCCAATGAGCACATTCCCTGCACTCTAATTCACCAAATGTCCTCTTCCAGGAGCTTCAGTAGCTTCAAGAAACAGACAAACAGACTCCGTCCTGGTCATTTTTGAGACTAACTATGAAACATTTGCTCTGCAGATCGCAGCACGGCTCATTAGATAAACCAACAGATGTGCTTTTAATCATATAAAAGGGATAGTTCACCTAAAAATTAAAATAAATTTTTTTTTAATAACCTCATGTTCCAAACCCGTATAGCTTATTTTATGGAATGCAAAATATTTTTAAAGAATAAATAACTCGTCATTTCAATCAAAGTGATTTAAGAGACCTGAAAGAAAGTAGCACCGTTGTGTTGCCAGCAGTCAAATATACAGCATTTATATGTTCATTAGATCTGTTAGGCCTATAAAGAAATTAATACAAAATTAACATGGTCGGGCAAGAGAAAAGTTTAATCTGTTTAACGAGTTTGTTCTAATCTTTTTTTATTGCTTTAGGACTGCAAGTGATTGCTATGTCAGAGAAAAGTTCAGCCTCAAAGAATACAGCAGACGGAGGTTATATGGTAAGCCTAAGATCTATAATTTATTATGCCTTATTATATGTTTGACTATGCCATGCAACTTTATATCATTTGAAATTCATGCAAAATCCTTTCATTGCTTTTGAACCATTTCAGACCATTGTTTTTAAACGATACTCTTTGATCACTTCTATTCAGGATCACGATTCAAAGATGTCGGATGAGCACAGAGACACGGATGATTCGTCGGAGAAAACGCCTAGTAGGATGTCCAGATCCCCGCAGAAATCCTCCAAAAGACCAAAGACAGTACCTGTGAAAGTCACACTGCTTGATGGATCTGCCTATGAGACTGGTGTGGAGGTACAGAAGTTGCTTGCGTGCGCTAAAACTAATTAGTGTTGTTCTGTAGAAACATGGTGCCAGACCTCTAGGGCTCTCAGCTATTTCACCTACTGTTCTTCATGTAGTGCTGTATTCCTTTGTCAAGTCAACCACACCCCTGCCGACTGCATAGACAGCTAGATTACCTGAGATTTTCCCAGTAGAGCCATGTGTAGCTGAAAAAAATTATATCCTGATTTGTCAGTATTTATATATTTGCTATTGTGTTTATTTTCAATCACAAGAAACGACCATTTGAATGCATATTTGAAAGAAATTACTTGTTTCCAACACTGATAATAACAAGAAAAGTTTCTTGCAGCAAATCAGCATCTTAGAATGATTTCTGAAGCATCATGTGATACTGAAGACTGGAGTAATGATGCTGAAAATTCAGCTTTAACATCACAATAATAAATTGCATTTTAAAATATATTCAAATAAAAAACAATTATTTTTAATTGTAATAATATTTCACAATATTACTGTTTTTACTGTACATTTGATCAAATAAATGCAGCCTTAGTGAGCATAAGAGACTATTTCAGAAACATTAAAAATCTTACTGATCCCAAACTTTTGAAAGGTGGTATAGTTAAAAAATCATATAATTATACTGACAGTTTTTTTTTTTTAGATTTTAGTCTCAATTATGTATTCACTATTCTCACCTATTCAAGTGTGATTATTTTCAGTTACAAGAAATAAGTGAAATTTAGAAGTAATTCACTTGACAAGACGTAAAATTGATTAAAAATGTAGTTTAACATATTTAACCATTAGTATTACTTTGCATCAAAATAGCAATGAATACATGTTTACATTTACTAAAATATTTTAAAGCATAAAATTGCACAGGGACACTTCGTTTTTTAATCAGTGTTTTGAAGTGATTTACTCAAACAGTTTGAAAGAACTGATTCGTGGAAATGAATCAAACGTCCCAACTCTCTCTGTGCTTTCGCTACTGAGATGTAAATGAACATATCTCAGTTTAACACTCTCATACTCAAGAGAGCATGTGCGAAATTTTACTTAGAGGTGTTGGGTATTTTTACTGTATCTCTAATAACAGAGTACATTGCAAATATGTAATGTATTTTATAGTGCTAAACACACATTAAACCAAAAACTAAATTAAGACTATACTAAACTATTACATTTGACACATACCAACCAGCAGCTGTATTTACAATAAGAATATGCATAGATATTACAATAGTGTCACTATGTCTAGAACGAAAAATCACAATGATGTTCTTGTGATCCCCTGGACCTCACATTTCAGTCCCTCATTGGAATTTCACAGCCCAGCTCTGCAGCTCCATGTTGCCTATACTGCAGTGCTTCTGGGAATTACAGCACATGAGATATGAGTGCTAGTGTGGGCTGATGGGGTGGGGGTGTTCATTGATAGGTGAAAAGCCCTCCCACATTAGCAGCTCTTCAGGGAGTGCCACATACTGTTCTGAGATCAGTGCCATGTCTGCCTGTGTGCCCCAGGGGTCTGCCGGCTGGTGGATTTCCTTGGAGTTTTCAGACAAGGCTCTTCTCTGGGGTCTTATTCGTGGCTCTCTGGTAGCTTCTCCCCTCCATTTGCCATTACTGATGCAGTAACACCTACTGAGAGAGACAGACTGTCCATTCTAAAGGTCAAAGGCCGCCAATACTTCCAGTCTTCTACGCTTGGCTGAAGGGGAGGAGGATGGGAAATCTATAATGGTGACATGTTAGTACTCCCATGGAGTAAATAATACTACAGTCTTTCTGAGAAGGGTATACCAGGCTTGTGTGTTTGTCACCCTTGGCTAAATTTCACACCGATTTAAAAAAAAAGATCATTTACTCACCCTCAGCTTTGCTCTGGTTTCGATTCAAACCTGTATGACTTTATTTCCTCCACAGAACACAAAAAGAGGTACAATGTCCACGCTGCTCTTTTCCATACAAGAAAAAAAAAAAGGATCCATACTACCAAACACCAAAAGGACAAAAAGCACAGCAACAGCAGGCAGTATAACAAGTGGCTGATTTTGAATGCTCACAATCGTGTTTGCAGTCATGCTTTGTGCACTTGTGAACGATCAAATGCATTTATGCTTAAATGTCAAAATATTGGACCATTATGTCACTGTCTAGTACAGTTTTTATTAAAGGGGACATCGGATGCTCATTTTCCACAAGTTGGTATGATTCTTCAGGGTCTTCATGAAATGTCTGCAACATACTTTGGTTAAAATTCCTCGATTGTGTAAAACAACACCTTTTTACCTTGTCAAAAATAGCTCTGATCACAGCGAGCCGTTTCGGTGCATGTCTCTTTAAATGATAATGAGCTCTGCTCACCCCGCCCATCTCTTTTGTGCATTCGGTGGTGTGTTAGCAGTGTTGGGAAGGTTACTTTGGAAATGTAATAGGTTACAGATTACAAGTTACCCTATTTAAAATGTAATAGTAGTGTAACTTTTTCAATTACTTTATTAAAGTAATGTAACTTATTACTTTTGATTACTTTTTGATTACTTTTCTAAATTTCTAATGAATGTTTATTTGCAACTGTTAATCATTTTCAAACATTTACACCATGCAGGGTTAACCTTACAGTAGTGCTCAACGGCTGCAAACACGGCGAGCTTCAGTAGGCCTATGTGTAGTAAATGAAACCGCATGTCTGCGCCATTAATTTCCACGAGGGGCGGACTGGGAAAAAAATTTCAGGCCGGGAAATCTCGCACTCATACACCCACAACAAATTCTGAACATGGACAACCCTATGTTTTGTATGGACCTCACATTGTGTAAATATTAAAATGTAATCCCCTTTGTAATCGTTAACATTATCATAAGTAACTGTAATTTAATTACACATTTTTTCTTAGTAACTGTAACTGATTACAGTTACATTTATTTTGTAATTAAATTACGTAACGCCGTTACATGTAACTAGTTACTCCCCAACACTGTGTGTTAGATCATCACAAACAAAACTAATCCACTGCGTCCTCAGTGGCTCTGATGTCGGGAAAAAATGAAGACTTTTATGTTCACTTTTAAATCCAACTACAAAACACCTGCATTGCTTACGAGACATTGTTGTCACTACAGCTGCTCGAGCGCAAAGAAAATGGCAGACAGCGTACAACTGGCTGAGGGCGGAGATATGCTAATACGAGACAGTCCGTCAGCAGTCGTGGGCGGGGCTTGAGCACTATGACGTCATACTGCTCAGAAAATCAAAACGGCTTGATAATTGAGACTGTTTAGGTTTTTTGGGAATTAAAAAAAAAGGAGTGAATGGATTTTTATCACTGTAGGGTGGTTGTGTCCACAGACTGCTAAGACACATCTATATGCAAACATGTAAAAGTGAATTTTGCATCCAATGTCCCCTTTAATATTTTGATATATAATATTATATTGATATATATATATATATATATGTATAATGTTCAAGAAAATCACGTATTGCTTTTGGCTGGATAAAATTATTAGCCATAATAAACCATCTAAAACCAAATCAACACAAAATTTGGCTTAAAAACAATTTTACTGTTGTGATTTTTTTCTACCTAGTTTTAAATGTCTGCTTTTCTATTGTTTATAGGCTGTTTGCTCTACTTCTTTTTAATTTGTTTATTAGTACTTAATTGTAAAACATAGTCATTGTGAATTATTAATGAAAAACCTAAAGCCATTTTTACTTAATTGAAAAGGACTTGAAGGCTACGTGACATTTTTATGGTTAAAGGGATAGTTCAAAAATGAAAATTCTCATGTCATTCTAAACCTGCATGACTTTCATTCTTCTGTGGAACATAAAAGAAGATATTTGAGAAATGTCTCAGTGTTTTTTCTTTCTGTCCATACAATGAAAATGAATGGTTACCCAAATGGTTTGTTTACCAGCATTCTTCAAAACATATTGTTTTATGTTTCACAGAAGAAAGAAACCCATACAGGTTTGGAATGACATGAGCAAGTAAATGATGACAGAATTAACATTTTGGGGTGAACTGTTCTTTTAATATATTAATATAATACAGTGACAGCTGTGATATGAAGTTTATTTACTACAATATATATATTTTTTGTCATTTTGGAGATTGGCTGTCCAGTCCTATTAACCTTCATTGTATTGAAAAAACAGCCTGACCTTATAGCCAGATATCTCCTTTAAAAGTCATACAAGTTGAGTATGAGTGAACTGTCCCTTTAAATATCTGATGCCTTCGCTGGAACAATTGGTTATTTTTGAGTTGATCAAAAGACACAGAGAGATGCACAATCTCTCTGTGAACATTTCATTAATTCTTTTATGTCACATCATCAATATTAAAAATCTTTGCGCTCAGAAATCCCTAGATAAACACAGCAGAGAACTTCTCATTACAAGCTTTGCTGATGGAAGCAAACTGTGAACGTACAGTACTGCCTAAAATCACAAATGCCTACAAGTACAGTAGGCCTACTATTGTTTGTCAAAACTCTGAGTACATTTTTGCACCTGGGGATCTATAAAAAGTAAGACCCTGAAGTGCATTATATTGGGCTATGAAATAAAAACTATGAAATTGCCTTTACATACCAATATAATGTGCTGGTGTATTTGAAGGCCTCCCTGTCTAACTTAAGAAGCCTTTTTATGGTAGCACACCCACTCTCTCTTTTTCTCTCCATCTTAAAAAAACCTTGTGCTTCAGCCATGAGAGGCCAGGGAAGCGACACACACACACACACACACACACACACACACACACACAGACACACACATGCACAGTCTCACACACATAAAACCTCACCAATTCTGTTGCCATGGAAACAGCTGCAATGTATCCCTGTCGCCGCGGGAAACGGGCTCCCTGGGCGGCGAGTGCTCAGTGTTTCTGAAAGGCAAAACCAGAGCTGGTGTCTCAAGCGTGTTGCATATGCCACTCTATTGTGCAGAATGTCAGGGTGTGGTCAGAAAGACACACAGATGCTTAGCCACGACTGAAGATTATATGAATATAGAATATGAGTTTTTGTAGAAATGGCACATAAGTGTTCATTTCTTAGGTGTTCATTGAAGCATTAATGTAACAAAGGATGATTTCATTAGTTTAATTATTTATCTTCATGACTATTACCTAAACATATTTATATATTTTTTACGTACATATATTATCCCCAAACACTTTATATAAAGGTGGATATTGAAGTATATATAGAAGTATAACTTCATCTGCCTATATTTATATCAATGTCTCTTGTATCATTGTAAAATGGAAACTATATTATTGTCCGCCTCTAATCTCCTAAACGTGACTGTAAGGCATGAAGATATTAATATATTATAAACATCAACATCATGATTTTTTTGTAAAGCTGCTTTAAAACTTTACTGATGGACTCGACTTGACTTGATTTACGTGCTAATGTTCACCTTATCATTGACCCAGCAAATGGATAGAAACCAAACTGATAATTTACATTATAGCCTAAATATTAACGTCTTGCTTGTTTACAGCATATTTGGGGACTCTCAGCCTCCTAAACGTTACAAATATTGAATTCTTTGCATTAAAATCTTAAAAACACCTTTGTACGGTGGCCGAGAAGTGCAAAGCAAATCACAATTCTGAAAACAAAATAACAATTCAGAAAACACAACAACAATTCAGAAAACATTATAACAAATCAGAAAACACAATGACAAATTCGAAAACATGGTTGTGTTTTCTGACTTGTTATAATGTTTTCTGAATTGTTGTTGTGCTTTCTGAATTGTTATTTTGTTTTTTAGACTTGCATTTGCGTTTGTAATTTGCTATTTTGTTTTCAGAATTGTGATTTGTTTTGCACTTCTCGGCCACCGTACCTTTGCTTTACATGACAGAAACTCAAGGGTATTTACTCAAGGGTAATCAAGGATAATGTGTCCCAGTGAAGAGACTTGAGACACTTCTGACTTTGATTAAAATTGGAAGGGGCGAAATTTTTTTACAATGACAAACACTAAATCAATCTATTTTCTCTTGTGCTCTTTTTCATCTATCTATACAGAAGCTCTGTAAAGGACAGGTGTTACTGGATATGGTGTGTGAACATCTCAACCTCTTGGAGAAGGACTACTTTGGCCTAACCTTTAGTGACACGGAGAGCCAAAAGGTCAGAGTTCACCTCTTACTAGTTCTCTTATATAATTGCTATAATTGCTTTAACTTAACAGAGCACATATTGGTGACACTTTTTTTTGTTATTCCAGCCATGTGTAACTTGAATGAGCGAGTCTTCCACTGTCATGACGTTATGCTGCTTGATATTGCAAACTTGCATTTCTTATGGCAGAAACATGTTAAATAATGCTAGCAACATAATCATGAAAAACATCATGCTAGAAACATGCTAGCACCATGTTAAAACATGGCAAAATGGTAAAGCATATTAGCATGTTAACAACATAAGATATGTTAGAAACATTTACATGTTACATGTTAGCGGTGTGTAAAAACATGGAAGCAACATGATAAAACAAGCTAGATACATGCTAGCAACATGTTTAAACATACTAGCAATGTGTTGAAACATGTTAGCTACATTAGGGTGACAATACGTGCCATTTTCCCAGGACGCGTCCTGGCCAGGATTTGTTTTGGCTTTGTTTTCCCGATTTCATGCTTGTTGAAGGTAATGATCGAAAAGTAGTTTGACCAATAACATGCAAGCATTGTACATAATGGACCATATTAGGTGTGTTCGACTTAAAAGCAGTGCGGCTCAGACGATCAGTGTTTGACATCAAAGTACCTCGAGAGCGTTTCGAAAACATAACCGTCTGTATGGTACTTTGATGTCATACACCGATCGGTCTGCACACGCAAACAAAGCCAAAACCTAGATATTTTAGGCAATATAGAAATCCTGGCCAGGACGCGTCCTGGGAAAATGGCACGTATGGTCACCCTAAGCTACATGTTAAAACATGCTATCAACATGCTAAAACATGTTAGTAATGTGCTAAAACATGATAGCAAAATGCTACATAGAAAAGTTTATTTTACAAATGTGAAACTACTACTTAGCATTTTCAAACTTAAAGCTTTTTAAACTACACTTCAAAATTTCAAGCCAAAGTTTGTCTACAAACTTCAGTATCTAGACTTATTTTATCACAATCGTAGAAACACTGTTATTCTGCACTTTGTTATTCTTCTAGCTATTTACCTATAGAGCAAATGAATCAAGTCTCAAACATTCAAAGAAAACAGTTTACTTTCATGTTGCAAAATAAGGATAACTGCTACAGATTAATTTATCAATTGCTCACTTGATTAACTTTAAATGCAAAGATCCAAATCAATCTTATGTTTTATTCATTTGTAACTACAAGCGCCTTTCCACCGCAGGAACTTTCCCCAGGAACTAAGGACTTTGGGGCGGTACTCTGTGTGTTTCCACCGCAGGAACCAGGATCTAAATAAAGTTCCGGGTAAAAATGTGCCCCTCAGAAAGTCCCTGCTCGCGAGGTAGTACTTTTTCAAAAGTCCGGAACTTTCGGGGGTGGGACTTGGGTGCTGAACACGTTAGTGCCCCCTCCTGGACTGGGAGAAGCAGTCACGCGCAGTCCTACGTCACCAGATTATTTGCCTAAACTTCATGGTACTTTAGGCCACGATGGAAACACAGACAGCAACAGGTCTGGGGAAAAAATGTTCCTGGGACAAATTGTTCCAGGTGTTTGTGGTGGAAAAGTGGCTTAGGAAACAGGGGATGTTGCCCAGTATGCGTGATCTCATTATAACAAAAGCATCCTTTTGTTTTTCATCTATTCCCACTACCACGACCTCTCTATATAAAAATACACATAAATGGGTTGAGAATGAGATAATGGGGCTCTGAGTCCATGTGACTGGGACTGTTGTGGGTAGGGTTTGATTGATGGAAATGCTCTGAGGAACTCCCCAGTCCTAGTTTAGCGTAAGGACCCTGCCTGCACCGCCTCGGCTGTCCCAGTCTAGTTCCACTTAGCTCTTTTTCCCAGCTGAGGCTCTTGTGCCTGCTGCTATGATCAGCGGGATTGTTCCCGGGCCAACAAACCTGATCACACTGCAGTTTGAAAGGTGAATGATTTCCGTTTGAAATCCACATGATTCAAGCATGGGAAGCGAGACCTGAGGAGAGCACAAGGTTTGTTAGAGACACTTGTAAAGACAGTAACGGATCCAGAAACAGAAATGGGCCATTTTTCAAATGTAATGGAGAAGATTTATGTTAAAGTACTGTATGAAGACATTTGCAGGCAGGGTGGACAGATAAAAATAACCAGGCTTTAAGTGGAAATATCTTGGGTTTGACTTGTCTGTAAAGGAAAGTAATTTCTGAGACAATTTCACTGCCGCTTCTACTTGTATCAGTGTTCATTTTTTTTACATGTATCAGTGTTCATTTATGAATGCTGGTACTGTAAGATGTGAATAAGGCAGTGCTTTTCATCTCCTCTGGACCGAGTTGAGCTGGCATTAAACGTTTTCGTGTGTCACCAGGCTTTGGGTGACCTTACTGGAGTGCGGTGTGCCGGAGATGACATTTATCTACTCTTTTAGTGCTCCTGTGGCTGCAGAATATTAATGCACTGACCATTTTACAGAATATGTATGAGGTGATTGCTCCTGCCGTGGAGGAGACGGTGCTGAAACTGCGGCATTTGCTTATCAGTGTGTCCTGCCTGATAGAGGAATTTTTGTTCTCTCTTTCAGAATTGGCTGGATCCTTCAAAAGAAATCAAGAAACAAATCCGCAGTAAGTGTAGGAAAATAAGATACTTCGGCATTGTAACCTTGGTTGCTTGAATCTGAAGAAAGTGAGTTTGTGTCTGATTGTTTCTAGTGGGTCCGTGGCATTTCTCCTTTGCTGTCAAATTCTATCCTCCCGATCCGTCTCAGCTTATTGAAGACATCACACGGTGAGTGCGTTGTTCAAACATGTTAAAGCTGAAATGCGTAATTTCTGTGCCACTACTATCACCAGATATAAGTGCAAAAATAAAGACTGTCTACAAATAAGTTTGTCAAACACTCTCACTGTCTGGCATTGGTCAGCAAAACAGTCCCACTCCAAATGAATGCTATTGGTTGAGCCAGTGTTGCCGTGCCGGGCCAGTCGTGATGTTTTGATAGCAGCACTATTTGAGGAAATGGACCCAGAACTTATAGCTGTCAACTGCATATTAAATGAATAATAATAATAATTTTTATTTATATAGCGCCTTTCCAACACTTAAGGTCGCTTTACAGAGGCAAATAAGGAACAGAGCCAAATAAACATCAACATCAAAGCACAATACACATACCAAAGGCTGAAAGTAATATACAGGGGTCACTTACAAAGTTAGGTTAGAGATACAAACAAAGAGGGATTCAAATAAATAACATCCATAACAAGGTACAATTTACAGACCAAGAACTGAAGAGTAATATTCAGAGAAGGTTTTTGAAGGACAGAAGGGAGGAAGCTTGACAGATGACTTGAGGAAGAGCATTCCACAACCTGGGAGCCACAACACTGAAAGACCTGGCTCCCATAGTCACCAGACTATACTTAGGGGTGACCAACAGTCCCGCACTAGAAGATCATAAGGAGCGAACGGGAGCATAAGGCTGAAGTAATCAACCGGAAGCCAATGAAGGTGATAGAAGATTGGAGTAATGTGCTCGTTCTTTCTTGTGTGAGTGATCAAGCGGGCTGCAGAGTTTTGAACATATTGTAATCGTTTGATATTTTTAGCTGAGAGGCCATAAAGAAGTGAGTTACAGTAATCTAGTTGAGATGTGACGAAGGCATGAATTACAGTTTCACCATCCTGCAGTCAGAGAGAGGATTGAATATGAGAGATATTACGTAGGTGGAAAAAAGCTGTCTTTACCACTTTACCAACGTGATCATTAAATGAAAGAGTGGAATCAATGAGAACACCAAGATGTCGAACTGTCATAGAGGGCATTATCAAATAGTTCACTCTCACCCTCCACTTGTTCCAAACATGTGTGACTTTCTTTCAGCTGTTGAACACAAGAGAAGGTATTTTTTGAAGAATGTTAGTAACCAGACAGTTGACAGTAGCCATTGACTTCCATAGTATGGAAAAAAAAAATACTGTGGAAGTCAATGGCTACCATCAACTCTCCGGTTACTAACATTCTTCAAAATATCCTATTTTGTGTTCAGCAGAAAAAGAAACTCATACAGGTTTAGAACAACATGTGGGTGAGTAATTTTCATTTTTGGATGAACTATCCTTTAGCTAAGTTTGGACAATAAATTTAATTAAATTATTCCTGTGACTCATGACATAGGGCAAGCAATTTTGAGAATGGAGGGATTATTATTTATAACAATTGAATAATTATTATTAGTAATAATAATTATAATAATAATAATAGTTAGTATATAATTTTATATTAAATATATATAAAAGCTAAAAATGTAATTACAAAAATGATCATATTATAGAATAATTTATAAGCTGCCCTTATAGTTGAATTAAAGTTAAATTAAAAAAATATTTAATTAATATTTAATTTCCATAATTAATTATTTATACGCATTACATATTAGACTTCCAAGACTACTACACATTAATCACTTAGCACTTCTGTTATATACAAAATAAAGTAAATTTGAACTCACACTATATGCACAGCCACGTTATGCATGTCACAACTTTGTGTATTTTTGTTTCTTGTATCTATATATCTGCATCTTGATACATGGCCTGAGTTCTTTATATACATGGACTGCCTGGTAATCTAAAGGTCTAAATAAATTGTGCAAGGTATAATCCAAGTTATCAAACTTGTGCTTATGAAAAGATTGTTTGTCCCTTTTGCAATTGATTACCTTTCACAATGTAGTTTAAATGTACTAACTTAGGCTATTATGTGATGGTTGCTTGTGTGTTTGTGTGGACAGGTATTACCTGTGTCTGCAGCTGAGGGAGGACATACTGTCAGGTTGTTTGCCCTGCTCGTTCGTCACTCATGCTCTGCTGGGCTCATATGCCGTTCAGGGTGAGCTGGGAGACTATGACCCAGAGGAACACGGGCCAGACTACATCAGCGAGTTCCGCTTCGCCCCCAATCAGACCCGCGAGCTGGAGGAGAGGGTGATGGAGCTGCACCGCACCTACAGGTGAGAGGAGCTGACCTGCATAGGGAGCAGCGATTACCAGGGCTGTCAATTAATTAAGAATTTTAGTCCTGTTAATTACATGATATGCTGATTAATTAAAGGGTTAGTTCACCCAAAAATGAAAATTCTGTCATTAATTACTCACCCTCATGTCGTTCTAAACCCGTAAGACCGTTCATCTTCGGAACACAAATTAAGATATTTTTGATGAATTCGGAAAGAAAACAAAAATAACGACTTTATTCAACAATTCGTCTCCTCCGCGTCACACTGGTGCCATTTTGGAGAGTATCCACTGAACGTAAACAGCGTATGCTATTCTGTGTCAGCTGCGTCATGCGGACTACATTTTCACACTACGTTTTCTACGTTGTTTGCTCTTTGATTTGAAGCTGAGTGTCAGCTGATGCGAGCTTGACTAACGTGACCTGCCAGAACTAATGCTAAGCTAGATATTTGTGTGACGCAGCTGACACAGAATAGCATACACCGTTTACGTTGAGTGGATACTCTCCAAAATGGCACCAGTGTGACGGGGAGGAGGATTGTTAATGGGAAACAAGACACATGACTAAGACAACCAATCAGAACATGACACAATGAACAAGAGAACCAATGGCATGAATACATGAGGGCAAGGGAAGCATGACACAAACAGGGTGAAACAATTACAAAATAAAAGACATGAAACATGAACATGAAACAAAACCCAAACCCCACATTACAGAGGGTCAGAGAGCTCTCAGAATTCATCAAAAATATCTTAATTTGTGTTCTGAAGATGAACGAAGGTCTTACGGGTAATTAACGACAGAATTTAAATTTTTGGGTGAACTGTCCCTTTAAATTAATCCTAATTTATCAGTGTTTTCTGAGCAAGTCCCCCAAATGAAGATAACCTAAATTCATTACATTATTATGGCAGATGATAAAAGCTTTGAATAGACTTTAGAATCTTTATAAGTTAATGTATTGTTTTATGTCCTGACACAGTTCAGTCAATTTTGCAGTTAAGTTTGTCAGTCTGTCCAAGTCTGGGCTCACAGAATATAAAATACCAAATTTAAATTGCTCTGACGGTAAGAAAAAATCCTTAATGCATAATTTACTTACGGATCGTGGGGCATGATTAATTGCCCTAATTTTTTTTTAGCACTTAATAATATATAAACATACACTAAATAATAAATTACACTAAATTAACACATTAAATTGATAGCGCTAGTAAAACAAGCAGCACAACAATAAAATAGCTCAAATATACTGCAACATATGTTTTTTAGACAAACTGTTTATTTAATTATTCTCAAAATTATGACCTGTTACCAGGGGCATGAGTCCTGCAGAGGCTGAAATCAACTTCCTGGAGAACGCCAAGAAACTCTCCATGTATGGCGTTGATCTCCATCACGCTAAGGTATGATGCTGTTATTTATTTATTTTTTAAGTAGTGCTGCTTGCATAGAAGTGTCTACGTTGTACATGGAACATTATGAACTGTACGTTTGTTGCACAGTCGATTCTAGTCTTACATCTCAGCCCCCCCTAAAAATAATGCAGGGTTTCTGCAGGCTTAAAAAGTCTTAATTCATTCTTCCACAATTTAAGGCCTTATAAAGGTCTTAAATCAGAGCAGAAAGTCTTAAATTCATAAAGTCATGGCATGACATTTTGAATGCATTGTAAAAAAAATGAATATCTATCTTAGGGTTTTTATTTTCCAATACAAATAATCTAAACATTCTTAAATCAGGATACATTGAAGTATTGAGAAATTGAGCAAAATTAAGTGAGTTTATGTTTAAAGCAAGAACAAATACAATATCTGTCAGTGGGGTATGTAAACTTTTTCCCAATTTTAGTGTTTGTAATTTTTGTAATAGATACTGGTTGAAAGTTGTATTTTCAAATGCTGAAGTTTCGCTAATACAACATATTGACACAGAACATACACAGAAAATGTATTGACGTACTGTGGTTCCTTTTGTTTTCTTGGTCTTAAAAGTCTTACATTTATCTTCATAAAACCTGCAGAAACCCTGATAATGTTACAGTTTTTGCACATTTAAATAATTAAATAGGACAATGGATTCATACATGCATAAACAAAAACAATGAGAAAAAACGTGATTCACCAGCCTAACACTTGAAACACAAACTGGGCCAGAAATTGCATTTATATTAGTTCTATTAACAAGTAACATATGCATTTGCACCAGAATGCCTTACATTTTGATTGGACACACGCCCTTTGTAAGTGGGAAGATACTGATGTCAAAAAAAGTGTTTTCTCCTGCCTTTTGAAAGTAGATTATTTATTTTGCCACTCCAACTTTGCAGGATTATATGGTTATTTGTATTTTATTATTTGGATTTAACAGTGTTTTCCCCTGCGGTGCACAACCCCATTAGAACAGACCTGTGATCCAATTGTGCAATTTTACAGGCTTAGACCCCTTAGGATGAAATTCTGGAATAACCCCTCGCTTGACAGTCTGAAACTGAAATGTGACTGAAAACCTTAGCATCTGAATGCGTCTGTGTGTGTACTGTATGTATTTTAAAGGACTCTGAAGGCATTGACATCATGCTGGGGGTGTGTGCCAGTGGCCTCTTGATCTATAGAGACCGGCTGCGTATCAACCGATTCGCCTGGCCCAAGATCCTTAAAATATCCTACAAGAGAAGCAACTTCTACATCAAAATCCGACCTGGAGAGGTAGAGAAAAAGGTCTTTTGAGATTTTCCAGGTTTTTCTTGTTAGATTTCGCTTGTAGATGCATGTTGACGCATTAGCTAGATAAGGATGCCGTACTGAGACTAATGCTGGGGGTGAGAAAATGGGCGGATAATCGACATGATGTGGTTTTATTAGAAAAGAATGAGACGTTTTTTCGAGTATTTGAAATCACTATTCAGGCTTTCAAATTACCCAGTTCTCTGAAGACTGATGTGGGTGTTCTTCCACCGTTTCGCACAAATAAATGACATATTTTTAAGTGCATTTCTAATTATGCCACTTAAAAAAAATGCCTTTAATTATGTCAACAAACACTAGTTATATTGTTTGAGGTTCTGTTCTTTAGTGGGTGTTAGCTTGCTGAGTGCGGAAAGGATGAGGGTTTTAAAACATTAGGCTGAGCTATGAACATTTTTTGCCTGGTGGGCACAGAGACAGAGACAGAAGCAGAAAATGAGTAGAAGATGGGGTGAGGAGAGAATTCAATCCGGAGAGAGGCAAGAAAGAAAGCAAAGTAAGTCTTTATTAAGTGTTAAGGATTCTGCAGTCTGCATTTATGGGCTTATCATCTTTTATTTTCCTCTCACAATGGGATTCTTGCTTTTGTTTAGCACAAAAGCATGGCATTTCTTTGACTTTGCCCGTTATGTGTAAGGGTCAGATATGAATGTTACAGTAAACAATATCTCAATGCCTTTATTCTAGATGCTTCACTGTTCTGCATCTTATCAACACAACAGGCTCCATTCTGTGGACTTTGAGCTTTTAGATATTAATATTTACTCTCATTCTTGTGCTTTTTCTCTGCAGCATTCTTTAGAAATTCTGGTTACGTTCTGTTTGGATAAATAAAGGCTTGCAGAATTGTGCCCTGTCGGTTGATTTGAGCTGTAGCAGCACACAGATTTTACACCTCGTCAAATCTCCTGTCAAGTAACACGTTACCTCTCTGCTTTCCCTTCACACCCCCCACTTCCTCCCCATCACATGCCCACACTCCCCTGCACCCCCAGTACGAGCAGTTTGAGAGCACCATTGGCTTCAAGCTGCCCAACCACCGTGCCTCTAAGCGCTTGTGGAAGGTCTGCATTGAACATCACACATTTTTCAGGTAGGCGCTCACTGTCCTAGTGCCACAACACTGGGCACAGTCTTTTTTAAATGTGAGAATGCAGGTGTTTTGGTCTTGTTTGTTTCTTTGTGCCTTGGTTTATGGTCTCAGACAAGACTATATTCTTTTTCTCTTTTTAATTAATTTCCTTTTTCATTCTTTTTTCTTTTTTTCCCTTTTTCAATTCCAGTTCATCAAAATGGACAACTTATTTCTTGGACCAACAGATCTCGGTCCCGATCTATGCCTTAAAGGGTCTAGTTTTAGTCTGAGGGAGTCTGGATTTGGTTTTGGGTAATAGGGGATCTAGTGTTTGTCTTGGACTCCAACTCTGTTCAATGATGGCATTAAAAGTGCTGACAGACTTGACTTGGGCTTAGACAATTATAATGTTCAATCCACTTTCATTCTATAATGTTACATGTTTTCTTCTGACATCGTTTCTGTTTTTTCTCTTGTAGGTTGGTCTCTCCTGAGCCTCCTCCCAAAGGTTTTCTTGTGATTGGCTCAAAGTTCCGCTACAGTGGGCGGACCCAAGCCCAGACTCGCCAGGCCAGTGCTTTGATTGACAGGCCAGCTCCTCAATTTGAACGATCAATTAGTAGGAGGTACCTGCTGTCCCGCAGCATAGATGGAGGTAAGTATTTCTCTGATACCATCACAAAATACAATAGCTCTAATCATACTTCATTTAGCACCTCTCTACTAGTTTTGATCTACAAATTGTAATGTAAAATGTTTTACTTTCAAAATGTAACTTCAAAAAGTGAAAGCTTTCACATTCTATTGCTAATAATAATAATCTCTGTTCACAATGCTTGTAAAGCAAAATCTGTGTTTACAACAGTGGGGTCTGAAGTGTCACCATTAGAGAAAATGCTTCTAGAATTGCAGTTTTAATATTTAATAAAGACTTTTCAATACAAATTATAAACATAAAAGTTGGAGTGAAGCACTGACCCTTTTGCGTTAATAACAGCTGCACTCAAACTGCATGAACTGCACATATTTGAGAATGATACAAACAACATCTAGTGCTTCACTGGAAATGGAAAAGAAAATGGAAAAGAACAGGACAAGAAAACTTTATTTCCAGTTTTAAATTAGATTTGTCCTAGATTGCCCTAAATTCTAGATTTGTGGTCTTAAGGTGACATTTACATTACTTGGTGAAAATTCTGCTTTATTTCAATAGGATTCCGCCATTATTGTGAGTTTCCTGTGAGGGTGAAATAGTTCCCCATTCAAATTTCGCTCATGCTCAAGTTGGTCACACAAATTCGTTGTTCTTCATGCATTGCTACACTATTGTCAATGGACATTGGATTTTTTTTTTGCCTGTGAAATTTTTGCTAATGTTGACCACACTTTTTACTTTTGGACCCCACTGTATATATGTCAGGTCATCTACTTGAGCCTTTCCTTTTAGATTTGAGGGGGACAGTGAAGAAATAGGCTACTACAACTGAGACGTCCACCCTGATTGGGTTTCTTACCCTACATGCTTTGTTTTTCTTCTGTTTCAGAGTCTGCTTTAGGGGACACCTTAGACCGACTCTCCCAGCACACCTCCAGCGAGCCTGTGCCTAGCCTTCCCAGAGATGAGCTGGACCAGGACTACCTTGAGCCCAGTCTGGATCAGGAGCTAGACCAAGATCATGAACAAGCTGAAGACCAGCGACTTGAAAGTGACTCCACTCCATCTAAGACTATGGAGCTCAAGGTTCTGTGCACACAACAGTGTTTAGTACCAGCTTCTTTATTTAGTTTTCTAATAAGTTACACAAGTATTCAATGGGAAAGAAGCAGGTTTAAGTTCATACCGTCTTTGCGTTATGGGTGGCAGTATGTAAATGTTCTTCTGAGCAGATTCAAACAACTAGTTGCAAGAATTCCAATCATATTGTTTAACTAACTCTCCCCTTGCCATCCCTTTTGATTAAAACTGTCTCCCAATCCAAAACCTTTTCCTACCTTTGCCTTTCTTCTCCTCCCCTGACTTAATCTTAAATATATTTCAATGCCTGCCTGTTTTGTTGACATCTCTTCTGAATTTAACTTTCCAACCTCTCTACAAATCTGCCTGTACACTCACCTTCCTCTCCGTTTGCTAATTTCCTCAGTTTAATTCAGATTCTGCACTGTTCTCCCTGCTTCTAACCCTTCACTGCTGTCCTCTAACTATCGCTTCTTTCTTAATCTTCTCGTGGACAGAGGGAGGAGGCAGGCTCTCCTGTAGACTCTAAGACGGAGGTATTTTTAGAGTGATTTATCTATCTGTGTGTCTAATTGTCTGTCTATCATCGTCTCAATTGCACTCTAAATCTGCATACACACTGCTAGCATGGCTTTAGAGTACCTCGAAAAAATAGCAACGTGATTGCTATGTTGTTAGCCACATGGCAGATCATGTAATTTTCCAGCCTTCATGGCTTTTCTTGAGATCCAGATGAGACCATTGTTCATAGCTGGATCATATAATGGTTATTTGTTAAGTATTTAAAGTAGAACTGTGATGGATAACGTGCTTTGATTGGCTTAGTTTTTTTTTTTCCCCGCTTAAAGTCAATATGAAATCCCTTCTTATACTGTATTTATACACTGTTAATACACATTCCTGGTCTTATTGTGTGCGATTCATCAGTGCACATTATTCCAAAACAATGCTTTAATGTTATGTCAAAATGTAAACTGTAACTTCATCAGTCTCTGAAATTACTTTATCCTTTTTGTCACCCAGGCTGTATATCACAGAAAATAGCTATTTAGGCAATGTTTTAGGCTACTGTTGTACAGAATGGAGCCTTTCTAAAATCTAACCAGTAGTTAATGCAATAATGTAATGCATGTACCATTAATATAAAATAATATAGGTTATAGCAATAATAATTAGTAACAAATAATGCTTATGTTTACAAATAACAAATAACTCCTAAAAAGATGGCCTCATTTCTGGGACAAATTTGCATCCTCTCCACAATCCGATGAATAATCACACACCCTACTGTTTTTCTTGTTGAATATCCTGTTTCATTCACAGATATACAGAACATAACAGAAGTAAAATGGGTGTGATTGCCATTTCATGTTGACTTTAAGAAATATATTGGGTCTTGTTCACTTACTGTATGTACACAGGGAAAAAATGTGTTATGCATAATATTAGAAATGGATTAAGTGATTGTACTAAGTACTATTGTATTAAGTATTAAAACTGCATACAGTGCAGGTTTATAGTATATACTGTAAAATGGTTTGTGTTTTAGAATCAAACACTTGATTTAAGTATTTATGCACGCTTGCACCTGTTGTGAATTTGGCTGAAATTTCGCACTTTTTTGTGAACATAAATGTATAAAATTATTAGTGAATGAAACCCATTTTTTTCCATCTGTTTTATAAATCGAAGGATCACTGTACAAACTCTTTCTTAAGTAGGGAGGAGCTCAGGGACATTCTTCAGAAACAGAGCTGACGTTTTGCCATACTGCCAGATTAGTCTTGTCTTAGCACCATGTTGACTTAGAATACTTGCAGAACAGTCCATGTATTGATTTGTGCTGGAAAAGTTTTGTAGAGATTAAGGATGTCATTGGTGTATCGTTTATCCATGCCCACAGATAATTCCCAGTACATGCCATTCTGCACCTCATAAGACATGTATGATAAAAAGAAAGCTCGGGAGATTTGTGTCATTGAATTTGATACAGTATGCCATGTTGCTCAATGTTTATGTGACTAAGACAACTCTAAACCTGTGTATCTGAGGCAGTGACACAACCTCTTTCACTCTCTGTACTTCCATGGCTGACATCAACATCTGTATGAGAGTTCCTCTCTCTGTTTGGCTGCCTGCTTTATGAATTCAACCATGCTCTGCCTCTCTGTCTCCACTACCTCACTTTGCCTCTGCCTCCGTTCCTTGGCTTGCACCACCATCCCCCTCCCCCCACCACCCCTTATCCCAGTCGGACCAGGACTTGGCCCCACGTCCTAAACAGGAGGTACTATTTCACATCGATCAACTGCCTGAGCTGCCACTCTCTCTCTGTAACTACATGTGTTGTAGTTTCTCTTTCTTTTTGTAAATTTTTTTCTAGTGGAAGTAACACAACACTGAGCCAAGATGACAGTCCATCTGACATCTGTTATCAACACCGGCATGTTTCATGTTTTATGTGCTGCTTTGTTGTCTTAAATGTTGAATACAGTATCAAATGTTGAAGTGATTCATAAAGAAGTGGGCTCAAATCATTTAGACAGATGTTTGTTATGATCTGAAGACATCACAATATTTACTGTACACAGCATGTTAGAGTGTTAGACTAAAATTATGTTGTGTCTAAAATTGAGTGTCTAAGTGATGGAACAGATCATTTTATTCATACTTTGTGTACTTCAGTGGCATTTTGTATTGGTTTATTGGAGTATTCTATTATTTCAACGTGCATTTCTAACTGGGAGGCTTATACATCTGTTTCAAGAACAGAACATGTGCCTGATGTTTGCATTTGCGTACTTATTATGTACTTACCCGAGTTAGATAAACATTTGTAAAGAGCTGTGCTGGTCTCCAGAAAGCCCTCACTTAAGTAATTGCTGAAGGTAAGTGGTTCTACCGATTGACCTGTTTGTTTTATAGCAGTTCCTGGATAAACCAGAGGATGTGTTGCAGAAACATCAAGCCAGCATCAATGAGCTAAAAAGAGCGCTGAGAGAGCCCAACAGCAAACTGGTCCACAGAGAGAAACGTCTCTCTGGAGCCTCATCTGGTAGCACTCCGGAGAAAAAATCTGTGAGTAATTGGTACCGGCAAGGGATTGTATTGCGTGGTGACTTTTTAAAAAGCAAGATGCTATATAATTAGTGTTATTTTGGTCTGATACTGCTTTAAGATTGCTGTTGAGGATTATTCAGATTTATGTCAGTACCGGTCTCAGTATTTAGTGTGCCTAATGCTTGATTTGTTATTCATGCACTCTTTTTTATGTGACTAATCTCTCTTTAAGTGGATGCTATTGAACCATTTCATGTCATGCCTCTGGTCAAGTGCTAGCAGCAGTTTTAAACTTTAATAGAATCTGGCTGGAGTTGCTTATTTGAACACAGCACGAATGCATTTTCTTTAATTAGTATTATAAATACAATGATATTGCTCTATAATAATAGCAAATGGCATTTTAAGTACTTATGAACATGAATGTCTCCCTTTTGTTTAACTTCAAAACATCCATCCAACATTTTACATAAAATTCAACTTGATTACATTAATTTTTCCTCCTCAGATCAATAAATTGTTATCTTGCGTCATAAGATTTTTTCAAATTCATTTTGCAAATATATGCGCTATACAAATTACAGTAGAGGGTGTTGTTGGCACTGACAGGCCATTGAAACTGTTCACTCTATTGATATATAGGCCTCAGAGGATTCCCTATTGATTGCGAAGCAAGATGGTTGTCAAAGAGACCTGCTCCTCAGTAAAAAAGACGAAAAGAGCAGGAGTCCTAGAGTAGCTTCATTAGCCACTGGATTCAACAGAGAGACAGAAGACAAAACGAGAGAGAAAACCATCACCACACACAGTGACATAAGAGAAAAACAAAGTGTAGCAAAAAGGAACTCAACAGGAACCATCCTATCACCAGAGAAGCCCCTGAGAAATCGTGCTAAAAGCCCTGCTTTAAGGTACAACCATTTCCAGGGTGCCGGTTCTTTGGAGGAGAAAGCATATGATAATGGACAACCTCAGGACAGATCCTTGTCAGAGAATGTCATTCATAAAAATGGATGTGATGAATATGCAACAGAGAGACTTTGGGGCAATAGAAAGTACATGGGGGTAACCAATAGAGAAGACAACACCACAAATCAAGACTTGCCAAGGTATGTAGTGAGAAGCTTCGCAGAGGCTTCTCCCAATGCAGCCATAGACAAATATATGAGAGATCAATATAATGAAAACCGGTGGGAGAGACAATCCTGTGAAATAGAAGCAAAAAACACCGGAGCTTCCTTACAGAACCAAACATCTAATCCGGATTCTAAGAGTAAAGGCTCAGTAATCCAGAGACATGATTCTACTGCAAGCGACTCATCACAGTCTGAGGTGAAACGAATCGTTCCACTGAAGCCTGAGAGGTCAAAGAAGTTGAAAGGCAGTAAAGGAGCCAAGCTGCAAGGACAACCGAGTGAGAAAAGCATTTCAGGATCATTTGATGAAAGTGAAGGGACCAAGTCTAAGGAAGAGCAAGTTGGCTTTGAGAATGCCTTGGACAGCTTGTCGCAGCCCAAAAATTCTGCATTTGTAGAAAGCACTGGAACTTTTGACAAGCACGACTGGGCGAGTAATTGTCACAATAGGGAAGTCAGAGAATATAGACGTCAGTCTCTCCAAGACAGGCCCCAATTAAGGGATCTCAAGAACAATGCAGACAACAGACTTAGTATAGAACAAGATCAGTTTCTTTTTGAAGATCCATTGTTTATGTTTGACTTTCCCACCAATTCAGCATTTCCAGCCTTTGACCAGATTCCCCCTTTATACCCACCTGTAAAATCCCAGAGGGCAAGAGATACACGTACCAAACCTATCACCAAAAGCGATTCTGGCAACAGTCTTCACAAGAGCTCCACAATGGAATCTTCCAAGAGGAAACCAGTGGTAACAACTGCTTGATAATCTGCTTGTCACTCACAGGAACTAAAGCATCGCATGAAACGGCACATCCATATCTATAGTTTTGCATAATGCACATGCCAGTAAACATAACCAACCTGTTTCTGAGGAGAGATGAGTAGAATAGTCAGTTTTTGTGTAATCATAGCATTGGCTGATAGAAGTATGAGGTACTATTACCACCGTCTGATTGGATGAGGACGTGCCACTTCCTTTTCCTCTACTTCCTCTGCACAGCTCAACATCTGCTTGCGGATTTGAGAAACACTTAGGATCTTCCACATAATCTCCATTGCTTAAGCTTCAGGCTTCCGTTCCACTAACTTTCCACCTGATGTGCGGTCTTTCCTTCCAACATTCTTTCTCTGGTTCCCTCTTACCAGGCATGTAGGGAATGGTTGTTGCAAGGAATCAAAGGCCTGTGCACCATATTGTTATGCTAAAATGCCATTTTTGCAAACAAAAGGGCTTCGGCAAGACTTTCAAAAATGGCCATGGTATTGTTTATAAGAAGGGCTCTGAAAGTTGATTTAACAAGGAACGGTTTTTGCTGTCATTTAGAAGATAGTATGCCCAGCTTCATGCTTCAAGCTTAAGGATTTTGAATTTGCTCTTTGACTTAGCTGAAAAAAAAATTGGTCAATCATTTATTTTGCAACAAAATGCAGGGAACCTTGAGGGCTTTCTCTTTTTTATGCAAAAGCCCACTGAGGTGCAATTTCAATAGATAGCAGTTGTTGAAGCAGATGCTTCCTTATTTCACTCAACATTGAAACTGAAAGAAATTAACAAAAATAAAAAAATGAAACTCTACTGTCAACAGAAAGATTTTGGACTAGGAAGAGCCTGAGGAATAACCTTGCAAAATGATGTCTAATATAGATATGTTCTGATTTATTAAAAGGCTCTTTATTGGCACTTAGTGCAAAATTGCACCCAGCTGCCATAATATATTTTAACTTTCAATTGTTGTGGTGCAATATGTTGTACGCTCTAGTTCACACTGTTTAAGACTTTTTGTCTACATTTGTATCTGTGTCAGTCAGTGTATCCGGTCAGTTATATAAATGTCTGGTTTTTGGTTCAGAGCCTAGTCTGGGCTCCTTCCCTGTTATCTCAAATTTCAGTGCACTAACTTTGCATTGCTCTTCCTATTATTTCATCTCATATTCCAGGAGCCCCTTCCCACTCCAGCAATTCATGCGGAGCCTCAGGAGGAAGCCCAGGTGCCTCATTTTTCCACTCATCTTAGCTACTGCTACCTCCTTGCTAACCCAAAAGCTTTGACTTTCACATTTCTGTACACATTCTGTACACACTACAATTTGCCTTCTGTTGTTTGCTCTCATCATCACAGCATGAATTAATTGCATGATCCAAACCATCCTACACAACAATCCTACAAAGAAATGTCATCGAATGCATCCACCACATGCACTGATTCCTTGGCACTGTTTAAGAAGTTATAGACTTGCCACACTTATAAAAATGTCTAGAAACTCTGAAATTGCCGCAGAAGAATAATATATGAACTACAAACATACAGATTTGCAGTACTCTACCCTAGGGTGAATATATCAGTATCTATCAGTATATTATTGTCTCAGTTTTTCCTCAGAGACATGTAACACTTCTGACATTTCAGTTAGTCTTTTTTGAGTTGAACTAACCCCTGCATCCCTACTAGACTCTTTAACCATCAGTCACCACAATGTTGTCTCATTCTTGTCTTGTGAAGATGATGTAACATCCATTATACTGCCTTGTTTTACCTGTTTGTCAGTCAACATTTGCTCTTGTAGCATAGCTGGTTCCTTGCACCAAGACCTATTTTTCTGCTTCTTCAGAGAGATCCCTGGGAGAGACACTTAGGATCGGTGTCAGAAGATGATCCTGACCTAGACACTCTGTACCTGAAGGAGACCCACCTGGGCATTGAGCGCAAATGCTCGAGTATCACTGTTAGCTCAACGTCCAGCCTGGAGGCTGAGGTGGACTTCACTGTGCTCATGGACTTCCAAACGGGTATCGGGGAATTTTCTAGAGGCATGACTGAGCTGGGGGAGAGAGACTTCTCACCCGAGTTTGGCCTCTCTGACCGTCCTACCCATCCAGCCTTTATACTGGGAGCAGATCCTGTCTACCTTCCAGAGGAGAGACCTGTAGAAGTACAGAGGCCTGTAGAGAAACCAAAGCCTGTTGTAGAACACAAGGCACTGGAGGAACGTAAACCGGAGGTAGACAAGTGTCCTATCTCTTTCAGCAAAGTGGCTGGCTTGCCCAATCACTGGTCAGAGCAAATGTGTAAATGTGCTGATGGATGCAGTCACATCCCATTTTTTCTCACGTTCTACAGGGCATCAGAGCAAAGCATGAAATTACATTGGAATTTGAGTTCATGATTGATGCTAATTCCATTCCATTTGATGCTGCCCTCCATAGTTCAGTCAGTCAGTTCAGGTTTGGTTTCTTTGATTTCAGAATTTTGTTATGTTTCTCATTGCTTCTTATTCTTTTCTTTTGAACCATAACTCACCGTATGCTGCCAAGATCATTTGATTGGCACCATGTTTCTTAAATCTCATGAATACTCCCAGGTTTTAACTTAATCTGTTTCATTTCTTTCCCAAGCCTTTTGTACCTAAGAAAGCTCCGCGGTCAGTGAAAGCTGCCCAAGCCCTGAGGAAAGACTCTACAGAACAAGCTAATACCCAGTTGATGAGACGGGACAGCTCGGAGTCACCCCCAATCCATCCTCTCAGCAGAGAAAGCAGTGAAATCATTGCCTCCCAAGCTCTGAGGAAGACCGAGGTCAAGATCGAGACGCAGCCCAATGGCTCTGAGGTCACCACGACCATAATGGAGATTGCAGACCCGGTAAAGACCTTTTAGCTCATCATATGTACTTTACTGGTGATATGTCACTGTACCATAGAGGAACATGCTCTGAAGACTGTAATTATGTCAATTATCATAAATTACATAAGTAAGTGTAATTACGTTCTTTTAATACTTACATGCACTGTGGTGGTTCTCATATGGATTGTAAGTTCTCTGTTTCTGTCTTAGGACCATGGTATCAGCAGTATGCGAGAGGCCACGTACTCTATGATGGAGAGAATCTCTCCTGTGAGTATTTTCATCTGTTGAACTTGAGTTTCCAAATCTCCTTCTGTCTTTGCTTCTGCTCTGTCATTTTGTCTGTTGCTTTTATTTCCAACTTTAGTTTCAGTTTGCTTCAGATGGCTTGCCTTATTTGTGAGGTATAACACTACCTTATAGCGTTCTTGCTTTGACAAGTGTTTATTCATTATATTCTTGAACAGGTGAACCTGGGATCATTTGCTAGAGATGGTTCTCCTCTAATGGTTACTGAGAACGTTACATCAGCCACTACAACTCATGTTACTAAGGTATCTGAAAAAGTATCTCCTGGTAGCCTCTTTTTTAGGAAAGGTCTTCTTGGAGGATTGAAAACGTACATATATATGTTTTTTTGTTTTGTAGACGGTGAAGGGAGGCTACTCGGAGACAAGAATTGAAAAGAGGATTGTCATTACTGGTGATGATGATGTTGATCAAGATCAGGTAGGTGCAAAAGGAATTAGGGCTGGGTATTTTGTAAAGCATTTTAGTGAGCTATGATTTATATCAGCTCTAGATGGAATAGTTCACTAAAAAATTAATATCTTGTCACCATTTTCTCACACTCCATTCACCATTTTCTCACACTCTGATCATTCCAAACCCATAAAACTTTCATTAATTTTCAGAACACAAATGAAAATACATAAAAATAAAAAAAACCTGAGATATTTCTGTCCATCCATTGAAAGTCTAGCAAAGAGGAATAACCTCTTCCAGTGCTTCCGGGTGCTTACTGATAATCAGCCAATATGCATGTTAATAAGCAACTAGTTAATAGAGAATAGAGAATTGTTAATAAAGAATTGGTCTTACAGGTATGGAATGACATGAGGCTGAGTAACTGATGACAGAATTTTCATTTTTAAATTCACCATGAAATGAAAATTGACAATTGTTATATTTTATGGAATATTGCAGTTATTGCAATTATTATAACTGATTTATCTATGCATATCATGTTTTTTTAATAAAAGATACCCTCATAATGCCCATGTAATCTTTAATCAAAAATATTAACTTCACCTACCCTCGCAACAAAATCTCTTGAAAATCTCTGATGACCTTGTGAGGGCTGGGCATTAATTCCTCCCATCCAGAAATTTGTCACTCACATGAGACGTCAGCAACTAGTAAACATTCAACCAATTCTTGATGGACAAAATCAACATTTTTTTTTGTTATAGGAGCCATTTCACAACATCACAATAGGAAAGAAAAAAGAAAAGAAAAGCAATTTCTGTTTCATGATGACTTTAAAGCACAAATTAATTAGAAAGCATATTACTAATTCATTAGCTGCATGTTTCTCTCATTAAGCTTGAGAAATAATTTACTTTTTCACAGGCGCTTGCCATGGCAATAAAAGAAGCCAAGCAACAGCACCCTGACATGTTGGTAACCAAGGCTGTAGTTGTCAGGGAAACAGAATCTTCCACTCAAGATCCACATGAGGATTTGAAGGTATTTGTCACCGCTAGCCCCTGCATGCACAATTAATCCATCCATTTCGAAAATGCATATTATGGTTTCACTTCAGTGTTTATCTGTCATATTGAGCCTGCTGGTGTATAGCAGTTTGACAAGGGTGTAATGACATGTCAAAACCAGTTCAGTCAGCGCCATGTGTTGACTCTAGGTGGACGGCGCTGACAAACACAAGCTTTCATTTCACTGCAAACCATGCAGTTATCAAAAATCTATTGCAAGCCTTATGTTTTTCATCTTACAACAGCAATCACTTATTGGCAATGAAGTGGATCTTCTAAATGTACTGTAATAAACGGTTGTGTTACATGATCTGTTTGTTTTTCTCTCCATTAGTCCTGATCTCCTCAGTTCTCAGGACATCAATGGGAAGCAAGTGTTCCTCAATGACTGCCAGTGGGTCGCCAACAACTAAAGACCTCTTATTCTAAGCTTCTAGCTTCCACTTACATACACGACACTAACATTTACACATGCACACAAACACATGCTGCCTCCCAGATGTCGGAACCTATTCCTTCTCATGTAATTTCTAATTTGTGTCTACATTTGCTGTGGTAATATGGACATACTGGTTCAGGAGGCACACGGTCTCCCTGGCTGAGGACCGCTGAGGAAGGACAGACTCATCACATCGATCAGACGATTTAGCCGCTATTGTAGTCTCTTGATTTTTCTTCACGAATGTGAAAACTAACCAAGCGTACTATCGACAGCCCGATGCTAACATCAAGCATGAGGCATGGGGCTTTTTGATGAACATTGCTGAAGATTTAGCTTAGTGGAGTGACCGTAGTATCTATTGAGTAGTTTTTTCTAGGGTTCATTGAGATATAACACAGAAGATCTTTTTGCAAATACTGAACTGTAGGGAAAAGCCTAGCTAGCGTACATACAGTATGTCATGCTTCTCTGATCAACAAATGTTATGGTGCTGTTAAATTCTGAACCTCATCTGCATGTGGCAAAGCAGGGTTTAAAACGGTTTCATATACAGCTAACTAAAACCGCTGGTTCAGTTTCGTTACAAACCAGAGAGAAAAACGAGACAGACTGTATTAATGTATGATTGCCAAACCTTTTGATAGTCTTCTGAAAAGTATTTCTTTCCATATTATAGACATAATATGGAGATAGTGGACTTGCACATTTTTCCCTGATTTTTTAAAAATGTTTATTTTTTAAATTACTGCTGTATTTGTTTTATAGATGTCTAGAAATGTTTGTTTCTTTGTTTTATTTCAGGAGCCCTTACATATGCTTAGTAGATATCACAAACACAGACAAATGAAAAGCGCCAATTTACAGTACAAACTTTTCAAGGTACCAATAGTTATCAAACTTTAGATTTTAGATTTGAAATATCCCCAAGTATGACATCATTTTGAAATGCACGACACAAAAAGTAACACGTTCGCTTGTTGAATGCTCTATTTCATGTCCTAAACATATTGTTAAACTGTGAAAAAGTCCAAAGAAACCAAACCTAATTTGAGTTCAGTACATGCTGACACAATTGCATAATTAATCAATGTGTTATGTGCATGTGCATTTAGACTTTAAGCATTTGAAAAAAAAAAAAATATTATTAAGCTCGCAGAAAACAATTTAGAATTATTTTTCAAGTCGATATTTAACAAATTCCCTACTGCTCTATATGTTTGAGACTTCTGTGATTTTTTAAAAAACTGTTCCTTCCCACACAATGCTGTGCCAATGAACTAATGATTTCTAAACACTGTTGAAACGGTTCTTATTTGTTAGATATGAGACCTTTTTATGTGTAAATGTCATGAGCCTGTGGTTTTCAGTGAAGCGTGACCCTTGAGCCATGATTCTCTTTACAAACGTTCCTCTGTGAAAGCAGTAGAAATCCTGGATGAGACAGGACATATATGTGTTCTAGTATTGAATGGATGAATGAGCTTCGAATTGTGTGTATTGCCAAATTAAAAACATTATATTAGGATGAAAGAAGGCCAGGATAGCTCTTAATAACCTTTGCTAACATGGTGAAGGCTTGTTGTTGTATAACTAATGCATTTGTTCAGGACTGTGCACTATGTGAAAATAATAACACTTTACACAACCTGCAGATATCAGAAGGGAATTTGTATACGTCATACTTCCAACTTGTTCAGTTACTGATTTTTGAGGATACCGGAGCTGTTCTTGAATATAAAGAAAAGTGCCATGCAAAGGTTGATAGTTGGATTCCTAATCAACCACAGCATTCTTTCGCCAGCCCATTTGCTAAGCCAATGTCAACATTTTGTCTCTTTACAAGGCAATGTCCTTGTTTACGCTATATGTTGCATTTAAGATTTGAACTTTGAGGAAAACAAGTTAAGCTTAGAAAAGTACTTTTAGCATCAATTCCCCTGAGATCCCACCTGCAGATACTTCTGTTTACAATGCTATCCTCTACTTTCTACTGCTTGGTTTTGTGTGTTTGCTGTACAGTGTTCGAAATAAATAAGATCCATCCATGTGGCCAAGTTTGCTATTTGCTGCATCTGAGTTAAATAAAAACAGTTAATTGTAAATTCTGCATACGGTTTAGGTACAAATATTTTCCATTTTGTTCAAGAAATGTTGCATTGGTTCTGTTGCACTGCCCTCTTGTGGTCTACTGAAGAACACACTTCAAATCGTGAATAGGACTCCATGTACAGTATCATGTCTCTCTAATTAAAAGAACACTTCTGATTTTAAGCACAAGGGAGAGTATAATTGTTCCCTGAAATATTAACAAATAGGCTAGTGTTGTAAAGTTGTTAGCAAATTAATAGTTTTGTTTAATTTATCGTGATTCATCAACACCATTATGGTTAAAGTTATATAACATGATATCATTTATAAGAATTGACTCGGTAAAACGTAGCAAAGGTAGGTTTTAAATTTAAGGTGTAAGAAACAGGTAAACAAAACGGATACCGAACAGCTTTGGCACTTACCTGATTGATTCGAGTTTTTCTGCAGGATGGTTGTCCAGTTTCACGTTAGGGTTAAATTGTCAACATAAGTTTATTTTGTGGAATCCCATGGGGATATTATCAACTCAAAATGCTTGCGGATTTTGCTCGCCGGATGCGCGTTCGCGGCTTTTTTCCCCCAGCTTTGGATTCGCGAGCTTGATCAGAGACACTTTTACTTTCCTAAAAATGAAACCTTTTAAACTTACATAACGAAATAACATTAAGCTAAAGGTTACCTACACTTAAAGGGTTAGTTCACCCAAAAATGAAAATTGGCTTGTGTTTTACTCACCCTCGAAGCATCCTAGGTGTACATGACTTTCTTCTTTCAGACGAATCCAGTCGGAGTTATATTAAAAATTGTTCTGGCTATTCCAAGCTCTATCATTGCAGTCAGCGGGTATTGCAGTTGAACAGTCCACAAGTCGCCAAATAAAGAGCGCGCATTCATAATAAAACATGCCTCACACGGCTCCGGGGGGTGAATAAAGACCTTCTGTAGTGAATCCATACATTTTTGTAAGAAAAATATCCATATTTCAAACGTAATAAACACTTTTCTCTCACTTCCATTATCTTTCATACGCGGAAGCCGTGCCGGCGGAAGGCGTATGACGTATGCGCGCACCTCTGAGATATGCAAGTCTCGCGAGTTTGTTTATAGGAGCAAAGGAAGCAAAGTTTCCTTACTTTAGCAAAGGAAAACCAGTCTCCTCTTGGCTTATATCGATATCCTAACCCTAACCCTAACCGACATTTTTCTTTGCAAATCTTCGGTTTGTGCTTCTAATTCGTGACTGCGGTAGTCAACGCACAACCTAATACTACCGTCGGCCTTTCTCACTAACACCACTGGAGATGCATAGGCGCTTGAACTCTCTTGGATAACACCCTTTCTCACCAGTTGCGCTATATGTTCCTTGGCCTCTCTGTATTGGTTTGGCGGAATTCGGCGATACGGCAGGTTAACAGGCAAATCGTCCACCAGATGAATTTCATGCTGTACTCGGTTCGTGAACCCGAGATCCTCATCCCCCACGGCGAACACATGAGCATATTCAGTGAGTAATGCTTTCAACTCGGCTTGCTGTTCTATCGTACCTCCTATGTCCAGCTGAGACACTACTTTAGACCACTGCTCTTGATCTGATGGTGACTTGGCCCCCAGAGAGATCTCTTCAGCATTAGCAGAAATGCGATGGAATGTTACCTCGTGTCCTGGGTCATTATCCACCAACTCTACTTGTGACAGAACACCGATGCGAGTCCTAGGGTGCAACCACACTCACTCATTAGACATGTTAAGAATTTGGACTGGGCCCTCATTATGGTGTGAGCTTACTACTGTCGGCATAACCAGCAAACCCCCTGGCAATGGTAAGTGTGTCAGCTCTAGCAGCCACTGGCTTTTCCCTTTAGCACTCACCAGCCATCCTTTTGCCGTTACCATAGTTATGGAGGCCGCTGGTACGTGGACGACACTCCTCCCTGCTACACGGGCCACCCGACTTTTATGAACATCACAGGTCTGTATATGCTGGAACACGTTCCTCCAATCAGTCTCTAGCCCCCCTTGCAACGGAGCCTCGAACTCAGACTGCACTATCTGCCGGCACCGACTTATGATGTTCATACCCACAATACAAGAAACAGCTTTTGAGGAGGGTGAAGGATCCTTTACCACTAAGAAACCGCAATTTGGGATCTTTCTGCCCATAGTCTCTATTTCCAGCTCAAGATATCCCAAGTACGGGATGTCCAGCCCGTTGGCGGCAGTAAGCTTGAGCCATCCAGCGGTTAAAAGCATGTCTTCATCATCACCTCCCAAGTGCTGTCGGAAGAAACTTTCTCATATCGTACTAACTTGGCTGCCTGTGTCCAAGAGACAGGATACTTCTGCGCCAAGAACCTTAATATCTACTTGGGGGCATGTTCCCACTGCCCGTTTCAGCAGTTCTTCTTGCATTGAGTCTACAGGCTGCCCCCGGATTGGTCGACTCACAGCAACCGGTGCGTCACATTTCCCGATTCGTTGGAAAGGGGTGCAGGTTTTTTAGAGCCCCAATCCCTAACCATAAAATACACATTGTACATGCACGGGATGAAACAAACACATTGTATCACAGCAGATTAAATGAATATCATCACATGTACTCACATAAATAATGGATTTAACCTAGGATGATACACTATTGTCTTCGTCTCTCATGCACTGCTTAAATGGTCTGTCTCTGTATCGCACTCTTAGCGCGTCATCATTAGCAGCCGCTCTCTTAAAGGGGAAGTACACTCTTTGCGTGCCCCACACTCTAATACCACCCGGTTACATACACCTAGGATGCTTCGAGGGTGAGTAAAACACAAGCCAATTTTCATTTTTGGGTGAACTAACCCTTTAAGTCGGAAGCACACAAACAAATGACTTAAGAGCTAGTAATCTTTTCTGGCATTATCCTAACTTGTTGTTAACAGCAATTCATTAATTGGTGCTTACAGGAATATTCAGTATAAAATACAATGTAAAGGTGCACCCTGACCGATAACTGTCTTGGACATTTTTATGTCCAGGACAGAGTCTTTGCATAGACAAGGTTGGTAAGAATGTCCATCACTTAGTCTCACTAAAACACGTTTAAGTGTTATGGCAATAGCCTGCTTATGGGCAAGTCCAAATTATTTTCTGTTATAACTGAAGAGTATGTCATTGTCACGTGTGTGTTCCTGTTTGTCCTTATGTGGTCCTTCCAGTTCCTTTTCCCATTATTAGTAATCACCTGTTCCTTGTTATTAGTTATCCTCATCACCTGGCTGCCCCTCATTATCTGCCCTATTTGAGTTCGAACCCGTTCTGTTCTCCCTTGTCTGGAATTGTTCATGCTACGTGTGGTTTTCTGTTTTCTTTTGATTATTAAAATTATTAAAATTCTCCTACGTCTCCTCGCTCCTACACAGCAGCAGTTCTGTGACCTTCCAGACCTACAAAAGTGAACGGCGCCTTTCCTCCCCGAGTTTCTTTTCCGTTTTTGAAAAGTTTTTTGTTTCTCTGTTTTTTCCCTGGCGGCAATGGAAACCGCTGCACAATTTTCCGTGTATACGGAGCTGGATGATGCGACGCTCAACTCTTTGTTCTGGATCGGGGCTAATTCTCTGTTTTCCCTGGCGGCAATGGAAACCGCCCGCACGATTTTCGGCCCTAGCCCACAGAGATCTCCCGTTTGTGGAGTATGCATGGGAGTTCTGCGGGCTCGCCGTGTATACGATATGGTATGATGCGACGCTCAACTCTTTGTTCTGGATCGGGGCTAATTACCATCGCCCGTGGACCTCTCAGACACCACTGGACTAAGTCTGGAGAGCGTCTGGCCCCGATCCAGAACCAGCTCTCCGTCAAGCCCGTCCCTGACTCAGACCCGTAGGCCGCTGCTGACTTAGCGCTTCTGGACATGGCGCTGCCTCCGGAGTTCTCCAGTGCCCGCTCCTCCAGAGCACCCTCAAGTGCCCCCTCCTCCAGAGCGCCCCCCAGGATCCCTAGTTTTCCCCAAGAAAATTTTGGAGGGAGGGCATATACCAATGGGATCCACCATGGCCTCCTGAGTCTCCTGATCCGCCATGGCCTCCTGAGCTGCCAGCTCTGCCATGGCAACCTGAACTGCCAGATCTGCCATGGCTTCCCGAACTGTCTGCTCCGCCATGGCCCCCTGAACTCCCAGACCCACCGTGGAGGCTTTCCTGGTCTCCGCCCTATTCCTGTCCTGAACCAGCCTCCACCAGCCTCCAGGGCGCCCCCCACCCGATGGTGCTGTTGCGGCGCGGGATGCGCTTTCTGGGAGGGGGGCGATATCTGTCACGTGTGTGTGTGTTCCTGTTTGTCCTTATTTGGTCCTTCCAGTTCCTTTTCCCATTATTAGTAATCACCTGTTCCTTGTTATTAGTTATCCTCATCACCTGTCTGCCCCTCGTTATCTGCCCTATTTGAGTTCGAGCCCATTCTGTTCTCCCTTGTCTGGAATTGTTCATGTCAACCTTGCTACGTGTGGTTTTTCTGTTTCCTTTTGATTATTAAAATTAATAAAATGTAATGTACATCTAAGTGAAACAGATGATTGAAAGTAAAAAAAACAAAACAAAAAAAAAACTGTTTAAGCAGACTATATGATTGAAGAAGTCTGGTATATTGTACATCACTAGGGAGAAATCATTTTACCGTAAGATCGACTCATGACATTTTGATTAACAACTGCAAGGCCAAAAAAAATAAATAAAAAAGATATATATTCATGCACAGATGAATTATATATATATATATATATATATATAAAAAAGATCATAACATGCATTTAGAAAATAGATAAGATTTTCATTTCATGCTGACTCTCTTTCACTTTCTAATGTGTTTCAGCCAGATGCTACCTGTTTTTAAAGTTATTTAGCCAGAGCTGTTTAATTTTTTCAATATTTGAATAATTAAATTAGGCATGCTAAACTCACCAGGAGGCCCTCTGACCTTCTCACCTTTTCCACCACTCATGAATTTGCATCCCTGAAGGTATAAATTTTGCACTGACAGTATAAATTATGATGACTAACTCACAAATATCTTAAGAACATTACTTGTGTTCCTTCATTTATTAAAAGCAGACAGTCCATTCAAATACTGTATTTCAAACCACTACAGAGCCAGTTCATGCTAAACAGCTTGAAAATGGAACATAAGCATTATGTTCTAGGTATTTCAATGATCACAGCTATAACCTATAGAAAGCACCTTAACGGAAAATGAAAAGCTGGTCTTTTACAATCAAAATATCCGTTGTACATCATCAAATAATGGAATTGTACATGAACAAACTAAACCAGAAAAGAAATCAAGACAACTATTTAAGGCTGTTCTGGTCCTGAGGATATTTTACATACTGTTTCTCATTAAAGAGGCACACACACTAGCAAAACAAATATCTCAGTGCATGACTGAAGGAACAACCAGCTCGAGACAGCCAGAGAGCTCTTTTACTGTATAAATAAGGCCAGCAGCATTAGCTTCATCTTTCAAACAGACAGGGGGGCATGTCAACACCGGGGGACTGTAAACTTTGTCTGATTTGAGGACAGCTGATTAAATGGGTTGATGGTCTTACAATGAAAGTGTCTGTGAGGTATGACAGTAGGGATTCTCTTCAAAGGAGTTCATTAAGTATTCCCAAGCTTTTTGTGGAAAAGGCATTTGTGTGGCTCTCCACTGCCAACCGTCTAATGGATGAGTATGGATTCATCTTATCCAAACAGATGTCCTTGTATGCAAATCCTTAAGAGTGAACAGTATGTCATTTTATGCCCTTGGATATCTAGTTCCTGGTTGGAAACCACGTGGGTAACATCTGTCGACACGTTTATCCCCCCAAAAATGCGATAGATCCTACTCCACCGTATCGACAACTTTGGTGTCAGTGATCAAAACCAGATTAGCAAACATCCTCCTTTAAAAAGCGAGAGGAAAACTTTCCTTCTGAAGAGTCTAATTTGTAAAACATGCTGGAAAAAAAGTGGTTCCACTTGTAGATGTTTGTACTGTTCTCTCCGCTGTAGAGTTCAGTTCATCTGTCATAAGAAAGTCCTGACCGTACAGTAGAGTGATAGTGTTACGAGCACTGGTAGTGCTTTCCTCTCTGGGGCAAATCCAATCGCATGTGCAACTGCAAAATATAAATAGAAAAAAAAATAATTTTCAGATAGCCAACAAACAACAAAAAACTATAACTACAAACAAGATTTTTACAGTTTCAAATAGGGTGTTAAGCCTAAGAGATTTTCACTCGTTTTATGTATTTTTTTTAATTACCAAAAATTGCATTATTGACTTGATAGCCTAAAAAGTTAACCACGAGTTCAGCATACTGAAGGATAATAGTTATAAATTCCATAAGGGGCCATAAATTCAGACCTGCTATCCTGGGGATGGTAATCTGTTTGCTGCTGCTCCCCTCTCCACCTTCACTGACTGGTTTAATCTGGATGATGTAATCCTCGTCCACAGGCAGAGAGAGCTCAAGAGATGTGCTGTTAGTCTCCACCACACTGGGCCGACTCTGTCTGCTTTCCTTGTATATGACCTTTAAAGCAAAACAGCTGCTTTAAATCTCAATTTATATGTAACAGACGATAAACCGTTCAATTCATGGTGTGCATTATTCAATATACGGAACTGTAATCTGTCAACCAATCAGAATCAAACATTCAACAATGTTGCGGTATAAACATCAGATACGTTTATACCAGAGGCAGTGATGTTTGTATGTTCATACCTTATAGCCCATAACTTCAGACTCATTTTCCAGAGCCTTGACATGATCCCACTTGAGGATGAGTTTAGAGTCTGTAGCATTCCACATGACTTTCACTGGAGACTGACTCGGTGCTGGAGAAAATAAATTTATTTAAAGAGCTAAACGTCACATTTCAGAGCAGTTTAAAACTACTGTACTGTACTACTGTACTTCAACTTTCCTTAATAAGACTATATACAATGTCAAAAACAAATGCAAAATATTTTGCAGATACTCTAACTTTTAAACTAATGATAAAATGGAAACAATAATATGGTTATGGTTATAGACAATAACACACAATGGCCAGGGACTATGTCACACTTACGGGGTCTCTTAGTGGTGACATTCACCACAGCACTATCAGGTCCAACACCAGCACTGTTGTAGGTTTTGAGTTTGATGTAGTATGTACTGCTCGGGTCCAGTCCACGAATGACAGCAGACGTCCTGTTTCCCACAGTCCTCATCACACTGGCTGTGTCCGGTCTGTCCTTTGTACTCCAGTACCTCAGCTGAAATTCACAGTCAACTAGCTGTCATAATCAGCATCACAAAGTGTCGTTCATTGATTAAACTTTATGTGGTGCAGTAGTAAGCACACTGAGCTGTGTGAGTCATTGTGTGAATATATTTAAGTCAGCCTTGCCTACTGATACTCTGTTTCTAATAAAGCAAAAATCCCCCTACCACAAACAAAATATCTGACATTTCCCCCCAATATATTCATTTTTATAGCATTGTTTATTGGTAGTTACTGCATCAAGAACATTAACAAAACTGGATGTGAGAATTGTTATAACAGCACAGGGAATACACGACGATGTAGAACAAACCCAGTCAGATTCATTAGCTTGCTTTAGTTGTGTTGTCCTCACCTCATAGCCCATTATGCGTGTCCTACTGGTGCTCCATGGTAAAGGCTTCCAGCTGACCTCCACTTCTGAGGCTGACAGGCTCTTGGCACGGACACGACTGGGGGCGCGACTCGGCTCTATGGTCAGAATAATCATTACTGTAATGGCTCATTATTATAGCACTGATGCACTAGCAAATATTTAGCACATTCAGTTTGCCCTAATCAAACAAAGCAACTCTGCAGCAACATACCATTCTAAGCATTTCATATACCTGTTTATACCTAAAGGTAATTTCTGCTCCACTGGCACTATCTTCGATTGTATGAACAAACAAACATCATTGATTGAGCCAGTAGACCTTAGGGTAGCACCAAAAAAATAAATTTTTGAAAGGAATGAAAACAAGGCTGTGAGGCATAGAAGTACAGTGTGTTCAGTAGAGTCTGCTGTTTACCAACATACTGTAATGATTGGTTCATCTTTCCAAAAGACTTTCAATAGACAAAAACTCCATAGTTGTGAGTTGTAAAAATGACTTGTGATATAGGACCTTTATACAATGCGTGACATTGCAAAGACTTTAAGTCTATCCCTCACAGCCTCCTTTCCATCCGTGTAAAATTCAATATGTCGTGTACCCTGATTACGGTCTATGGTGCAATGGTTGGGCCACTCAAACCAAGAATAACATTTCGGCTGTACCACAGAGACTTTAAAGTGTTTAAAGGGGACATCAGATGCCCATTTTCCACAAGTTGGTATTATTCTTTAGAGTCTTCATGAAATGTCTGCAACAACTTTGGTTAAAATTCCTCAATTGACGTGTAAAGTCACCCTTTTTACCCATTTCGGGTCGCAGTCTGAAAATAACGAACTGGCTGCGTGTTTTCTTTTCAGCTTTTCTGAGCTGGCAGATACACCAGAAAAGTGAAAAAAGTGAAAATTTAATCTGGTATCCCCTTTAAACATTTTGAGGGACTGAACTTGTGCAGGGCTTATTTATAGTTGTCTTTGCATATTAAATTAAGATTGGTAAATTGGTTTACCCTCTTCTGCTGAGTATATAGTGGTCACAGGTCCAAAAGGACCTTCGCCTTTGTTGTTGTAAACTCCCACTTTCACGTGAAATGGAGAGAAAGGAGGGATGCTCTCGTTTTTGAAGATGTATCGAGATGCATCAGGAGACGTCACGGCCGCCTGCATCCAGCTTTGACCACCAAGAGGGCGAAAAGCAACAACATAGCCAAACCCTGGACCGCACTGCAGCTCTTCTGGGACTGGCTGGAAAGCCCCACAAGTACCCACAGACACAACACGAAAAAGGGTGACAGAATGAGCGAGGGAAAGACTGATTTATCATTATATCACAGCAGTGTTATACAAGAGGCTTTGTCTCAGTAGACTATGGAAATCCCTTTCACGGTCCTTGAACATATTTTTCGCTTTTCACATTTTGAAACATAATTGCTAAAATCCATAAACATTTTGTCTGCCTCACTGAAGAGTATCTGCCCTTTTTTTTTTTTTATTTTTATTTTTTTTAAAAAAGGGCTGTTTAAATCACAGACCAAACAATCTGACAGCATGATGGGCCTGTTTTTGATACAGGCCAGTGGGCGGTCCACCATTGACAGCTACCTTTGAGCACTTAAATGGGCAACGAGAGCTTGCTTTGTTACCTCCCAAGTGATGACAAGCTCCGAGCGACTGCCACCTCCTCCACTGACTCTGGCTGGGGTCGTCCTTGGCACTGCAGCATTAAAAGAAGAAGACTTTTTTCAGGCAGTTTTATAAGATGAGAAACCCCAGAAGTGCAGACAGGGCATTTTTCTCCTCCATCTGTTTAGCATGATACCACAGAGACAGCTTTGTGGCTGCTTCTTGGTTCTGAGTGAAAAGGTTTAATATACAGTATGGTTGGAAGAGAACTCTAATCAAATCTCGTAGAAGTGCCTTGTTTTATTTTAACAAACCGGTTAACCTTCCCAAAACTTATGAAGTCCCCCCAGTATACTCACAGCAAAGTTCTTTTTTTTTTCTTTCTTCGCTTAAAGAAATAAGTTAGAAATATCTTTGCAGAGGTATACTGTTATCAAATATCATTTTGATGAATATGTAAATACAGGTGCATCTCAAAAAATTAGAATATCGTGAAAAAGTTTTTGTGTTTTAATTTTGATGATTAGAGCTTACAGCTCATGAAAGTCAAAAATCCAGTATCTCAAAATATTAGAATATTTCAAAAGATCAATCAATCAATCAAAAAAAAAAGAAAAAAAGGAAAAGGAAATCAGCATCTCCATAAAGCTTGTCAGCAGATGGAAGCGTAAAGTGCTCCAAAATCTCCTGGTAGACGGCGCATTGACTTTGGACTTGATAAAACACAAGAACACCAGCAGACGCCACGGCACCCCAAATCATCAGTCAATGATTGTCTTCTGGACCACTGCCAAGTCAGCAGTCTTCCCCTATTATTGTGGTTTCAAAAAACAAGAGATACCCCGATTTATACTGTAGGGATGGTCATTTAATGACACTCAAATGTAAATATTCTAATATTTTGAGATACTGGATTTTTGACTTTTATGAACTGTAAGTTCTAATCATCAAAATTAAAACAAAACAACTTTTGAAATGTTTTACTTTACATGTAATGAATCTAGAATATATGAAAGTTTCACTTTTTGAAATAAGTTACACAAAAAAATGAACTTTTTCATGATATTAAAATTTTTTGAGATGCACCTGTATGTGCTGCAAACTTTCCTCTCAATAACAAAATATACACACAACAAAAAATGAGTGGTGAGAAAGCAGTTATGAAAGCATCTGATCATAGCTATGTGGATGTTTGCATGAGCTTTGCAATTCAGCACTCTAGTCACGTCACGTCACATTTATTTATATAGCACTTTATACAATAGATTGCTTCGAAGCAAGCAGATTTACAATATTAAACATGGAAAAAATTAAACAACTTCAATTTATACTATAAAGCAGCTTTCCAGTTTAATGTTTTACTTGCGTCTGACCTTGAGGCATTTATGCATTTAATGTGTAATAAGTGCCTAGGATTTGCCTTTTTTGGTTGGTAATCACAGCAAACATGTAACTATATACATACATGTGTCCTTGGTTCTGATTTTTTGTGAGGGTTTGCTGGGTTCCCCGGTGCCTATGGAGTTAGTGGCCAGCACTCTGAACTCATATTCAACCCATGGACTCAACTCAACCACACGGGCTGTCAACTGTTGCCCTCCCAGAGATGCTGGCACTGAGAAAAGAGATATTTTAATGTATTGAAAATATATATTTCCAGAAACCTGAAACATAATAATCACTTGGAAAATGAGCTAGAGACTGGAGAGACAGGGTCTGGTCCAATATGCAGCTTTTTTTTGGCCAAGAACCACACATGGACCAGATGTGACCAAGTGATTGGCATTAAAAGCGACCAAAACTTTTTGTTTTTACCTGCTCGTACCCTTGTGAAAAAGAACTGCACTTACAGTAATCACACTGAATGGACACTTTTAGTGAACTTCTAATCTTAAATGTATATTTAACTGTACTTGCAGATAATATCATTTTAAAGAAATAAAAGACCACTTCAATGTACTTAAAGAGAGTACATTTTCATGACTATGTAAGTGCACTTTGTAATAATATCAAATTAAAAGTTAAGTTTTTTGTGCTTAAAAAGGAACACTTATTTTGATGTAGTGACTAACATACTAAAGCATGTGCAAAATGTATTTATTTTACATTTAATAATTTGCAACTTCATCATTATTTTAATGATTAATTCTATTTTAAAGAATTATTGAAATGACATATAAAGTACTGGAGTCCTACTTACATGGGTCAAAAGTTCAGGTAATTGCATTTAATAAAAACCTAAACTAAATTTAGTATCAATTTAAGTGACACATTTTCATTTAATTGCAATTAACAAGCAGTTAAACTATCCGGAAACATTACATCTGGGTAAATCTGAAAACAATGATTCTATAATTATACAGTGTGGAAATAATGCATGGACATGTAATGCTTATCACCTCAAGGTTGTACAGAAAGTTCTAAATAAATGAGCAGAAAATGTGTGTATACACTGTGGTCAGAAACCCTAACCCTAAACACTGAGTATTTCTGAAACATTTGATTGCACCAGCTTGCAAACTTCAACAACCGTTGCAGTGAACTGACAGTGGGTGTTCAGTTTCCTGAGATGAGAGGTCTGAACATAGGATAACGATGTGTTTATGAAATATTGCTATCATAAAAGCAATGCTAAAACACTGAAAATAATTTATAGGCCTATAGTGCCAAACTAATCAAACTAACTTCATTGGTGACTAAACAGCACTCAAGGATCATTATGCTAAACTGTGCATTTTAATCCAAACTCTTAAATCCTGCACACCTGTTTTGGCCGCCTGCCATCCGAGAGAGAAAGGGCTTCGGATCTGAATGTTGTAGGCAAAGACGGGACTGTGGTTATCAGGGCCTGGACTCCAGGACACAAAGGACGTTGTCTCTGCCACTTCATCAACTTTGATGTCTAGTGGTGGTTCAGGGGGACCTGTGAGGAAATGATTTTAAAACTTCACCAAGATAAATATATTTTAATCTCGGTAGGTTTTAACAAGACAAATTTCCTTTCGGGGACAAATAAAGTTTATCCTTATCCTTAACCTAGTGGGTTTTTGTGTTTGAAATTTTGTTTGGAAAAACATTACCTCGTACCACAACATCTGTCGCTATAGACGCACTGTCCACTTTAGTCTGTACGGCACATGTGTATCTTCCTGCATGCCTTAGCTGAATGTTACGAATCATAATGTCACCAGCAGATGTCTGTGAGCAAACAAACACAATGATTCATATAAGCCATTTTATAGTCTTCTGTCAGATTCCAATTTTCTGGTGTCTTTTCAAATCAACAAACATGAATATCAGAAAGCAGTGCTAAAAGAATGACACGTACCCCACCAACTTTTTCAAAATATCCCCCATGGCTTCCAAAATTGATCAGCTGCTCGTTGAAAAACCAGGTGAATCTCACATCCAGGGTAGGGTCACGAGACACCTGGCATGGAATAACAACACTCTCTCCCACTGTAACATCCAGCTGGGTGGCTTTAGAAGTGATGATGGTTGGCTCTGAATATAAGAATAAGGTGGTCAGTAACTAATACATTTATAACTGTACATTACTAGTCATCAGTAGCTTGGTGCATAAAACAGCACTTGTATATAACCTGTCATTCAAGCCTTTTTTACAGAACACTGTCAAGACCTCCTTCTTTTATCTTAGAAATAGTGCACATTTACGGCCCATGCTGTCCTTTCCTGTTGCTGAAAGGCTGATTGACTCTTTTGTTTTCTCGCATATTGACTACTGTAATGCTCTCCTTGCTGGAGTTTGTAAATCCCCCCTCTAACAAACCACAATATCTGCAAAATTTGGCAACTAGAATCCTATCTGGGGCCAGGGTTGGTGACCATATAACCCTTATTTTGGAGTCATTACTCCCTGTCAGGTACCGTATAGATTTCTAAATCCTTGTGCTAACGTATAGGCTTTGCATTATTTGGCTCCACAGTGTTTGGCTGAACAGGATTGCTTTTACTTGATTATCTGTTCTATTTTGCTATTTAATTATTATGTGTTTTAATTCCTAGTCGTTGTTGTTGTTTTTCTTGTATTTAAAATGCATTCTTTTACATTGTACTTGCTTTTGTTGTAAAATGCTTTAAAAATAACTTTTAAAGGTCCTATACAAAATAAATGTATTATATTATTATTAACATAACTGTATTACATTTGAGCTGAGGCAAGAAGTGCATTGAGTAGTACACTTCTATCACCACTAGATGCCACTATGCTGTTAGATTTTCATTTGAAACAAGTCTTGTAAAAGTAAATTCTCAATTCCCCCTAAAAATCTCCAATATCTTCAACCTTTCAAAATATCTTTATTTCAATGAGTCAATAAGTATGTCAAATTAATGCACCTGTTATTAATATGATATTAATGTTAAACATATCTATCTATCTATCTATCTATCTACCTTCAAAATATTATGTAATTGTCAGCCACAAAAAAAAAACAAGAAAAAAAAAACAAGAAAATATTTGCTATATAATCACATCTGTTTGATATTCCTCAGATGAAGTTGATATAGGGGATGTCAGAGAAAAGGGTCAAGATGACAAAAACGTGCAATAGTGCAAATTAATAAAATAGCTGGTTCATCTTTAATTTACGGGATGAATCAGTACTGATTAGTAATCTCTGGATTTCCTTGTGCTGAATTATTCATGCTTTATCATGCACTTCTTGCAGAGATGTCTCTTTAATATGGCAAACACGTGACTTTTGCTGGAGCAATTTTATTTAAACTGTTTGCAAATTAACATGTCAAATGAACATGTATTCAGGCTTTCATGTGAAAATGAGAACAGGAGAAGAAACCAGAGAGTTTCTATAGAAACCAATTTTAAAAACAAGAAGGACCACCAAACCGCTGTTCTAATAGAGCGATGGTATTGTCCACGCCGCCTTGTCAAACGGGTGAAGAATTCACAGAGTTGCAAAAAAGGCTGTTTTAGATGGATTTAAGCCCTAATGAAACACAGCACGGTTATTTCCACACATATCATGCATCTCTAATGCTTGGCAAATAAATCAATTCCCCATTAACCACAAGCACAGTTCATCTAGTGTGTGGAGATAAGGAGCTTGTGCTTTACTCTTACACTGGTAAAGACTGTAGATCGATAGTAAATAGTTATTTATATATTTAAATTTATATAGTTATTTATATCATACAAAATATTGTTTTGCAACACATATTGTTATATACAGTACACAGTATTTTTAGTCTCACCAAGGCTGAATTTATTTGATAAAAAATACAGTAAAAACAGTAATATTGAGAAATATTCTTTAAATAACTTTTCTATTTGAATACATAATAAAATGTAATTTATTCCTGTGATGCAAAGCTGAATTTTCAGCATCATTACACCATTAGTGTCACAAGATCCTTCAAAATCATTATAATATGCTGATTTGCACCTCAACATTTCTTATTCTTTTCAATGCTGCGGCTTAATATTTTTGTGGAAATTGTGATATTTTGTTTTACAACTCTTTGATGAATACACAATTCAAAAGAAAAGCATTTATTTGAAATAGAAATGTTTTGTAACATTATAAATGTCTTTACGATCACTTTTGATGACTTCTATGCGTCATCGACTGGATAAAAGTAGAAATTTCTTTACACATTTTATTGTATTAATATATTTTATTTTTTTATTTTATTAATATATTTAACACAAATGTATTTTTATAATGAAAACATGTTGTCATCATCGTGTTACATGCATGCATATGTACAGAAGTGTCCAAAAGTAATGCATGTACTAAATACTAAAATGTCCCAGCATACCTTTCACCACCAGTGTGCCTGCACTGCTTGCCACTCCAAACTGGTTTCTCGCCACACAGGTGTAAAGACCTGCATCTAGTTTGGTGATGTTGGATATCCAGAGACTGCCATTATCCAGAACGGAGACTCTAGACAATAAAGTGACATGATGAAAGCCTTGCAACACCATTCATCCAGATAAACAAGCTTTAAAACCAATTATATTACATCGAAGATCAATGAACTTTAGTCTGGCCACAGAGATCAATAGTCAATAGGACTAAAATAATAAGACATCATTAAGCAATTATAAAGAACACAATCAGATTATTATAAATCTATATTTTTATATGATAACATAATCTGCAGTTAAATACTGTGTTTTTATGTATATTTAATTATTGTATTTCAGATTATTAGACATTTGGTGTCTTTTATATTAATGTGAAAATAAAACATTTAAAAGCCAAACACACGAAAATGAAACCCTTCTCTGAACTCTTCCTTGCTGCTAAACCAGCTCTGATATATTCACTTTCGACAGATGATTAAAGCTCTCTATTTACAGTTTTTTTTTTCTGTAGTTTCTTCTGCAACTATTACTAGCAAGACTTTCCACATCATAAAACATCAACATTCTGGCCATGGTTTCTGCTGAACAGTTCAGCCAAAAATAAAATGTTCTGTCATTATTTAATCACCTTCTTGTCTTCCAAACCCATTAAGGCCGGGACACACCAAGCCGACTTCAAAGAACTAGCGGCGACGAAAGCCGACGGCGTTGTCGCCTCACTTCGGCATCGTCGGACCAAAAAGCTGCGCTCGAACACACCGCACAGACTACAGCCGACGGCAAACTAACACGTGCATTCTGCGCATGCGTGAGAGGAATTAACTGTCTATATCAGCAGCTATCAATAGTATATATTTGTCATTCAAAAGGATAAACCGAAACAAAGATATACACAGATATACGAAACTATGAGCATGCTATGTATATGTATATATTGAAGCAGAATTTCTTTTGGTGGGGCTATATGAGACTGTTGATTAAGTAAAGACAGCATATTGTGTCCAAAATTACATTTTAAGATTAAAAAATACATTTTCATGTTCCCCTACAAGTGCAGAAGAAAAAGAGAAAATTAGCTGTATTCTGCTTTTATTAATTGTAGTGCAGGGGCCAAAGCAATGAAAAATGTTGAAGAGCAGTGCACAGGATGTGCTTCATTTACACCGTGACCTTTCAGTATGCAGTGGTCTTCATCACAGCACTGAGAAGAGAAAAAAATCTGCTCCTACTACCAAGGCAAACAGCCCTTTTTTATGGACATGCCAGTGTTTGCAAGAATTTAGTAAGTGGAATTTTTAGAAATGAAGGCATGTTGATATGAGAGCTTTCAGCAGGCACGTCATCCTCATGTCTTGTGGGGTTATCGTCAATGGTTTTACTCTAGCTGAGGCCAAAATTACACTTCCATCAAGCGGATGATAGTGGGTTATATATATATATATATATATATTTATAAGTTGTCTAAATTATCTTTAGGAGATATACACATTTAAAATTTACATTCTATCTCTTCTGGAAAAAAATATTGAAAATATTGACTCATCTTACACTCTTTGGCATTTCCAAATTTTTGTCCAATCAAATGTTCTCTAGAATGAAAATGTCCCGAGTGGACCCTTTTCACAGACTGTAATGATATTATCTTTAGGAGATATACACATTTAAAATTTACATTCTATCTCTTCTGGAAAAAAATATTGAAAATATTGACTCATCTTACACTCTTTGGCATTTCCAAATTTTTGTCCAATCAAATGTTCTCTAGAATGAAAATGTCCCGAGTGGACCCTTTTCACAGACTGTAATGATGGATTTCCACAGCTAATAACATTGTAAATCTTGTTTTTCATTTGAAAAAATTGCAATGTGCATTTATAACACTATACTGTGTTTTCTTACCTTGGCATTAAAGGCAGGGTAGGTGATCTGGTTCAAAAACATGTTTTGTTAAGCTGGTTGAAAGTCTTTTCACATCCCAATAACAATCACTAAGTTAAGTGGTCTAAATTTATTTATATGTATTTATATCATCTGTGGAAGCGTAGGACCATAAAATGTCCGTCCAATATCTCTCAGTCTGAGGGCTACGATAGGCTGTCCTACCAGCATTCCTCCACACACCCTGTTTGCACAGATGTGATGTCATCAGTGTGTTCCATTAAGCTATTGCAGACCGAGCGAGAATGGAAGACGTTATTATTGTAATATTATGCGCTTTGTATTGTAATGTTTTCTCACCGGTGAATGAGTTGCATTCAACCCTCCACAAACGTCGTCTCTCATCGTGTCGCTGGTTAGCCGCTGGTCTGCCTGTATGCATTCATGTGTTTTGGAGGAGGTGTGGCTTTGGAGAGTGATTTGCAGGGAGGGTGGGATCTATGCTTTCAAACTTAGCTTGCTATTGTTAGCCTCTCCAAAATCGCTTACTCTACCTTTAAAATACATAAAACTAGTTAACGCTACTGCGCCAGTGTTTCTAATACAATGGCTAAGGGAGTGAAACAAATTTGACATCTTTCTCTCTTTTGACCAATGTAATCAATCTTTCGATATTTTTTCCCTCCTTTGGAAAGTCACAGAAATGCTATAATTGATTTTTTTCTTTTGCTATTTGAGCAAATGGGAAAGCAAAATTGATTTTTGTTGTAGTTTCCATTCACCACTATAGAAGTTTACCAACTATGGCTGCTTCCACTTCTGAAAACCCCAGAAATGTGGACATGGTCAATACCACCAAATACATCCTTGCACAATAAATAAGAAATCTTGGAACAAGGCTGTGACATAAAATAAAGGCTATCTATTTTTTCCCTTTAAAATACAATGACCAACATTCAAAGCAAATACTTCACACATGGAGGAAAACTGAGCTGGTCAAGCAATTTGGTAACACATTACATTAAGCTTCTATACATTCTATCAACATTGGCAATATGCAATAGCTAACATGAGATAACAACAAACAATACCTTTCCTTGAAATGTATTATGAATGAACATGAATTAACAACATTTATAAATTAACATTAGCCCATTTGAAAATGCAGTAATAATTCTGAAAACCCCAGAAATGTGGACATGGTCAATACCACCAAATACATCCTTGCACAATAAATAAGAAATCTTGGAACAAGGCTGTGACATAAAATAAAGGCTATCTATTTTTTCCCTTTAAAATACAATGACCAACATTCAAAGCAACTACTTCACACATGGAGGAAAACTGAGCTGGTCAAGCAATTTGGTAACACATTACATTAAGCTTCTATACATTCTATCAACATTGGCAATATGCAATAGCTAACATGAGATAACAACAAACAATACCTTTCCTTGTAATGTATTATGAATGAACATGAATTAACAACATTTATAAATTAACATTAGCCTAGATTTGAAAATGCAGTAATAATTGTTGTTGATTGTCACTATTGTAACATGTTACCAGCAACTTCACTATGTCTTTAACACATTTAAAAAAAATCTGTCAGCTGTATAATTATGCATGAATAAATTTGTGCAACTTTTACTTATTTACGCACAAACACGGAAAAGCTGGAAACTGTAAAAGGCTACAATCGTATTTGCATAGTACAGTCAGCAGATTTCCAACAAGCACTACATTACAAATGCAAAATTGGACAAAGAAATGAAAGCAACTTTTTCCCTTCCCACATGATCATTATAGAAGTCTGAAAAGCTGTTCTTTGGTTTTCTTTCTCTTCTTCCTCTCTCGCTCTCATAAACACACTCCCAGTAGTGCAGCAGTGTTTGATGAGAGACCCTGTCCCTCTTCTATCTCCATCTCTAGATTGTGGGTGGATGTTAGCAAAAGGCTGATGGACAGTGATGGCTACTAATGATTTTCTTACAGCAGCTCCAGACTCGAGAGTTCAGAGGTACTCTCTCCATAGAGACACAGTGCCATTCTGCTTAATTCCTCCATGGATTCATCTAAGGTGTAAGCTAATGAGAAATCTGTGATGCACTGCCTTATATGCACTATAAAAACCTATTCAAACATGAGTTCTTGATCAGGAGGCATTAACGGTGTCTGAGAGGAGGTTCAGAACTGTTTTCAAGTTCAGGCTTACAAACAGACCTGATTTTGAATCACTTAGATGCTTGCTGAATTTAGCTCCGGGTCAGTCAAGCTAGACATTCTACTATGCAAATATTAATCATAGTCAATGTGAATTTTTATGCATAATCCTTAAATCTAATGTGACTGGATTTCTTTGATGTTAATTTTCTTTCTTATTCTGTACTCAGTCATACTTAATTCTCTGATGGATGCTGTCCATGTCAGGGGAGGTGACCTTTACACCATTTTAATCATTCAGGGTGTGATGGTATATCCAATAGTGAAACCAGAGGCTTTCTCAGAACTCTATATGATGGTCTACTTAATATACTACCGTTCAAAAGTTTGGGGTTGTAAGATTTGCTGTTTTTGAAAGAAGTCTCTTATGCTCACCAATGCTTCATTCATTTGATCATAAATACAGTAAAACAGCAATAACGTAAAATATTATTAGAATTTAAATTAACATGTTTCTATTTGAATATAGTTTCAAATGTAATTTATTCCTGTGATGGCAAAGCTGAATTTTCAGCACCATTACACTTACTTTCTTTTGCTTCTTTGATGAATAGAAAGTTTAAAAGAACAATGTTTATTTGAAACATGTATTTTATTTACTGCCATTTGTTTTTTATAAATTTCATCTTTGTTAAATAACAGTGTTAATTTCTTTCAAAAAAATCTTTTGAATTCTAATGTTGGTCTTTTGTTTACATATATAAATTCATATATAAATGACTGACAAAAATATTTCTAAGAATATTTAAAATAAAGATGCAATTTCTACAAGAACATTTTACATATGAAATGTTATGCAGAAATTTAAGACAACTTTAAGATTTTTTCAACATGTAGCCCTAAACGTAAAATTGCGTATTATTATCTAATAATTTACGTTCTAAAATTATGATCTTTGTACGGAGAGATCCCCATTATTTTCTGTTATTTAAATACATTTATTATAGGATAATGACTTAAAGGATCAGTTCACTTCTGCCTACGTCACGCGTGAGCTTTCCAACGAGACTGCGTAATGCATGAAGTTGAGGTAGTGCAAGACATGCATTTGTGGTTAAAAAGCATATAAAGTTTTATTTTTTTTAGAAAATGACCAATCTTTTCGCTAGATCAGCCCTTATTCCTCGGTTGGGATCATGTAGAGCCCCTTGAAGCTGAACTGAAACTGCAATTTGGACCTTCAACCCACTGGCCACCATTAAAGTCCATTATATGGAGAAAAATCCTGGAATGTTTTCCTCAAAAACCTTAATTTCTTTGCGACTGAAGACAGAAAGACATGAACATCTTGGATGACTGATTTATATTATGAGCCTAAATGCAGTCATGGACAGAATCTTGTAAAAAAAAAAAAAAAAACATTCTAAAGGAAAAAAAAAAAAAAAAACCTTGGGAATGCTTAATATACTTAAACCGCCTAAATGTATATATAAATATGCCAATTAATGGGCTAGACAACAAAAGATAGGTCCAAATGAACTTTTACACTGCTACATTTTACATTACTACAAGATACAAATAGTTTATGAAACTACAGATTCAGTAATCAGTGATTGGTTGATTGTTCAAGTGCTGTTGATGCTATTCTCTGACATGAAAGAGTTTTTTTTCTAGATCAAGTAAATGCAAATGCAGCGGCTGTTGTTGTTGAGACGTTTTGATGTGAATAATCAAGCCTTTGATCAGTAAAAACCCTCTGCCTGACCTGAATCATATTGCTCTGTCTCTATCACTTTAATAAACAGGTCCTTGGCAGACAAAGGGAAATGGGTTGGTAAAAATACCTGTGGCTCTCTCGCAGGGCTTCTTTGCCCTTCCTCCAGGAGATCATCCCGCGCGGGGACATGCGGGGCCTGCACTCAATCAAAACATCTCCACCCTGCCGAGCCAGTGTCTGTGCCTTTAGCACACTATAGGAGAAATCTGGTGCCACTGCTGATGTGAAGAGAAAAACAAGCATCTTACAAAACTGGCAGAAAGATAGACCGACTGAATCCTAAAAGTACTTGAGAAGTCCTTAAAACACAAAAAAAATGTCACTGCTTTAGATAGCAACATCAAAAAGTGTCAATTGTTTTGAAGAAAAACAGTACAAGCACATTTTTCAAAAAAAAAAATTCATATTTTCTACACAACAGGCATATAATACAAAATATGGAATAAATACAAATGTAAATATAAATAATAAAATATGAATAAAAGATTTCAGCTAACAATTTAATAAGATTTACTTATCAAACATTCTGTTCTTCTAACATCAGGACAGTTGCATCACACTGACATTTGAGCTTTCATGCCCCAAATAATATAAAATTTTAATTCAGAAAAGTAAAACATATTCTTCTTAGAAGAGGTTTATTCAAGTAACTGATGTATGAATTGCATTTTTAATATACAATACCATTCAAAAATTTGGGGTTGATTAGTTTAATTAATTAATTGATGTTTTAGAAAAAAGTCTCTTATGCTCACCAAGGCTGCATGTATTTGATCAAAAATGCAATTACAACATTAATATTGTGAGATATTTTTTACAATTTAAAATAACTGTTTTCTATTTGAATATATTTTAAAATGTAATTTATTCCTATGATGCAAAGCTGAATTTTCAGCATCATTACTCCAGTCTTTAGTGTCACATGAGCCTTCAGAAATCATTCTAATATGATGATTTGAAACGTTTCTTATTACTAGCAATGCTGAAAATAGTTGTGCTGATTAATATTTTTTTGTGGAAACCATGATAAGATCTACTTCCAGGATTCTTTTATTCATAGAAAGTTGAAATAGAATTGTTTTGTAACAATGTATGTCTTTACTGTCACCCAGAGGCATGCGAGGAGGATGTTTTTAATGCGATATTCTCACTTAAGAGCACACTCAAGAGCTCATGCTATCCCCCGCAAACCACTAAGTCAAACTGAGTCAAGCCAGCCAGCACAAATCTAAAGGCTCTAAAGTGCGAAGACTGTCTACCTCACATCTCCCCCAGGCAGCAATTTCAGCATACTAGTCTTTCCTGCCTGTTTGGCATCCATCTACACTCAGCGCTGACAGCATCAAAGCACCCATTGTGCTGACAAATGACAGGACTTGGGAACAGAGCACTTTTCTCATCTGCCGCATGATAAAATGACCTCGAACGTCAACTCCTTTAATCTTCAGCGCCGAGATGGGTTTGATCATTGATCCTGTCAAAAGTTATTCTGCTCCTCATAATAGTGGGTCAACTGTTTTTAAATGCAGCGTAAAAGGGTGTAGTAAGACTAATGATTGGTAGCGTTTGCTGACAATGTGGATAGAATGAGCTTATAAGGAAAACAAAAGCCAAGTACTGCTAAACAGCACTGCTGCACCAAAACACAACAAACTTCATATCATATATAAACAAATTTGTAAACATAAACTGCATCTGGCTATATCTTTAGTAACTATGAATTTAGTGATTCCTTACCAATGACTCTGAGTTCAGCGTTGGCAAACACTCGGCCATGACGGTTCTCGGCGATACACTGGTACATCCCAGTATCTGACAGGGTCAGACTGCTGATGGATAATGCCCCGTTTACCACCTGGATTCTGTCCTGGAAACATCACAACAATCCCACACTTCAATTTAAAACAATTAAATTGACTTGAGTTACATATTGAAAATTAACTCCAGTATTATTTTACATGTTAGACACATTCTACATAGAAAACACAGTCTGAGAAATCCATGTAATGTTTTCTTCTTTTCTGTCCTTGCATAAGGGCTACACATATTTAAACAGTAAATATGCAACTTGTCCAAGAAATAGCAAAATCATACCCAGACTGTTTTGATAGCTTTGATCAGTGAAAATGAGGAAGCTACTGAAACTTTCGATGAATAAGGTATAAAATAGGACTTTTTTCTGATCTTTTTCAACAAAGAGTCAATGAAAACAGAAGGGCTGCCCTCTTAATAGTCAATTAAACTCTAGCCGATGAGAAGAGGCTTAGCCTTAGCTTAGTTAATAAAGAAAACAAACAGAGGGCACTTTCTGCCGTCTCGGTCTCCGTGAACTAGAGCGCGTCACAAAAAGGAACGAAACTTAGTTTACAGACTTCTTATCTATATCTTCTTTCATATATCTATAGAAAGGTTCAAATGTGTACTTTTAAATTAACCAATTCAAATCGAAAACAAATACTCTCTGATTATGTAATCTGTATGAAAGCATTGCTCTAAAGGCGCGTCCATGCAGAGCTGGAGAGTCAGCATCTTTGCAGCCGACACTGACTAAATTATTAAAATATCTCCTTGATATTTTTTCCCGACACATTCATAGTTACTTTTGCTTTATGTGTGTGATTGAGCGCTGGTTTATACTAATTATCATATGTTATTGTCATTTTGAACAGTGGACACACATTTCATGTGTTAAAACTACATAGAATTTACATGTGGTTAGTGGCAAATACAGAAATCTCTAAAACCGTTTTTCAAGATTGTTTCAAAAATTCATTTCAAATGAACAATAAAATCGAACAACAATGGTATCTTAAGATTTGCTTCATTAACTTAAATTCCACAAAATAAAAAATAAAACAACAACAACAACAAAACTATAATGTATTGCATGGATTTCTGGCAACAGTGATAACTCAAACAAATCAAATGTAAATGAACCATCCATACAAACTGATTTACTAGAAAGAATCATACTTCTCAATGCTACTTGTTAGATAATGTTAGATAATATTTTATTTTAGATAAAACTATCACAACAACAGAACATGGGATTTGTGAAAGGAATGGGACACCACTAAAGTATAGGCCTACCATATTCACGGAAAGTGCCTGCTATAAAATAATAAAATGACAGATGTGAAGGGAGCAGAACGGAGGATGAATCTAATCCCATAGTAGCAGTGGGTTGCTGCTGATGGGCGGTCTATAATTTTTTTATCCTGGCCAAACACTTACTCATAAAGCCCCTGTTATGCTGCCATTGCACTCACTTGAGTGTGAAAAATTGGAATGGTGCATTCAGGTTGAATGAACTGAGATTTAAAGGGCTCAGATATCTGCACTCACTCTCTGCATGCGGGCTCTTCAGAGTCTGGTGGCATTAGCTTTATGCCACTTGAATTTCATTGTTCCAATGCAGCTGGAAAATGGTGTAACTCTCTGGCCACATGATCCGCCCTGACATGGAGCATCACAATCTAACTGATATCATAAACAGACCGCTTCATATGTGTGCCGTGTTGACTGGGGTAAACTAGAGAAATCAGTACAGCCTCTAGCAGCAAAGACAAATGGTGGCAGAAATCAGCTTTATGGGGTAATTAATTAGGGGTGACATTCCACTGAAATCAGCACTTTCCCCCTTGACGGGAGAGCGCCGTTTGAGTGGGCTGTACTGCACCAGACTGATTAAGTTGCCCACCTGAATAGACATCGCAAAGATTGCCCCAACATTATGGGTATTGGCTTGACATGTGTGAAATTGTTGCTGAGGTAAACATTTACACAAGCAGATGAATATTTGGTGTAGTACCAGGAAGAAAATCAAAACAAAACGTAGGAGAACTGCAAACTTTTAAACAGATAATTTAAAAGTACATAACATAAATATAGATTACACAACAGTTAGTTTTAGTGCACTCATGTGATTGAATAAGAATGACATTGATTATATTTGATTTTTTAATATATATAATTTTTTTTTCTGTCATATTGGTAATATATCTTTCACTTGGATGTTATAAGTTGCACTGAATAAATACAGCTGGATAAAACAAAAACTGTGTCCGTCTTCATTTCAGGCTGCAAAGCAACAAAATGTGATTATTTTAAAGGGGGGTGATTCTTTTCTATACCCACTGTATAATATATTTCAAATGAACCATAAAATCTGACAATAGTGGGATCATAAATTTTGTTTAGCTTAAGTTACACAAACACTAAAACAAAACTGTAAACAAAACTGCAACAACACAAAAACAAAACAGGAGCTGATCAAGATTAAACAAAAATCACAGTATCTTGTACACACAAAAAAATAAACTAAATAAAACTAAATTCAGCTAATTGAATGTAAAAACGGTCTTATTTATAATAAGAAAATGCTAAGTAAATTATTGAGCAATAACTCAACGCTATTGAAAAATAGCTCAAACAAATCAATTGGACTTGAAATGAACCATCCGTACAAACCGATTTACTACAATGAATCAGACTTCTCAATGCTGCTTGAGAAAGAGAGATGAAAATCTAGAAGGGCATATTTGATTACTGCTGCAACTCACTCATGTGGAATACAATGTGACATAATTCTGTCATGCTACACCACTGAGAAAAAGAACGTATTACTGTATTTTGAAAAAGAGAAATACTGAAAACTAGAATTAAATTACTAGCTCTACTGCTTAGGGTTTCTCCCTAACAGTGATGATATATGGATCTTCTGTGATATGCTCTCAATACTGCATTCAGGTGATGGTGGATAGTATAAGGAAATGGCCTTTTCTGTTCATTGTAATCATCAAATAACAAACGACACCCTTCTTCTTGCCCTCTGACTACATGGATGACCTTTGGTCTGGAGATTGATCAAATGCTGAGGTAGCCGATGGTGACATTTACAAAATGGTAACACCTCAGCTCATTAAGAGTGCAGCCTCACAGGCTGAGATTGTGTTCACTATCTTTCAGAGTGATGAAACAAGCTCTGTTATACATGACACTAATACAGCACAGAACTGCTCTGAACCTTACAACAACTGAGACAAACCTAAACCAGAGCTCTGGAAATACACAGAATCCTAAAAATACACAACATAATCCAGAGAAAGGCAATAGAAAGTCCCTTTTTATTTTTATTCACGTCTTGTTTTTAGAATTGTTGTACACGTGATGTTGCCGTACTGTACCTCAACCAGTTTTTATGAAAACAACCAAGTTGAAATAAATCTGCAATAAAGTAAAATATTACTATTAGTGAAAACATAAAATGTTGCTTTGGCAACCATCTGAAACAACTTTAACAACTAAGATTTTTAAAACGAAAATAAATAAACAAATAATAATGACAAAACACATTAAAAAACTTTTCCCGGTTTTTGTTGTTTTCTGTTTTGTTCTGTTTGTTTAAAAGCACATAACACTTCTCAAAGTAAAAATGAAAAGAAAGAGTTTTTATTTGTTTATTTATTTATTTATTTTTAGTATTTAACAGAAAAGATTATGCTTTTTTGAAAAGATAATAATAAACATTAAGGTCTTTCAAAAGATATTCCTGTCATTATTTACAGTAAACTAAATTAAATATTGAATTACTGTTCTCAGTTTTATCTAAAGTGAAAATTGTACTTTCATATTTTATTTCGCTTTTGTTTATGGTGAAATTAAGTTGTAAAAAGTTTTATTAAGTTCTATATTGACCTATATTATGCAACATTTTGGCTTGTGCCTAAAGAAAATATACTGATTAGGTTAAAAAAAGACAAAACACAGATTGTCCGACTTAATCATTTATGATCTAAACAATATTGTGTTTCTCTGCTAAACTTGATTTATTTGCTTTCGATTAAGTGAACCAATCAAGAACGCAAAAATTATTTTTGATGTTTAAATAATTGAAACTGTAATTCTCAGCATGCCTTGCATGAGACCTAATGGGGAGAAGAAAAATTCAGAAATGAAGCAACATTTTTTAAGAAATATGAGAAAAGATGGAGACTTAAAGGGTTAGTTCACCCAAAAATGAAAATTAGCCTGTGTTTTACTCACCATCAAAGCATCCATATGTGTATGTGACTTTCTTCATTCAGACGAATCCAATCTGAGTTATATTAAAAAATTGTCCTGGCCCCTCCAAGCCTTTTAAATGGGGGTAAGCGGGTGTTGTTTGTCAACAGTTAAGAAGACGTGAAATAAAGTGCGCGCATCCATAATAAAACGTGCCTCACACGGCTCCGGGGGGTGAATAAAGGCCTCCTGTAGCGAATCCATGCATTTTTGTACGATAAATATCTATATTTCAAACGTAATAAACACTTTTTTCTCACTTCCGCTGTCTGTGGTACGCGGAAGACGTTCAGGCGGATGACCTAGGACTTAGGCGTCGTGTGTGCGCCTCTGAGAAATGCAGGAGCAAAGGAAACAAAGTTTCCTTACTTTAGCAAAGGAAAACCAGTCTCCTCTTGGCTTATATCGAAATCCTCCGACATTTTTCTTTACAAATCGTCGTTTTGTGCTTCTAATTCGTGAACGGCGTTTTGTTTAGCTTTGTCTGCGCGTTCGTCACTGATCACGCAACGTCGACGTACTACGCCATCCGCCGGAACATCTTCCGCATATGACAGTCAGCGGAAGTGAGAAAAAAGTGTTTATTACTTTAGAAATATGGATATTTATCTTACAAAAATGCATGGATTCGCTACAGGAGGCCTTTATTCATGCCACGGAGCCGTGTGAGGGACGCTTTATTATGGATGCGTGCACTTTATTTCACGTCTTCTGAACTGTTGACAACCAACACCCGCTTACCCCCATTGAAAGGCTTGGAGGGGCCAGGACAATTTTTAATATAACTCAAATTGGATTCGTCTGAAAGAAGAAAGTCACATACACCTAGGATGCTTTGAGGGTGAGTAAAACACAGGCTAATTTTCATTTTTGGGTGAACTAACCCTTTAATAATGTTCAATTAAACTATATTCAATTCTGTTGGGATTTCCTTCTAAACTTCCCGAATCTGCTAACTTGCTCTTCAGGTGCACTAAAGATAAAGCAAACCGCATCACCCACCTCAAAGGACTCAAGCGGCTCTCCGTTTTTCAGCCACCTATAGGAAGGTTTGGGCTTAGCGCTCGCCTTACACTCCCACAGCAGAGATTCATCAATGGCTTTCTGCACATCCTGAGGCTTCTCCACCAGAAGAGGGGGCGCTGAGATCCATCAATAAACACAAAACACACAGCGAGATATCAAGAGCTGCTGATAAAAATGAATTTTCAACAGCTCCCAGAATCCCAGACACACTTAGAGTTGCTTATTGATTAGCCCCTGTTAGGAATCAGTAAACCAACCAAGCAGTTTATGAGCCAATTAATGAACAAATCCAGTTATTAATCAATCAACATGGCATTAGAATGAGGAAAAAAGCACAATTCTGTATGAATAGTTTACAAAGACATTTAGTAAACTGCATTCACACTGAGCACATGGCTCTCGTTAAATGTGGGTCAAATTTTATGGATCTTTAGCCTGTATTTGGTATATTGCTTTAATTTTAATATTGCTTTGAGGAACATCGCACACCCTTCCCAAACATGCACAAATTACAACAGAAAAAAAAGGTGCTAGAAAAAGTGCAAATGTTACAGTTTTAACCTTGATTACATATTTATACTCAAAGCTAAGACGATTAAAAAAAATGTCTTGAAAACATATTAAAATGAGATTGATTCTCATGGCTTTGCTGAAGGTCAGTGTGACTTGCATAGGCTTAACTTTACTTTTAAGACGAGAGAGAAAGGAGAATAATCACGGCGTAGTGCAAACGTGAACAAAGTAGCATGCTTTATAGGTATCAGTCACACTGCTGGAGCTCACAGTTTTGACTTCGGCCATTATGTTATAAACAACAGTGACCCATATTGATTATTCCATTGCTCCAACATCAGTGATAGATGGACAATACAGTCTATGGGAGATTATAGATTTTTACCTGCCAAATAATTGCAATGACAAATAATTACAACATATGGGGATACTCATGAAAATCTGACATACTGGTTATAAAACATCATGGGGATATAAATTAAACATATAGCATTGATCAGTGATAAACTCAAATATATAAGCATTCATAAAAGCTTAATGGTGCATGAATATTGATTGTGTATTTGTCTGATTACGGAAAGTGTGTAGAATCTTTTTTAAATGTCCAATCTGCTCTTTTCCATACAATAAAAGTGTTCATTATTCTATACCATTG
>NW_015645086.1:1599478-1619307 GCF_001515625.1 Sinocyclocheilus rhinocerous | reverse complement strand
ATATATAACATAAAAAAACCTCAAGTGAACATTAAAATAGTGAAATAAAATAAAATATAAAAAACTTGGATTTATTTAATTTCAGCTAGTTTCTTTGAGGAACATCGCACACCCTTCCCAAACATGCACAAATTACAACAGAAAAAAAAGGTGCTAGAAAAAGTGCAAATGTTACAGTTTTAACCTTGATTACATATTTATACTCAAAGCTAAGACGATTAAAAAAAATGTCTTGAAAACATATTAAAATGAGATTGATTCTCATGGCTTTGCTGAAGGTCAGTGTGACTTGCATAGGCTTAACTTTACTTTTAAGACGAGAGAGAAAGGAGAATAATCACGGCGTAGTGCAAACGTGAACAAAGTAGCATGCTTTATAGGTATCAGTCACACTGCTGGAGCTCACAGTTTTGACTTCGGCCATTATGTTATAAACAACAGTGACCCATATTGATTATTCCATTGCTCCAACATCAGTGATAGATGGACAATACAGTCTATGGGAGATTATAGATTTTTACCTGCCAAATAATTGCAATGACAAATAATTACAACATATGGGGATACTCATGAAAATCTGACATACTGGTTATAAAACATCATGGGGATATAAATTAAACATATAGCATTGATCAGTGATAAACTCAAATATATAAGCATTCATAAAAGCTTAATGGTGCATGAATATTGATTGTGTATTTGTCTGATTACGGAAAGTGTGTAGAATCTTTTTTAAATGTCCAATCTGCTCTTTTCCATACAATAAAAGTGTTCATTATTCTATACCATTGTATATACCGTGTATATATATATATATATATATATATAGCCTCACCACTAGCCTGTCCCATGGCCCGGCCAGCGAGCTTCTCGGGTGAGGCAGCCTCCTGCAGCCGGTTTTTATTGCAATGTTCCCTCTACCTGGAAATGCAACCCCACCTGTTTGTGACTGAGCGGGCAAAGGTGTCTTTCATCATCTCGTTGCTGTCTGGAAGAGCCTTGCAGTGGGCAGAAGCCTTGTGGAATTCGCAGAGCCCTTGGATTCACTCGCTGGACGGCTTTGTGAAACACTTCCGGGAGGTATTCGGCCAATCGACCACGGAGGTCACCGTGCATGAGGAGCTCTTTCAACTGCGGCAAGCGGATTTATCCATCCACGGCTATGTGCTCCGCTTCCGCACACTCGCCGCCAGCAGCGGCTGGAACGAGGCTGCCCTCCTCTCGGCGTTTCGCCGAGGATTAAACCCCGTCTTACGGCAGCAGATGTCCATCTACGATGACACAGTGGGACTTGACAGCTTCCTCCAAAAGGCGGTTCGCATCTCCCAACACCTAACCGCTTGCCACATGGAATCCATGCCCGCTGCCGCTGTCTCACCCAGTCTCTCATCTCCCGCACCAGAGCCCATGATCACAGACAGTTACCACCTAGCCCCATTCGTCCACCACGTCCAGCGGTGAGTACCATCCATATCACTCCTGATGTGTCTTGCATGCCTCACATAGATGCGCTTCTAATATATCATACCCAATCCTTTCCAGTCAAAATCCTCGTGGACTCTGGAGCGTCGGGGAATTTCATCTCCTCCCGTAGCCTTGCCGGATTCCAAATTCCCCGCTGCAAAAATGCCACTAACTACCAGATCACCACTGTTCAGGGAAAACTGCTGGGCAAGGGGCTGGTGCGGCACCGCACGCCCGAAGTTGTTCTACGGATTGGGTGTTTCCACACCGAAAGGATCTCGCTTCTGGTGCTGGAGGAGGCGGTCGTGGACATCGTCCTGGGACGCCCTTGGCTCTCTAAACATCAACCCACCATCGCCTGGAAATCCGGAGAAATACTCAAGTGGAGTGCATGCAGGAATGTCTAGAGGATCTGCCTATCCCGAACCCCGTCCGACACGACCTCTCTGTCTGTTCCACCTCGGTGGAAAGCCCCGACTCCTCGCATGTCACTCTGGTTCCCACCGAATATCAGGCGTTCCAGGACGTGTTCAGCAAGGTCGCAGCCACTCACCTTCCACCTCACCGGCCATGTTACTGTGCCATTGACCTGCTGCCTGGGGCCCAATTACCCAAGGGACACGTCTATCCGCTGTCGATCCTCTTCTCCCTCCCTCCACAGAACACGAGGTACCCCCTCCTCCGCCCGAGGTCGTCCCCAACAAGACACTCTACAGAGTCAAGGAGATCCTCGAATCCCGGCGGCGAGGCGGCCGGCTTCAATACCTCATAGAGTGGGAGGGGTACGGTCCTGAGGAGAGATTGTGGGCAAACAGAGAGGACATACTGGACCCAACCCTCCTCAAGGACTTCCACCAGACTCATCCTGACCACTCCGCACCCAGGGGGCACGGTCGTCCTCGCCGTCGGTCTCAAGGTTACAAGCATCTCAATACGGGCTCCTTACCTGCCTGCCTGCCAAGCTGGGGAATCCTCCTCCATCTGCCGTAGGATACGATTCTCACCCCAGATAAGACGGTGTTCTCTGCTTCCGTTGATTCCGGAGTTTGATTCTTTTATGTTGGAAGCTTCTACTCAGTTGCCTTAATAAACTCACCAATTTACTCTAATCTGACTGTTTGCCTCCTTGTCCCGGTTGTGACAGTTTCTAAGGCAACATTTCTTATTTTTGTTTAGTTTTAATTGTGGTATTTTAGTAGTAGTGCTAAAATAACTCAAACGTATGGAAGCCTGCCACGGAATTTAAAAACAAAATAATAAAAGTTAGTTGCAACTTTGTATTTCACATTATTTATATGTTCTGTTTACATTTTAAAGTTTTAGTAACTTTTTTTTTTTTTTTTTTTTTTTTTTTTTTTTTTTTTTTTTGTATGGAAACTTCCATGGGATAAAGGTAATTCTGACTTTTTTTTTCTTACAATTCTGAGTTCACTTTTTGTCCGCCACATGTTTTCATACACTTTTCTTCTCAGAATCGCAAGTAATAAATTCACATCTCGCAATTCTGAGTTTCTTGCAATTCTACGTTTATTTTTTTTGCAATTTATAAATCACAATTCAGACTTTTTCTTGCAATTCTGAATTCTCACAAATTCTCATTAAAAAAAACAAACTTGTAACTGAAATAAACAAACACAATTGTAAGAAAAAAAGGCAGAATTGTGAGATGAAAAAGTCGCAGTTTTTTTTTTTTTATTGTTAAGTGTTTTTATTTTATTTTTTTTACCTGTGGCAGAAATGAGCTTCCATACAAACTACATAAAATAAAACTGAAATTTAAAACTTAATACAAACTATATAGATTAAAAACTGACAAAAACACAAAATTACTAAAACTTTACTAAACTGAAAATCTAAAAAATATCTAATTCAAAATATTAACAACTTTAATAGTATATCAATGATAATAAAATTAAACTGAACATTCTGCAAGTATTTCCTTTTTGTTCCATGCAAGAAAACATCATACAGGTTTGGAAGATTTTCAAATTGGCTAAACTTCCTTCAAAAGAAAAGTACATTTATTTAATCCCTGAAACATATCTGCCCTACCATAGAAGGAGAGTCGCCCCTTCACTGTGTTTTTGCCTCTGGAGTTCTCAGCCATGCATTCAAATGGCCCTGCGTCTTCCTGTTGGAAATAAGGGATCTCCAACACACCACTGGATTTGTTAACATCCACTTTTCTGGGAAAAGGAACTCCGTCTGGTCTTCTCCAGGTGATAGCAGGTACTGGACTGAAAGCAAAAGGTAAAGTTGATTGTTTAATGAGCTATATTTCTCTTTAAATAATAACTGCAAAAGAAACCCAGTGTCTATATCAGTGAGCTGCTGTTAGTATATTGTGTATCAACCGTAATATTTACTTTCCCAAAGCGAAGCACTCCAGTTTGACTGTCAACCCTTTGGCAACAGCCAAAACTTCTGGAAACTGGATCTCAATTTTTGGCTCATATTCTCCCATAATGCCTTAAACACAGAAAAAATAGTGATATTTTTCCTATTAAAACATGATTAAAATCACATATGAGTCATTTTTATGAGCTGAATACATATGGTAAGACCATCACCATCACTGCGGAGTACAAGTGGCGTGGGAGGTCCCTGAACTCTGCTTTGGGTCACAGAGTTAGTCACGACACAGGTGTAGTTTCCCACGTCTGAGGGCTCCACTTTAGCGATGTACAGGTTGCCTGTTTTCTGTGACACAAAGCGCCGCATGTCTTGCTTCACGAATGAAGGATATTCGTTGAAGATCCAGGAAAAAGTCAACTCTGTAGGAAAGTCAAGAGGTGAGACTTGCTGTACTGCATGACATGCTTTGAAGTTTTCAAAAACTTTTAGTGAATTTAATACTATTCCATTTCAGAAACCCAGTGAAGTGAGTAAACAGAATCACACAACCTTGAGCATGGCTTTCATTGTACATGGTAAATTGGTAACTCTTTACAATAAGGTTCCATTTATTAATACTAGTTTAGTTAACATTAACTTCTAAAGCATTAATTAATCTCAGTAGTTAATGTTAATTTCAATACTTAGAAATACATTATTAAAACCAAAAGTTGTATCTGTCCATCCCTCTATCCATCCATCCATCCATCCATTCATCCGTCTATCTATCCTTCCAATTTACATCCATCCATCCATCCTTCCATTCTTCATCCATCCATCCATCCATTTTACATAGGGTGGCCATACGTGCCATTTTTATGGGACACGTCCTGGCCAGGATTTCTATATTGCCTAAAATATCCAGGTTTTGGCTGTTTGCGCAGTGCAGACCGATCGGTGTATGACATCTGTGAGAGTTATAGAGAGCAGAAGCTCCTTATGCTTTCGAATCGCTCTCACAGTACTTTGATGTCAAACATTGATCGGTCTGCGCAGCGCCGCTTCAAGTCGAACGAACGAACACATCAAATCTGTATGCGTATTTGCATCGCTTTGACCATTCTCTGTAGATCCCACCTTCACACGTGCCAAGATTGGCTGATTATGTACAATGCCTGCACGTTACTGGTCAAGCTAGTTTACGATCATTAGCTTCAGCAAGTATGAAAACAGAAAAACAAAGCCAAATATAGAAATCCTGGCCAGGACGTGTCCCGTAAAAATGGCATGTATAGCCACCCTAATTTTACATCCATCCATCCATCCATATATCCTTCCATTTTCATCCATCCATCCATCTGTCCATCAGTCCTTCCATTTTTCATCCATCCATCCATCTATCAGTCCGTCGATCCATCTGTCCATCCATCCTTCCATTTTTCATCCATCCGTCCGTCCGTCCGTCCATCCATCCATCCATCCATCCTTCCATTTTCCATCCATCCATCCATCCTTCCATTTTTCATCCATCCGTCCGTCCATCCATCCATCCTTCCATTTTCCATCCATCCATCCATCCTTCCATTTTTCATCCATCCGTCCGTCCATCCATCCATCCTTCCATTTTCCATCCATCCATCCATCCATCCATCCATCCTTCCATTTTTCATCCATCCATCCATCCATCCTTCCATTTTCCATCCATCCATCCGTCCATTTAATCAAAAGTGAACTTTTATCATAACTGTAATAATATATTACAGTTTTTCATGTTCTTGCAGGTCTTTTAACTCAAGTCTACCTTTGTAATTTTATCTCCAACTATAATTAATCTCCAACTTCGAATTCAAAACATGGGTGCTTTGTTGTCTGTGCAAATGGAAAGATTCAGCTTTTCACATCAGAGCTGTGAGTATAAATTTCAACTTACAAATACGAATATTATAATGACAAGTTCTCAAATTCAAATCAACAAGCTCTTGAGTTTTGCTACTCTTTTACCTTCATAGACCCGCCCCCCTTAGTTATTGTTGCAATGTCTGACAAGCCATTGTGTTCTCACGCCACACATCATGTTCACATGCAGTGAAAAATACATTGTGGAGTAAAGACGAAACTGACAACGTGCCGACAGACAAGACAGAGCAGGTTACTTCTGATATGAAACAAAGTCTCAGCTTTCAAATTTTGACATTTAAGAAATTCAAGCAATAAATAGCGTTTTGTGGCTCTTTAATGTGTCGTGACAGATCGCTGTAATGCCTCAGTTCAAGCAGCATGAGAACTGATCAGCTCTTCTTCTTCACTAGTTATAGCCCGAAATAAAGATGAATGAACATCAGAAGATGTTTTGCTTCAACTGCGGAAAGACATAAATACACACCATTTTTTTCTGCGTTATGATTGGTTAGATCACCTGTCAATCAAACTCCCTGCGAAGGGTCAGTTAGCATATGTTTTGGCAAGCGTGCAAACGAGTAAGTACAATTGTCTACAATTTGCACAATAACTTAATGCACATGGCTTGTTGATCAAAACTGATGAGTTGATTCTCAGTAAAATTGTCAAACTCTTCACAACTTTTAAACATATTTTAATGTGAGCCATCAGATGCAAAATGGTCCATTCAATTATCTGTCAGACATGCATGTGCTGTTTATTCCATAAATATCTGACATGGAATGTTTGTAATGTCTGCTAAGTTTCCAGATGGCCTGTCATTGTAATGAAATATGAATCACAATCTTAACAATCAAGTTTGGAAGTGCATATATGGAGTTTGGCCAGCATAATCACTGCCATTTTTGAACACGGAGGAATGACGCACCCCTAAACAGCAGCAACTACAGCAGTACTGTACATACCTTTATCTGTAGATATGTGTTAATCTAAACTGAAAACTCACAGTTTCTTGTCATGGAAGAGCAATAGGCAGATATGTAAGAATGTGTGGTGGTGTTGGGGGAAGACATTATAGAGTGTGTAAAAATGAACAAGCAAGAGTGAATTTTCAGTTTACATTTAACACATTTTTACAAAAATAAAAGTACTATATAATAAAAATTTATTTTCTTTTTGTGTACTACAGTATTGACTTTTCCCAATACATTTTACCTACTGTTGAAATCTGTATCTAAAATGCACAGTGTGATACACAGACAAAACCAACTGTTGTCTGGTGATGCACTGTGGACCTGGATAAACATCAGTTTGACACACATCAAACTATTATGTCAAGGTCTTCCAATACAGAAACAATTCTATGATTAAATGTGTAAGTCCATAGTAAGTCAAATTTTAGATTAAAAACAACTTCACGTGCAAAGTATAAATACTACTGTTAAAGTTGAAGGCTTCTGCTGAATACAATAAGCAGCTTTTTTTTTTTTCAAGTGCAATATGAATTTTATGCTTTGGGCTGTAATGTGTACTTGCTATATTACACTGATATTATTGGGAAGTTACTCCCTTACCTGCATCAATTTTTATCCGGTTTCATTTTAATTATGCCTTAATGGCTTTATATTGGCCTTAATGGTCATTACATGAAGTGGTTCAACATATTACATCCATGTTACTCTGCAATATATAGGGGTAACATATGAAAGATGTTGCACTATTTGTCTACCAGATAATACTTGATTGCCAAGATGAAGGATTCATACTTACGGGCTTAAAATCCCGTAAAAGCTAATTTGGCTAATTTCAGCATTTTACTGATACTTGTGCATAAAAATGTTTCTTTCCGCACAGCAAGTCGCGCTGGCTGGTCTTATTCATTGGTCAGGCATCGACCAATAAAATGGCTTCATTCGCACCCTAGCCATATCACCGCTTCTGCTCTCTCGCATCTGCATTCACAAGTGCACAAGTGAGTTTTGCTATAGGAATATCGTGAAAGGAGTAGCAAAAGTCGATTTGAAGTTGTACTGCCAGATCTGAGAGGTTGTAAGTGCTGACTTGTGGTTGTACAGCGAAACTGAAGTAAAGTGCAAAAGTAAATATGTCCTACACATTTGTGTCTGTCATTTTGTTTATGTGAATGTCATTTTACACATTTGTAATTCTTAATCTGCAACTATGAATTCAAAACACGGGTGTTTTGATTATTGTCTGAGTGTGCAAAACAAAAGATTCAGCTTTTCACATCAGAGCTGTGAGTGTAAATTTCAACTTACGAATATTATAATGACAAGTTCTCAAATTCAAATCAACAAGCTCTCGAGTTTTGCTACTATTTTACCTTTGCGAAGGGTCAGTTAGCATAAATCAATAAGCAGTTAAAATCTGATGTGAACAAGAAGCGAATTGTTCAGATATCTGAACTTACTGTTTTGAGAAAAAAAAACTCATTTTGGGAATTAAGCCAAAGCAATTGAGAAAAACTGTAACATTTAAAACTATGTTAAGTTCTTTACAGTTTTTGAGGTGTGAGCATCTTTAAACCAAGAAAAAGACTGACAAATAAAACTTGAGTGCATCAGTAAAAAGTATCTGATCTTTGTCCAAGAATCCAGGTTAAGTCCTGTTTTTCCTGATGGATCCAGAAAAAACAAGTAATTTTAGCCTTCGGTAAGTTTTAAAAGGTTTGGCTCCATTAAAGCAATAAGGTCTGATGTGTTCAGCCCAACACTTAACACAGTAATCAAGACAGCAGGGGACAGACAAGAACAACACTAATGTAGCACAGCTGTGCTAACTACTACTCATCTCAGGCAAAGCTTTTTGATGAGAAGTGACAGAGCAGCCGAGAATAAACCACTTTTATACTTAAATGGATTGCTGGTCCCCATTGACTTCCATAGTATGGGGGAAAAAACACTATGCAAGTCAATGGGGACCAACAACTGAAGGTGAACTATCCCTTTAAACATCCAAAGCATGTTGTGTGTTTTTAACATGTTGGAAACATTATCCTACATTTGACATTTTAAACACGTTTTATTACAGGGAAATGACACTGCTTATAAACTGTCTGTTTTCAAAAAAAAAAAAGCCCTGTTTTTTCCAAGTTCAACATGTTCTGTTCTGAAAATGTCAACAATCTAAGTGACGACATAAAAAGGTCTAGTAATCAGTCTATTCAGGGTTTCTTAAGTGTGGCCACTCATTGAGTTAACAGCAAAGAGCAAATACAAAAAGTTTGCTTCACATAACATTTAACTTGTGCTCTGTGGTGAGCCACTTAAGGGCACTAAATCAACAGTGGAAAAAGGAGGTAATATGTGTTTATGCTGTTACATGGGCAGTGAGGTTGAAAAGCCTTTATGCTTTAAGCTAATTACAGTGAACCATAATTGCTGGTTGAGAGGTGGTTAATAGGAACAAACAGTAGAAACTACCTAGAGCAAAATCTCTCTGAACAGGTAACATCTGCACATATGATAACTTTGAATGAGACTCACATGAGGCGCAACATAGAGTTTAGGAATGAGATTATTATTAAACATATTGAATTGCCATTGATCTTAATTTTTACTTTGCCATTCTAATAAAGACTAGTTATGGACCGCAATTCCTCCATCCATTCTCCAAACCGCTTATCCTATGTAGGGTCACAGAGAAGTCTATCCCAGCAGATATACTGATATGTCGGCAGAAATTAAACATTACTGTCTCATTTTCTATCATTGAGTAGAATTATATCATACACATGAGGGGTAATGTACAGTCAGGCAGTTATTATCATCAGACCTTATATAACCATGAAAGGTTTTATTTAGCAATAATGACTGGCTGGATGTTCATTATCCTGCTATTACATGGCTACTTACTAAATAAATAAATGGACATAAAATATTAATTTGTTTTGAAATTATTTATTGTGTGAAAAGAAATAGACAACTGAATGAAAACTGTACAACAGTAGCACAGCTAAGACGAAAACTGGTTGCCTGCTGCAGTTTAGCGGTCATTCAAGAAAGAATGAAGTTTAGACTGAAAAATTTCACAACTTACAAATCAGAATCAAGTTTTCCAAAGAGCCATGTAATATATTTTGTCATTTCATTTGCTATATCCAACTTTTTTTTCTCAGTATTGCCACTGGCCACTGAAAAACCCAAATCAGTCAGCCAGAAAATAGACAATAAAATGCCTCACCTCCCATATGTGCTGGAGGGCCACAGAGAAGAACCACACCTTGCCCCTCTCTAACGCTCACTGGACTTCTCCTCTGGGTTTTAAACTCCTCCAGATCTGTTAAAAAATGTCAGAAAGAAAGACAGAAATAAGCAATCTTGGTAATACATAATTTAATCTACTCACAATTTACACCCTCAGACCGAGTACTCTTTAATAACAATTACATTTAATGACATTGTGTACTGTTTTAAACAAATAGAGAAAAAAAATAGAATGGAGTCTAGATCCAACAAAAATGATATCATTGTTTGTTTGTCTGTATGTTCCAGACTTTCTTTCTTCTATGGAACACAAAAGGAGATGTTTAGCAGAATGTTTATGCTGCCCTTTTCCATGCATTCCAATAAATGCACATGTTGCTCAGGAGTTTCAAAAATGACAAAAAGCTCCATAAAATTAGACCACTGAACTGAACAACTGAAGTTTTGTAATGATAATTTTGTTCTGCAGCTCTTAAATCTCATTCAAGTTTACCTAAATTAGAATGCCAGTGATGTCAAATATCAGTTCTTGTTTGTCTCGTAACTGATCACGATGTACCAAATTTGAATACACAAAAGAAATATGAGATTCTAAAGATTATATTTTTAGACTGTTTGTCACAGAAAAATTTAGGTTTTTGGAAGACTTGGAATGTAGTGTCCCTGGCAGTCCCATGGTCACCTTCATTCACTTTCATTGTATGATAAAGAGCAGCATGAACATCATGCCTAAATTATGCTTTTGTGTTCAGCAGAATAAAGCATATTATACAGGTTTAAAATGATTGCAAATTATCAAAGAATTTTTCATTCTGTGTAAATTATTAAGTTCAGAATAAACAGCTAAACTCAGCTTTTCTCCTTCATTGTTTTTAAAACCCATGAGGATATAAAATAATGAAAAATAAACCAACAAATAAAATAAACTGCATACTTTCATTTGTGAATATCTTTAGCGTTATTCTGTGAAGGGAACAAACAGAGAATTGAAGTTGATGGAGGTTGCGTTTGCCTCACCTGCACTGAATTCAGTGAGGGGGTTGTGTCTAGAGAACGGCAAATTCAAACAGAATATGCATGAACAACACATCCACTCAAAACACGACAATCCCCGCACGCCTCCATGACACAAACTATTTCGACACCATCCACAAAGCAGGGGTTTGATCAGGCTTTAAAGCATGTGTCTGTGAGAGGGGTACTTTTTGTGCTCTGCATGTAAGTTCCACTGAACTACCCACATCAGGGAAAGTTTTCTTCCAGAATGTTCCGTAGACACATTTTTCAGTTCACATAATATCTCATTACAGAGTCCTTACAAGACATTTCTATGAGGCCAACATAAATAAACCGACAACTCTCTGCGATACATATGCAATACAATCATCTGCTCGTCGATACTGTACATATAAAGCATTCATCAAGAGGAAGACACACTCCACTGCCTCTAATTGGCTTCTCGGTTATCAACTATACGTTGTGTTCTATTCATTGCTCTCGGCAAAGTAAACACCGTAAGCCCTCGTGAAGCTGCTGAGATTGAATACAGTATTGTATTGAAAGTAATGAATTTGTGACCTGTAAAAGATAGGGTGAAGGAAAATGCTTTTTCTAGCATCTCCATAATTATATGTTAACAATGAATTTGAGAAAACCAAGAGGTCAAATGTACCACAATATTCCTTCAACATTTCAAATAGGTTTAATGTAAAACAATTAAGCACATATTAAAAACATATTTAAGTATAGTGAAATCTTAAGATTATCTTTGCATGCTTCTGGAAATGCATTAAATCAATAGTATACACAGACACAGACCAGTGCTGCTGATGGGATGTTTCTGTTACAGTTATCAGCATAGGAAATCATTTTTGGATAGTATAAAGAAATCATCTAATAATGTGCATGTGAGCAGTCACAAGCACGATTTGTTAACTTTGAGGTTAGATCTCTTTTAAAACCTCACAAAATGATCTGATAAGTTTTAACGTATAAGAAAAAACAAATTCTACTTATACCGCAATAAAATAAGCAAATTTGGCCACTGGAGGCCATTTTTTGGTTTATACATTCATAGTAATTTATAAGAGCCATAATCTTCAGATTAAACCAGCACTGCCTTAGGCGCACTGAAAAATATGCAGCAGGAGAAGTATCTCTTTTGATTATTATTCAGGCCTCTCATTGAATGCACTACTCAAAAAAAGAGCCAAATCTTTACAATAAATAGACTATGACTAAATCAGTTTCAAAGTAGAGAATGTGATTTCACAGGAACTCTAAAACATTAATTGGCAATGTTTCAAAGATGTCTCTAAGGTTCCAGTGCGTCGACAGATGAAACATTTTAGGTAACTGAAGATGTACTGATATTAAAATTCTGGCCAATAACAGTAAGCCAATAATCTTAAATCATTCGAGTTATTTTATGGATCACCACATTATATGAACATTACAAAAATAAATAAATAAATAATAAATAATTAAAACAAAGATTATCGATGTGTGTTTTACAAGAAAATACTATTTCAGTCTTTGTACTTCAAAATTTCAGATGTAATTCAGTGTGTAACTGGTTGTTTCTTTGTAATTATTTTTGTAATTTTGTAACTTTGTAGTTTATTACTAATTTTTTTCAGTGTGAATAAAACAAAAGATTATAGTTTTACAAGAAAATACTATTCAGTATTTCACAGTGTTACTTTGTAAAATTTGTGAAATGTAAGTAAATTTAAAATAAATATTAAGTAAATTATTAAGTAATATAATATTAAGTAAATCTTTCACTAAATATGTTTCAATGTATGTCACTCAAGTTGACACCATTTCCAAATTAAATTTAGCTTTGTTCTTGGAGTCATATTGAAGGTTAGGCTTGCAAACAATATTTTGAAACAACCAGAATTTATATCTGCACCCTGAAGAAGCTTTAGTCCTTCACAGATTGTCCTCTGCCGTCTCCAGACACCAAAAATATATAGGGTTGAGTCCATGAGCTATGGTGGACCACACAGGAGATTGTCTCTAGAGTAGCTGTGGAAATGCACTGCAGCTTTAGTGATTTAGCACTTTAATGCTTTAGTGTTAGATTTATCAGTCTAAAAATGTCTATTCCTCAAGTAAATATCTACCTTTAACATTCAGAGCAGTTGTAATGTAGAAAGCATGGATCGCTGTGGCTCAAACGCAATAGCCTTGCCTTTCCACCATAAACTAATAATGATTTAAAAATGGTCCACAAAAGCATTTTCTACTGTACCATAAAATCTCCCTCTCTTGCCTTGAGTTTTTCCTCAATCCATTCTCAGGTTGTGCATGAATGATCATGACAAAATGAATTATTAGAGTACTAGTGTACCATAATAAGATATGCAGATGCACACATATGTGTCTCAAATTATTAAGCACAGTCACCAGGGAATCATCAGCTTGTGAAGCATTTTAACAACCAAAGCTTGCTAGCAACCATAGATACAGATTAGATACAGATGTCAAACCAAATGAAGCAGAAAACACAAAAGATGAACACGATTAGGCGAAATAAGAATAAATGGCTACGCTGCACCAAGTGTCTAAGAGTGCTTAAAATATCTAATTAGGCTAACATTAATGGCTACTAGTACATTCTAGATCAGCACAAATACTGCATTTGGAGCATATGCAAAGTAATCCAGCAAAAGGAAGCCAAAATCACACAATGTTACACATATTTAAAAAAACAAAAATCATATATTATAATAAATTTAGCCCTTTCTTTTTGAAATCACTTTCGATCAACTTTATATATTTTTGAATTTATCCATAACAGCAACCTCTGTCTGTTATTTATTGTATATATACTGTCATCTGAGGTTGAGCTGAGATTTTGGAGGTTGGGGAACCCTAATGCCCTGCACACACAACTCCCAGGTGCCCAGTATTTTTCCTACTTTTAGAAGGTGGCAGATCGCCATTCTGGCCCAATTTAACCCTTGGCAACTGCCCTACTAAAAAGTCACTCTTTGGCAAAGTGTCTGCTACTACTATAATGGACGGAAGGAATTACAAACAGAATGTGCATTACGTTTGCTCTTTCGTGAACAAAATATATTCTGTATCTCATTCAAATATTGTGCGTTTGGTGGACAAAGGCATTTTGTGACATGCTCATTTCATTTTGTTCATGAAAGGTGTTTTCTGTTATACACAAAATGAAAAGTACATTCACTCTTGTGCACAAATTGAAGTAGCTTCTGTTAGTTTTGAGTCTAGAATTTTGTGTACAAAATGCAGAACTGACTTTACATTGCTTTTCATAGAAAGCAAGTGACTTTTGTCTTTCTGTATGCATTAAAGTCAAACGACTATTAATTTCAGTTATTTCAATTTAAATTGTGCATACAAAACATTTAAATACCTGTCACATGTAATAACCATTACATTCACTGTAAAAAAAAAAAAAAAATATTTAAAAAGTCTGTAAAAAACCTTCTGTAAAAAATGTGTTAATTGGTTAACTGTAAGTTACCTTATCATATACAGTGAAAAATTGTAAATGGTTTAATACAGCATTATACATAATTTTATTGTAAAATGTTGTCAATACTTGCTAATTCTTAAACTTTATTAAACGCAACGTTTCGGTCCACTGACCTTCATCAGGCAAATGTATAGAATTAAAAACAAGTATAATCAATGAGTATAATTGACAATCACATGTGGACTAATTACAAACACATGCGTAATAGATACCAATGGCTCATGTATACAATAGAAGACACTTTACAACATCCCTAATGAAAAATATATCATTATTCACATACAAAAATAACTATGTTTATAAAATCACAATTGGTTATCAGAAACCGCACATCTGAACAAGGTTTTAATATCATCCCCTTGTTTTTAATCACACTGTTACTTAGATATACAGCAAACACAGTAAAAGGACAAAATTATGTTTCATTTAAATAATTTATTTTCTTCTATTTTTGTTATCAGTAATGTACATTAGGATGCTTTACCTTAGTGTCATGTGTTCCCATGATGGTCTTTTTCCTTTGTATGACCCTGTTTGAACTGTCTATATATGAGTATTGGTCATGTTTTATGGACAGGCCACTTACGACGAACTCTGATTCATAATGTGGTTTTCTATTTTACCACCTGTATTATTATTATGGTGGTTATCAGTGCATTTTAAGGTTAAAAAAAGATTTTGGTAGATTGGTATATTAACATTATATCACTTAATGAAATATACGGTTGTAAGATGAAAAATATACAGGCACCAATACATCATACCATAAAAACCTGAAACATTATTCATTACATTTTTCATTATTCATAACACTGTTCATTGTTCACACTGAACCACTTGCCTTTTGTATAGTAAATTTATTAGGATTTATTTATTATTTTATTTATTTTTAATGTTCAGGTGAGCCTATATTTTAGCTTCAATATAGCTCAGAATCTCAATCTCTTAAACTGACATCATATATTATACTAAGAGTGAGACACATAGAGGAAGGTCTCAGATCAAGCTCCCCTGATGCATTACAGCCGCTGGACAATAGGAGAGCGATCAGTTTGGAAACCACAGCAGCTTAGGTCCAGGTTATTGAGAGAAAACATAGATAACACATAAAGCTTAAGGACCTGCATGCGTTCCACCTTCACGCCACAGAAGCCAGAGCTGTTGTAAAGATCACACTGGGCCTGACAGCAGGAAACAGGTTCCTGAACTCAGTCTCACATCCATCACAGGGCATCATTTCTGCAGATGAACCAGCTAGCCATCAAACGGAGAAACACCAAACTCACCTCGCCACCAGAGATTCAGCATACATCACACAGAGAAAACTGATGAACGAGGCCCATGAAACAACAGTTTCAGAAGCCCTGCTAAGATCTCATCAGTTTATATGAATATAACGTGGATCATAATGTCTCACAATAAACAGAGCCTGGACGCTACAAAATTCAATGCAATAAAATAAACTTTTGCTCTGCTTGCTGTTACTAATGAATCTTATCATACCATTTCTTTGAGATGCTTTTTAATGTTTTTGAAAGAAGTCTCTTATGCTCACCATAGTTACGCTTATTGTCTATGGTAATATATTTTGAAATGTAAAACAGATTAGATTAGATTATTTTAAAATGTAAGGTAGATTTAGCATTTAGCATTCATACTAAAAGTCCAGTGTGGTTACATGCATTTTGACTACTTCTAAATGTGGTTTGATTGATCTGATCACAAAATGTTTCGAAACTGTTTAGAATGTTGTACAAGTTCAGAAAAATATGTTTAGCTTTCATAAATGGTTATTTTATCTAAGAAGACCAAGGGAAATGTGATTCCTCATGATATGAGCTTTTTACCATAAGATGCAGAGCAAATGCTTTTAATTCAAGAAATACAAACCCTCAGTTTATGGTTAATTTGAGTCATTATTAATGAGTCATTTTTATGCGATATGGATCATCTACTCTATGCAGTGCTGTCTGCAATATTAACTCAAGACTACATTCAGAGCCAATGCACTATCTGTACCCACTTTAAAGTACAAGTTCACAAAGGTGTCATGAAAATCCACTAAAACCACCTCAAATTATGTGTAAAAGACTAACCAAGCATCACTGGTCTCAGGTTTAAATCTATAGACCCTAATACTTTCAAGTGCTTGAGTTTTTCAGGAGAGAAATGACTTAAACAGAGACTCACAAGCAATGTGAAGACTAGCTTCTCTGCTGAGAATAGTCCCGAAAGAGTTGGAGGCCAGACACTGGTAAATACCAGCATCCTCTTCCTTATTGAGCTGGCTGATTCGAAGGTTTCCTCCTGAGATGCTGTATCGAGAGCCAGGTTGAGGGGGGATGAAGCTGTCATTCATTTTCCACCTATAAAACACAGGGGGAAGTTAGCAGAGAGTGAAAGGAGAGTTTGGAGTACTAGAAGATATTTTTCTCTTCATTCAAAGTAAAACATAGTGAAATATATTTGTTTGTTATTTGTAATATATTGTATATGGGACTTTGCACATATAGAATACAAAATAAGATCTGAATCTTTAAAAAATGGTCAGTAAATGCTATTAAATTGAAGTATAAAACTACTAAACTGATATAAAAAATAATAAACAAAGATGACAAAATTACTAAAACTTGAACTAAAAATTAAAACAAATAAATGTAAATATAAAACTAAATGTTAATTCAAATTATTAATAAATATTATAATAGTATATAAATAATGTTAAAATAACAATCTAGCTCAAGTCAAATAGAAATAAGATATTTAATATTTCTAATCATGTTTTGTTATCTATGTTTTGTTATCTATTTATTCAAGATGTTTGCAAGTTTTGCAACTCCATTACCGAAATTTGTGTCATTTTATAATTTTCTAGTAAAAAATTACAAAAGAATAATTTAATTCTTATTTTATCATTTATTATTATTTGTCATAATCAACATGAATCAAACATGAACAAAATACAAAATAAAATAAAATCATTTTGATCCATTTAAAAATAATACTAAAGTGCTGAGCATGGACATACAGTGCCACATGACAAAAACACCAGCAACAACAAAGTAGAAAGCCGTTAGGTAGAAAGACAGGACTTTAACAACAGATCGATGGCCCAGACCAGTCACCCCAAGACATCAGAAACCACAAAACCCCAGGGACGCACATAAGTTCAGATCCCATGCTACAAAAGCCTCGTCTTTACGTCATCACACAATTAATCAATACAGTCAGTCAGGTAACGTAATCACTGCCTTACCTCATTATTAAATCGTAATAATCACTGAAAAAAAAACAGACCTCTCTGTCAATGTGGCATACAAATGAGAACAAATGAGTCTGCTGTGTGAATCCCACAGCAAATAAGGGCCATTTTAATTGACAGACTGGAGAAAATGGAGAAAGGCACTATAGTGGCCATCTGGTTTTAATGTGGACAAAGACATGATCCATGCCAATTACCTGTCTGATTATATGTACAATGGCCATCAATATAACTATACTATGATGCCACGTTTCTCTCCCACACACTAAAGGCCACGTCTATGACCTTTCCATATTGATAGAAATTTGTACCGTGCTGCACAAGTTACTGCATGGGACTTGGAAGAGATACTATATATTTGCATGAACAGCCCACTGTTTGATCTGCCTGTCACTCAAACTCAATGATGCACTTTAAGAAATAAAAAAATAAATAAACTGGTTCACTAGATCAAAATTCTTTCAGAAACTATATGTTGTAGACATACAGTATTAAATTTGAATACATTGAGTATTTTTTCCAGTCTCCTGAGGAGGGCAAACAGTGCAGTTAGAAACCTTCCACTCTTTTCACATTCAAATGCTGAAAAAAATTCAGTTTTACAAATTTATCTGCTGAACAGAATTACAAAATTCAAGGGCAGACTGTTTGAAAGTGTCTAGCTTTTTAACTTGTGTACTTATATTTTCATTTTTTACTCATTGTAGACAGATGTCAGATGTGCTTTAAACATAGATATTTGAAATGTTTTTCTGTTAAGATGAAAATATATAAACTTGAATAAATGCTTGTGATGAGGTTGGAAAATAGTGTAATTTTTCTGTTTTTATATACACTGCGGTTCAAAAGTTTGGGGTCAGTACACTCTTAAAAATAAAGGTGCTTCACGATAGAAGAACCTTTTTGTCTAAATGGTTCCATAAAGAACCTTTAACATCTGAAGAACCTCTCTGTTTCACAAAAGGTTCTTTGTGGTGAAAGAAGGTTCCCTTTCAGTCGGTCATTACGAGTCACGTCGTGACCGATGAATTGGGATCTCACTTAGAGAGACCAATCCACTTCGAGTGTAAACTAAATGAGCCAATGCACATTGGCATGCGATAATTGCATCCAGCTGCCGCTGATCACAGCGTGAGCATAAAAAGGCAGCCGGTGCAATGCATACCAGCTTTTCGCTTCGGAGCCGAGTGACAACATCGTTCTGCTCCTACCAACTGCTTTCTCCGGGCAGGGGTGCCCCTAGAACATGTCTCCAGGCATGCTGTGGTTTACACGGATGCCTCCACCACAGGCTGGGGGGCAACGTACAATGGGCACGCAGTGTCGGGGGTATGGACGGGCCCCCAACTGCTCTGGCATATCAATTGCTTAGAGTTGTTAGCGGTGCGCCTTGCCTTGAACCGTCTCAAAGGGCGCGTACGAGGCAAGCATGTGCTGGTCGGAACGGACAACACGGCGACCATTGCGTACATCAACCGACAAGGTGGTCTGCGCTCCCGTCGCATGTCGCAACTCGCCCGCCGCCTCCTCCTTTGGAGTCGGAAGTTTCTGAGGTCACTTCGTGCCATTCATATTCCGAGTCTGCTCAACTGTACGGCCAACGAGCTGTCACGAGCTATGCTCCCAGGAGAATGGAGACTCCATCCCCAGATGATGCAGCTGATTTGGAGACGTTTTGGAGCCACTCAGGTAGACCTGTTTGCATCTCCAGAGACTTCTCACTGCCAGTTGTTTTACTCCCTGACCGATGGAACACTCGGCACGGACGCACTGGCACACAGCTGGCCGAGGGGCCTTCGCAAGTATGCATTTCCCCCAGTGAGCCTTCTCGCACAGACACTGTGCAAGATCAGGGAGGACGAGGTGCAGGTCCTGCTTGTGGCGCCTTATTGGCCCGCTCGGACCTGGTTCCCGGAACTAATGCTCCTCGTGACAGCCCCTCCTTGGCAGATTCATCTGAGGAAGGATCTACGGACTCAGAGACGGGGCACCCTGTGGCACCCGCGTCCAGACCTCTGGAAACTTCATGTCTGGTCCCTGCACGGGATGCGGAGGTTCTAGGTGACCTACCCCGGGAGATAGTTGACACCATCACTTCGGCGAGAGCACCGTCTACGAGACACGC
>NW_015645086.1:1568083-1598873 GCF_001515625.1 Sinocyclocheilus rhinocerous | reverse complement strand
TCTAAGCAGAGGATGGCCCACTGGATTGTGGATGCCATGGTCCCTAGACGGGGGGCACAGGGTATGCCCTGCCCGCTCAGGTTGCGAGCTCACTCTACTAGAAGTGTTGCATCCTCCTGGGCGCTGGCTCGTGGCGCCTCGCTGACAGATATTTGTAGAGCTGTGGGTTGGGCGACCCCCAACAAGTTCGCTAGATTCTTTAGCCTTCGTGTGGAGCCGGTATCCTCCTGTGTTCTCACCTCAAACGGGTAGAGGCACTGAGAGACCCCAGTTTAGTGTCGGCTTCCTAAAACTGCTCCAGAGTGTCCATACTGTAGACCCTGTCGAGCTCCTCCATCCCCTCGGCAGCCAGACGTGGCGGAACGTCCGGCGCCAGGCCCTCACTCGATGAATCCTTGAGAACCGGTAGAGGGCTGGGTTCCATATGTAGAGATCTAAGTGGATCCCATATGTGTAAAGTCCATGGTATAGCCTCAGAGCCCGTGTTTCCCCGGCAGACTTCTGCCATTTCCAAGAGGGTTATAATCACCTCCAATCTTCCATATGCACCTAAACGGTTGTTCATGTGTAAGTGCTTTTTCATAGACTTCTGAAAAAATGTATCACCATTTTCTGTTTTGAACATTGATAATAATAAGATTCAGCTTTGCATCACAGGAATAAATTACATTTTACTATATATTCAAGTAGAAAGTAGTTATTTTAAATGCTAATAATATTACACAATATTATTGTTTGTGCTGTATTGTCAATGAAATAAATGCCGCTTTGAGACTTCTTTAAAAAAAGAAGAATCTGTCTTACACTCTTAAAAATAAAGGTGCTTCAAAAGGTTCTTCAAGCAATGCCATAGAAGATCCATTTTTGGTTCCACAAAGAACCATTCAGTCAAAGGTTCTTTAAAGAACCATCTCTTTCTTACCTTTTTGTAATCTGAAGAACGTCTCGGTTACGTATGTAACCATCATTCCCTGAAGGAGGGAACGGAGACGTCACCGGCTCGGCTCCTCAGCGAAAACCTGGTATGCGTTGCACCGGCTGCCTTTTTATGCTCACGCTGTGATCAGCGGCAGCTGGATGCAATTATCGCATGCCAATGTGCATTGGCTCTTTTAGTTTACACTCGAAATGGATTGGTCTCTCTAAGCGAGATCCCAATTCGTCAGTCACGACGTGACGTCTCTGTTCCCTCCTTCAGGGAACGAGGGTTACATACGTAACCGAGACGTTCTTCAGATTACAAAAAGGTAAGAAAGAGATGGTTCTTTAAAGAACCTTTGACTGAATGGTTCTTTGTGGAACCAAAAATGGATCTTCTATGGCATCGCTTGAAGAACCTTTTGAAGCACCTTTATTTTTAAGAGTGTAAGACAGATTAGAAAAAAGTTTTTTTTTTTAAAGAAGTCTCAAAACTGCATTTATTTAATTGACAATACAGCAAAAACAATAATATTGTGTAATATTATTAGCATTTAAAATAACTACTTTCTACTTGAATATATAGTAAAATGTAATTTATTCATGTGATGCAAAGCTGAATCTTATTATTATCAATGTTCAAAACAGAAAATGGTGATACATTTTTTCAGAAGTCTATGAAGAATAGAAAGTTCAAAAGAACAGCATTTATTTGTAATAGAAATCTTTTGTAACATTAAAAGTTTCTTACTGCCCCCAAACTTTTGAATATATAGGTGAATATATATATAGGTTACTTTTATGGTCATTGTGAAGAAACACAATATAAGCCTTAAAATGACTCTGACACCTTGTTTAACATCTAAGATGTTGTTTGATACATACATACTACAGTTAAAATAAGATTAAATTCAATTAAACTCACAGAGATCAGGAATCAAGCAGAAAAACAGGAGGGAGTCAAAGAAAGAGCGCAGCCACAGAAAAGAAGTGGCTAAAGAAAACAGCTTTTCAAAGAGAAATTAAATCCAATTAGACTCAGTATGGGACTCCCACAAAAATAAATAAATAAAACAAAAAGGCCAAACCAGCTGAGACTATTTCAGATTGGTTTTGACTCAAGGACTGTAGCGACAATGTAAAGGGCTCTCTGTAATGGCGGCAATGGAGAGCTTCACTCTGTGATAAATTAATGTGTCCTTGGCGGCTTGAAAAATAGTTCCCTTCATGTTAGAAATACCCAACATGTGCTGAGAGCTCAGGAAACTTCCAAGGTTCTTACACTCAAACTCGAGCCTAGACTGAACAGGTTAATCTATTATGGATTTTCTATTTGTCTTTGCCACTGACAAAATATGATCAAATAAAGCTTGTCTTGGCTTTCTGATACCAAAATCCATGGGTACACTGGGATCTCACCTGTAGGACGGGGGCGGATGTCCCTGGGCTTCACAACTGAAGGTGACCTCTCTGCTGGGCTCATTAAGATGGAGAGGGAATACAATACTTCCCGGCTGTTTGGTGAATACTGGCCTCAGAGGACCGCTGCCTTCTAAAGGTGAGTAAGAAAAGAACAAAAATACGCTGTTAGTCAATGCTAAGTTTAGCATAGCGTGCCTTTTAGAGCAAAGCTGTTGTGAAAGGTATCCATCTGTTCATTGGATGAAAGCCTAGCTGTCATTCAGTAGCTGTCAAGTGGGCAGCGTAAATGTGGCGCAATCAAAGTAATCTTAAAAACACTTGAGATTATTGTTGGCAGGATGTTAGCTATGATACACGTTCAAGATAGTAAGATCACAAACCCCACAAGAGCAACACATAAGTTAAAATACAATACTTTTGAGCTTAAATATTGATTTGAGACAGTACATTTCTTTACATAGCTTACTGTGTACTGCTTATCAAGTACCATGTTATGCTATGTTTACAATTAAAAAATCTAGTCAAAAAACAAGAGCTTATTCAATTTTCAAGAAACACATGGTGACCCACTAAGCTCGCTAATGTGATTTCATCATACCAAAGACACTAACTTGCAGGAAAGTAGCTTAATTGTGTGTATCGTGTAAACACTTAAAAGCCTAGAAATTTTGTGGTTTATTATTCTCCGTAATTACATGTTGATGGTTAGTGCAAACCACTTATCCTGTCTTATTAAGCACAAATGGCCTTCAGCAAGATGAGACATCCACCCAACAATGAGCAGGATAGAGAGTTTTTATGCGAGGGTGAATGCAATTTGCATAATCTAAAACTCATTGTGTGCCGAATTAACACAACACAGAGCCTAATGTTACTGCAATGTGTCCAAAACACCAAAAACATCTCCATGTTTTGTTTCAAAAATGGTGATAAACATAATTTTGGGGTATTTAAATGACACAGCACTGAAACTATTCTGTATGTATTTCTGTATCTGCCATTTGACTTTCATGACCTTTCAAACATGTTATGCAGAGAGATTAGTAGTTAATTTTGTTTTTTTTCATTCTACTAAAGTAACCAGTGTGATGTCTTGATTTTCTAGTGAGTAAACTAATTTATAAACAGTTCTTAGCCTTTGTCTGTGTAGCCTGAATATGACATGCAATTTCCCCAAACAATTTTGTTTTTATATTTTATTAATCAACATTAATAATTTTATCAAGATCAATAATTAACAATAATGATTTTTGTCTAACATTCTGTTCCACCTTTGTAGTGTAAAGATGGCTTTTGTTGATGTTAATAAAATTAATCTGACTGATTAAAGTAACTGGTTAAATTTAAGTATTTTGCATAAAGACAACACAGGTACATTTAATAGGGTAATTATAAAAACTGTCCATACAAAAGGTAAAAAAGCCCCTTTAAATCAATACCAATGGGCAATACCAATAGTTCGCCCAAAAATGAACATTTACCCACCCTTAAATGTCTCCAGTCAATCAATTAACATCTTGTGAAGCAAAAAAGCTGTGTTTGTAATAACAATAAAAAAATAATAAAAAAAAATAAAAAAAATCCATTGAGACATTTTTAACTTAAAACCGTTGCTTCTAACATATCAGTCCTCCTTCCATAATATTGCTTTGTACAGTGAAAAAGTCATCTCATCTCAATCAGGAGAGAAATATGCACAGAACAAGCACTGTTTACAAGCAAAACAGTCCAAAATGGTTTTAAACAAATAATGTCAGTGGATTTTGATGGACTTTTTCACTGGAGGAAGCACTATTTGTTTATGGACTCGTATTTTGTCCAAAAGTGATGGTTTAAATTTAAAATGCCTCATTGATGTATTTATTTCTAACAAACATGCAGCTTTTTGGACTGGAGTGGTGTGGATTATTGTCAGAGATGGGCATAAATACATGAAAATGTATTTTAAATACAAATACAAAATACTGTGTGGAAAAATGTACTTAAATGAAAATTACATTAGATTTTTTTTTCAAAGGCAATACAAAATACAAAAAAGTATTTCGTATTTCAAATACGTATTTTAAATACATGTATCTGAAATACTGCCCATCCCTGATTATTGTGATGTTTTTATCAGCTGTTTTATGAGCTGCTCTCATTCTGACGGCACCCATTCACTGCAGAGGATCCATTGGTGAGCAAGTGATGTAATGCTACATTTCTCCAAATCTGTTTTTTCCTTTAATTGAAAAGTTAATTTCTGACCCTAATGTGTTCAGGCGTACTACGGAAATCTCTTTCTTCAATAGAATCTGAGGAGTCACGCCTCACCAAGTACTTTTTTAACCTACATTTAGAGGACTTTTTAGAGGAAACCATCCTCTTGAGAAATTAGTTCATGTTAAGCACATACTGCTGGTTGTTTATTTACTTTGTGCAGATATCAAGTTCCAGAGGGGTGCAAACTGAATTAATGCATCTGACAATTCGGAACTAACAATTTTTTTTCCCCATGCCAGAAACACTAAATTGGTCTACCTAGAGTTCAATTAGCATCTCACTAATGCAGGAGAGGTGGAGTTCATTGTGATTCTGGGTGATTATAGAGCCCAGAAGAGCTCTCAGCGGAGGTGTCTGAAATCTATTGAATGGGGAATACACTGCACCAGGGCTAATTTCAATCTCACTGTCAGCAAGGGCTTTAACTCTTAAATACAACAGGAAACATGAGAAGATGAAAAGATATGAGTGAGATCAAATGATAAATTGATACTTCACAACCATAATATTGACTCAGATTTCCCATTAGCTACCACAGTGCTTTCCAGTGTTTAGCTGATCCATATTTCCAAAAGCCCGGCCTCCTCCCATTGCCACCTCTCTTATGATTTTATTTTTGTACTAAACTGTGCTGATGCTATTACAAAAAAAGAATGCAGCTAAACAAAGCATCTGTAGCAGTTACTACAATTACTGACATGCATGCAGTGATATTTTTAACTTAAAAACAAAACCATAAACTCATCCCCATGCCCATGAGTAGAATTCAGTAAAGGTGTTATTTACATGTTTTTCCAAAGCTAATACAGAGGAGACATATCCAGTTCTGTCTGCATATGTGATAATCAGCAGCAAACATGTTACATGTTTTCAGTTAATTACAATACATATAGTCTAATAAAGAATTATAACCTAGTCACTACTCAAGGAAATTTATTTTAGTATAAAATGTTATATCACCTACTAGTCACCTACTGTTACTCAGTCCATTACACTGTATCACTTAAACTAGAATTTAATGTCGTTGCTTTCCAAATACTGTAAATCAATATTGACATAGTCTGTACTCTGCACAACCTGACCTGTCTTGCAGCCTGGAAATAAACCACGCTATGCTAGTTTCATCTGGCCAGAGGAGAACTGGCCCCCAGAGTGAGCCTGGTTTCTCCCAAGGTTTTTTCTCCATTTCTGTCTCAAATGGAGTTTTGGTTCCTTGCTACTATTGCCTTTGGCTTGCTTAGTTGGGGACACTTGACTGACTGCACAGACGCTATCAGAAGAGAGCTGAACTGGATGATGACATCACTGAATCATCAATGAACTGACTTTAGCTGAAAAATTACTCTTTGTTATTGTCTTCTTGCATTATTGACAAACTATTTTCCTGTTTGACACTGTAAAGCTGCTTTGACACAATCAGTATTGTATAAAGTGCTATGTTGATAAAGGTGACTTGACTTGACTCGACATAGTCTAATAATAGTAATTTTATCTCTCTCACATGTGTCCCACATTGTCCCGCAAAATCGCATTTGCTGTCCTGCAACAGAGCAATAACCAGGCGGTCACCCAATGGTTTCAATGATTTTGGACATTCCTACTTTTGTTGACATTTCAGTTTTGACTTGATGATGAGCAAATACCCCTAGTGAAAAAAAGTATACTTCATTGTATTTGTAATATATTACCTGTTTTAATAGTACATTGCAAATATACTAACAAAAAATTTACTATCTTTAAATATATAAAAAGTATATTAGCATCATGCTTTTGTCTATTTTCACAATACAACTTTTAACACACTTTAAAACAATTGTAATTTAGTATATTTTCTAAAAAATATATTTTACAAAAATATACTTGAATTGAATGTTCTGTTTATTTTTTATAAGTATATTTATTTGCTCTTTACTTAAATATATTTTATGAATATTTTTTAACTGTGTGCTGAAAATGATCATTGTAACAATGCATTGAAAGTATACTTTCAAAGTACATTATTAAATAACCTGAAGTCGTAGTATATCTGTAGTCACATTTTTGAGTAAACGCTGTCTGTATTGCATGGCCAAAAACTGAAGTTCACTCACTCTGCATTAATTACAATTAAAATATACTTAGTACAAAATTAGTTGTTCCAAAATAGCACACTTCAAGTTAACTAATCATTAACACACTTAAAGTATACTGACAATTAGTCTGGCTGCAAGTATACTTAGCATATTTTTTTTTCACTAGGGACTGCTGGGAAAAAAAAAGTGTTCTCAAAAACATTTCTTAATAATGTCCTTATCTCTTTTCTTAAGATGGATATTTTCTTACACAAATGCATTGATTCGCTTCAGGAGGCCTTTATAAACCACCCAGAGCCGTGTGGAGCACTTTTTATGATGGATGGATGCACTTTTATGGGCTTCAAAATCTCGACCCCCTTTCACTGCTATTATAAAGCTTGGAAGATCCAGCACATTATTTAATATAACTCTGATTGTATTTGTCAGAAAGAAAAAAGTCATACACACCTAGGATGACTTGAGGGTGAGTAAATCATGGGGTAATTTTCATTTTTGGGTGAACTATCCCTTTAATATCATTATTACAGTAATCTGTAAGAAGCACAAAAATACACTTTTTCATTGATCAGTGAGTCAACAGCAAGAAGTTTTAACCCCCAAGATTTTCTTAAGAAAATATTTGAGAACTTCTTAGAATTTATCTTTAATTTGTAATTTATTTATTTTTTAGGAAGATTTTCCTGAATTTGTTCCCCTGATCTCAGACAGACTTTTTTTTTTTAACAAAACATTGAAAGATCATGTTAAATCATTTGTGCTTAATTAATATTAAAGCTCTAAGCCATTTCATGACGTCATAACCTCCCACCACCCCACTACTTTTTAAACTAAAGTGACTCCCATGGGATTAGTAGATACATTGTGTTCCACATGTACCCACCAGAAACTTCTTATGCAATCTTATGATGCACATCATCTGATAACATCTGAGATGTTATCAAAGGCTAAAACACACATTAATTATCAAGTGACTCACTCATGCTAAGCAAAGAGCGCTCTCATAATCAAGGCTCTGGAACACGTCAAATGTGGGCGTCAGTATTAACACTGCACTAAAGCATCTGTCTGTATCCGATCAAGCTGTTCAAAATCAACATGAGCAATTTTCCATGGAACAGCTAAATGAGATATCCATACCAAAAATCTGGTACAAAAAGACATAAGGTGTATGTAAATAAAGACAGGGGTGAGAAAGATTTCAAAACTTCAGGTTGAGCTTGGAGCTGATGCAAACCTGAGAAATGCAGCCGAGAGTGAATTTCTATCATGCGAGGAATTAATGCTGCAATCACAGTTCATATTTGCCAGAGGACAAGAGGACGGAACTGTCTATTTCAGAAACACCATGTAATTACAAGCTTTGGTGATGCTGCAAATATTACAATATGTTATTAAAATATTGATGGGGAGTAATCTGAAACCACGTTGTCGCCTGCGGGTTTAACGCTACGTTGTGAGTTTATGTGAGGGCTTTACTGGTGCTGTGATTTCTGTCAACAGACCACAGCCGTCCAAAGAGACACACAGTCGCTGAGAAATGATCAATCCCTGTTCAGCGCAGAATACTAACAAGAGGTTTACAACACAAAAGCCCACCTTGGTGGAAAGGGAGGTCATTATGAAGGAAGTTGGAGAAAGCAGGTCTCTCTCTCTCTTTCACTCTCTACCTGAGGGGAAAATGTATATGGCAGCGCAGCCCCCCGGAGCAGCATCGGAGCTCGAGGGAAAAGCCAAGGAGCAATTTGGAGGCCCAAATAAAAACTAATCTCAAATTCAATACCATCTGACAAGCCAATGAATTCAGCCAGCTTACCTCAGCATGAATATCCAGCCACAGACAGGGCGCACAGGGTGAGAGAGGGAGGGAGGGAGGGAGGGAAAGGGTTTAGATGTTCGTGTGCCCTCCAATCCGTTTGATTCTGATTCAAGGGTTTTATTCATCAAATGAAAAAGCCAATCTTGGTAAGTTAAAATACACACCTGCACTCACCCACGCAAACAAATACACACACGCGCACACACAAACATAGAGCCCTGAAGAGTAGAGAACCATGAATTTAAGGGATTAAGTGTGGCATATTTGGGTAACTCTGTTGCTAACTGTAACAGACTTGCAGAAAGTTAATGAAATATATCACAATGGATCAATTATGCTGCATATTTATATGTATTTAAAAGTGTATTTTTGACTTTGGCCTTTTTCAAATTCAAAACAGTTTTCTTCAATCTTGTCCCTGAAAGACAAATCATGTATCAATTCTGTATCAAAAAACAGTCAAAACCACAATTTAATGATTGTTTAAATACATACCCTTGTCAAAAAGAAGTGCGCTAAACTGTATTGAATGTGCAGTTGTAGTGTACTTCAGATCCTAACCCTGTATGATACGCAATACGATATCAGTGAAGAAAAAAATTATTTGTGTTGTTTTTCTTGCTTAAAATGTATCTAGTTTTTAATGTATTACACATCTCATATTTAATAAAAAGTAACATTTCATAACCAGCTGTTGCTCTTAGGCAACATTGTACCATCGTGGATCACAAGCATAACCAAACCATCATATCAAGTATTCTTTAAAAAAAATGTACTTGCAGATGAGATATTAATTAAATAAAAGGCCTCTTAAGTGTACTTAAAGAGAGTTCACTTTCATGACTTTCTTAACACACTTAAGTACACTTTTAAAAAGTGTGCTTTTTAATAATGTCAAATTAAGTTTAACTGTAAAGTAAATTTTTAATCTTTGTTGTTGACTAGCATACTAAAGCACATGCAAAGTGCTTGATTTCATTAATAATAGTGTTATTCAACATTACATTTAAAGATAATATATTTTAAATGTACTTAATTGAAACTTTAGCATTTAAAATGTGTAATTACTGTACAAATATATATTTAAATGCATGACATACAAGTTTAGGTAGAAAATAAATTAAAGTATATTTTAGTTTAGCTTCCCAAAATGTAGTAAAATTCATACAGTATCTAATTCAGTCTGGCAGCTGTTGAGAAACAAAACATATGCATGTTTTGCATTTAAGCTGAATTAATCAACACTACGGATGTGTTAGTGCTTTCCTCTGATTGTGCTGTTTGTGTATTGTGTCTCTACTCCTCAATCAAAGCACATTTAATCAAGCACAATTATATCCTGCATCTATTATGTTCTACTGCAGTTACAATTACCTGCCGCCATATGCTCAAAAGATAGAAATTAAAGCAAACTGTTTAACTGGTGTAATTGTTCACTGGTTTTTAGTCAACTTTCGAAGAGACAAAGCAAATTAATGCATTTAGTGGCCATTAGAATGTCTATTTTCACATTTAGAGGTATTTATTTATTTATTTATGTATTTTTTACTTTCAAGAGTGTATCGAGTGCTGGCTGGCAATTATATCACACAGGTATCCAATAATCATTTCTAGTGGGTTTGCTGTTAGTTTGGAGTGGATGAATATCATTACCATTTCATAATGCTGTAAGATCTTCTTTTAGCAGTAATCAATTATTAACCATTAACTCAGTGGTTCCCAATCCTGGTCCCGGAGAACCCCCAGCACTGCACGTTTTTGGTGCCTCTCTTATCTGACACTCACATTTGAGGTCTTGGAGTCTTCACTAATGAGCTGATGAGTTGAATCAGGTGTGTTTGAATTGGGAGACATCTAAAATGTGCAGTGCTGGGGGTTCTCCAGGACCAGAATTGGGAACCACTGCATTAACTAAAAGGTTTTCAATCAAATGTCCAATTACATAAATGTATGTTTTCTCTAGCAGTTTTCAAACCTAGTTCAAAACTCCAATATTGTAATATTTACGCTTCAGCTGTTGTGTAAGCACAATAAATCCACACTTTGCATACATTCAGACAAGAGTCGACTATAAAACGAAGGTAAATTTAAAATGTTAGATGTTACGTGTGTTTTATATGCAACTTATTAATAACAATATCTTGGTTTTATGAATATTTTAATAAATTGTTTTGTACATGACTGATAATTGATTACCTCTCATTTTGCAGAAAAGCCAATAACGCAGGCTCCCATTATGACGTCTTAACCTAAATATAATAGTGTGACAACATGCCCCACTATTGGGTCAACACACCTGGCTACAATGTTTTTAAATGAACTGAACCTCTTTTCCTGAATAATTCCACAACCTGGTAGCGGAGAAAAGAGTGCTTGCAAAAATCACATGCAGCAGGAGTGAAGATCATGCAAAAGAGCAAACAGCCCTTTTTAAATCAAAGACTTAAAAGTGAGAGGATTAAGTCTGACCCTCCGAGTGACTGAAAGACAATGTAACTGCTTCATCAAAAAGAGATCAATAAAGGGGCTTTTGTGCATCCACTAGGCTAAATGAGAACATAATTGTGCTCTCCAATAAAATAATGGCTGGTAGATTCATTTGCACATTAACCTTTTCATGGCTCTCAAAGGGCTGGTTAAATTACATACTATCACATCTTTTCTCCAACTTTGACACAAAGCAAGGTGGTCGTTAAATCAAGAAGTCTGCCGCCATGGTATAATGCCCAGAGTATAGGAGGCACAGTTTAGTGACAATGGAAATATGTCTAATGTATATTCTACCCAAGATGGATGAGTATAAAGCCAAAGCATCAAATCCCATAATTAAAGATAGGAATAAAGTGTTGCCAAGGAGAACATAATGGCTCCTTCTCACCGCTGCCATAAATGCAAAAGCACCCATTCTCCAGTCTTCATATTATGTAATATATATTATTTAATATAAAACCACCACCTCATGGCCTGACTGTCACACATATTGTGTCTTTGCTCATCTCACCACTGCGCCCATCCGGAAGATTTGGATGGCTTTAGCATTCACAAACAAAGTGAAACCTTTAATTGGTTCCAGAAGATAAGAGACATCCTCTGAATGAGAGGTCTGCCCTTAATAGTAAATGACAAGGACAAATGTATGCCATAGAAACAGACAGGAAAGTCTATAGATGAGGTTATTAGGATGCCTACCTGAAAGGCATCCTATGAATAATTGCAGCACCAGCAGTTTCCATGACAACCTCATTTTAAATATTGGAGGTCAGCGAGAGCTCACATTCAGTTGAGGGTAAATAGAATGCCGTCTTTGTCCAAACTTGATCCTCTGTGCCCTGAAATCAAAAGACAAGATGAGAAGAGTTAGAAAGTTAGCCAGACTAAAGTAGCCATGTTCAGCAACATTTCCTAGCTGTGTGTCAGGTAAATTAGTTTGTTTCTTCATGAAAACAGATTTGGAGAAAATTTTGCATTACATCACTTGCTTACCAATGAATCATCTGCAGTTAAATGGGTGCCGTCAGAACGAGAGTCCAAACAGCTGATAAAAACATCACAATAATCCACAAGTAATCCACACCACTCCAGTACATCAATTAACATCTTGTGAAGGCCAAAATCTGCTTGTTTGTAAGAAACAAATCCATCATTAAGACGTTTTAACTGTATTGTATTAACTGCCAAAATACGAGTCCATAATCCATAATAACGCTTCCTCCAGTGAAAAAGTCCATCCCATGTTCTCATATCAAAATTCACTGACTTATTTCTTTTGAACTCTTTTAGACTGTTATCTCTTGTAAACATTGCTTGATCTCTGCATATTTCTCTCCTGATTCAGACGAGATGACTTTTTCACTGGAGAAAGTAATAATATGGATAGAGGAAGCAAGAGTTTGAAGTTAAAAACATCTTAATAATAATGGACTTCGCCTTAACAAGACATTAACTGATGGACTGGAGTCGTGTGGGTTACTTGTGGATTATTGTGATGTTTTTATCAGCTGTTTGGACTCTCATTCTGACAGCACCCATTCACTGCAGAGGATCCATTGGTGAGCAAGTGATGTAAGGCTAAATTTATCCAAATCGGTTCAGATGAAGAAACAAACTCCATCTTGGATGGCCTGAGTGTGAGTAAATTACCCACAAATTCACATTTTTGGGTGAACTATTCCTTTAATGTGAACATATAAAATTTAAAAAAAAAAGTTTTTGCATTTAGATCCATACACCTGTCAAACGGACTTTGAAAATTCTAAGCAATGTCTTAGAAATACTTTACTGCAGGTACTGTGAAAAATCTTGTTAATCTTTGATCATAAAAAATAAAGCTGACAGAGAGTGTGGCGTATCTACAATGATATTACTCACGGATATAATTAGAGTCTTTACTTAAATCAACCCTTTCTGCCAACATCACACAAGGCTTTTAGGAGGGTTAAGAACTTGGCCCGAGGTACAAATCCCCTTATGCCATTCTCTGGCCTTCACAACTCTGATCATCTGGAGGGGAGACTTCAGGCAACTGGCTCTCACACATCTGGTCTAACACAAGATTACTCAAGCGCTCCAGTACACACACAGTGAATTCACAAGTGTTTGCTCTTTTCTGTACAGTATATTCTTTGAAGGTGAAACTAAAATGAAGTTTATAAATCAGATTATGTAAGTACGACAGCAAAATTGCAAGTGTGGTATTAAACAATCATGCAAACAAGAAGTTAATAGAGTGCTGCAGTGATGATATACAGTATTTTTGTAGGCCAGCCTAAAAGTTAGCATCTCACTGGTTCAAACCTGCAGACAACAAGCTCTGTGACCAACAAAAGTTTGTGATTTTTAAACATTTTGTTTATCATGATAATCTTCACAAATTAACACAACTTAGATTAGTTTACCTGTTCATTGTGATGATGTTTAATGTCCCCTGGCAACTGTAGTCCCATTTAGCCATTTTTAGCAATAGCTTTTTTCAAACCAAATGAAAAAAATTACAAGGAGGTATTACTGATGTATATCTTATCATGAAATAAAACATAAAATATCTTGAGTATGAGTTAACCACAGACCTAATTTCAGGCATTTAAGCAAAAGCCCATTCAAAAAAGCCATTGACTTCAGGATGATGGAGCTGGAAGTGCTAAAATGCTAACTTTTTCTGGGTTTTTGCCAACAAAATACACAATCCCTGCAGTACTCTACATCAAGTATCTATGATAATTATACCAGCTGTTTTGTTTCATTTTGTTTTGCCAACAAAATAGTTCCAAAAGCAGGAAAAACATTGCATGTTATTGAGCAACATACACTAATATGGCCATGAATACAGACACACAGAGAGATACAGTGAACCATTCCAATAGAGATATTGCTTGTATTAGTTCAATAAACAAGAAGTTATTGTGCAAGTTAATAAAACATACATTTTAGAGACAGTATTACTAGTTCTCCTGAATGAATGAGCATTTTATGATGAACTGAATTGTTTGAGTGAGTGATTCAATAAGTTAATGGCTGCTTAGTTGTTGAATCTATCAAACTGTGTCCAAAATCGCACCCATACCCTTATATAATGCACTATTTGAGGGGATAGACATTTGTAGTGGTGTTCAAAACTGTAGTCGACACTAGTAAACTCATTTACTCCTACCTCAATAACGAGTGTACAACCAATGTACACTCAGCCACTTGAGAATACATGTATTGTAAGTGTCGTGCCGAATGCATTACCACGTCTCGCTAGAGGATGGCATCCACAGCACTTCTAGCACACTCAGTGTCCGAATTGGTGCACGTTTATGTTCACTCATTCAGTCGACTATATCAGTGAAGTAATGTAGGGAATAGGGACTGAGGGTATAGGGGATGATTTCGGATACATACATAGTTTTTTCAACAAATTGTTTAAGTGAACAATTCAATGACTCACTCATAAAGACACTTGGCAAAGTCACTTGTCACCAGCTACTGGTGCATCAATGTAACCTGCAGAAAGACTCTGTGTGAACTCTGAAAACAGTGAAAAGTCATGTGACTTTACTTTACGAAAATCCCTGACTTAAGGATTGAATACAATAACACATGAACAGATAGCAAGACAAATATTGATCAATGGATATGATCCATACTGTGTATGGTATATACAAATAGTGAATGAGCCGTAAACGTCACGTGACTGAAACACATCAGTGCTTTTCAATCAACTCTGCACTAATATGGCCATGAATACAGACACACAGAGAGATAGAGTGAACCATTCCAATAGAGATATTGCTTGTATTAGTTCAATAAACAAGAAGTTATTGTGCAAGTTAATAAAACATACATTTTAGAGACAGTATTACTAGTTCTCCTGAATGAATGAGCATTTTATGATGAACTGAATTGTTTGAGTGAGTGATTCAATAAGTTAATGGCTGCTTAGTTGTTGAATCTATCAAACTGTGTCCAAAATCGCACCCATACCCTTATATAATGCACTATTTGAGGGGATAGACATTTGTAGTGGTGTTCAAAACTGTAGTCGACACTAGTAAACTCATTTACTCCTACCTCAATAACGAGTGTACAACCAATGTACACTCAGCCACTTGAGAATACATGTATTGTAAGTGTCGTGCCGAATGCATTACCACGTCTCGCTAGAGGATGGCATCCACAGCACTTCTAGCACACTCAGTGTCCGAATTGGTGCACGTTTATGTTCACTCATTCAGTCGACTATATCAGTGAAGTAATGTAGGGAATAGGGACTGAGGGTATAGGGGATGATTTCGGATACATACATAGTTTTTTCAACAAATTGTTTAAGTGAACAATTCAATGACTCACTCATAAAGACACTTGGCAAAGTCACTTGTCACCAGCTACTGGTGCATCAATGTAACCTGTAGAAAGACTCTGTGTAAACTCTGAAAACAGTGAAAAGTCATGTGACTTTACGAAAATCCCTGACTTAAGGATTGAATACAATAACACATGAACAGATAGCAAGAAAAATATTGATCAATGGATATGATCCATACTGTGTATGGTATATACAAATAGTGAATGAGCCGTAAACGTCACGTGACTGAAACACATCAGTGCTTTTCAATCAACTCTGCCTCACCAATCAAATTCAAGGATGATATGTGATATTTTAATAGGTTTTGCTATCCCTGGTATAATTCCTAAAAGGATATTCTTGATTACATATGGCAACATTACTAATTATTTTACTAAAGCCCTTACAAGTGCAAGAGGTTAGGGCTGAAAATGGCCATGTTCAATGGGGCTTCACCTCACAATGGTCATCCAATAAGCAGGTGCTTTATGCAGCACAACACATTTGAATTTATTACCCATAGAAAAATCAAATACTTGAATGCTTACCAGACTTATTAGCAGAGACTGAAATGAAGGACATATTAAAACTAGTATTCAGCCAACAAGTGTCATGATAACCACACATCTTTACCTAACCTAGTGAAGTCTTTTGGGAGGACATCAGTAAAACATCCTTCATCAATCACATCCAAAGAAGTATATTCCCTGAGAGAGTTATCCATTAGCATTGCTATTGATCTCAGACAGTTGCAAATCATATGTTGCCAAAATCCTATTTTGCTAGAATACTTTGCTATTTTTCAGTAACTGTCAATGGAGACACATAAGGTTGCCAAATGCCATTTCCTAACAGCAGGGGTAAATTGACCAGGCCAAACTCTGACCCACTGTAAAAATGAAATACTTATGCATCCACACATTACAAATCTGTGCACAAAAAAACAAGAAAAAGCATCATTAACCATCTATTGCTTGTCCACATGAAATCAATAAATGGCTGTAACATAAACCTAGAAAATGACAGTATAACTATCACACGCCTTTGTAAAAACATGTCTTTACTATCAGGATCCATGCATTCCATTGGCCTTTTAAATGTTTGCTTTGTTTGTGTGATTGGCAGTTCATCCATTACGGCTTGTAGGTGCATTTCAAAGCTGTGAACATGACATACAATATATGTCTCGCTGCGGACCGAGTGCTCACAGCCAAAAATATGAGCTGAAAATTAAAATTTGAAATTTAATTTTTTTGTCCTTTAAATTCTGCTTGATGCCATAACTCTGCTTGATGCCATAATAAAAGGCAAAATATGCCATGTTTTATGCTTTAAAAATGGGGATCTGTCTGGAATATTTGCAGACATTCACATTTGCACTGCAATCGGACAAAAGAGAGCAAGAATAAGGCACAGAACTCCCATTTGTACACCACAAAAACACGCCTAAGAGCAAGACTCCGGAAAGCATGCAGTGACTGACTTTAAAGGAAATGCCGACGGTGAGATTCGCACGAAATGTACAGTATGCATGCTCTCTACTTTTTAAACATAAATGAGACAGACACCCACTCTTCCCAGATCTGGCACGATCTCGGCTAGAAAGTAACACTCTAAATCTTTTATCTGGTTCCCTTGACTTCACTTGATCCACAAACACCATCTTTGAGAAGAGTTTCTCTGCAAACCCAAGCATGATTTCACCTGTAGGTGACCAGCCCCTTTAGAGTGCAAAATGAACTGTGGTCTTGTTAAAACCTCAACTGACATGAACATTTGAGAGTAGCGGTTGACAACACGGTCGAGGAGCGTGTAAAAATTCTCCAGCTGGTATTGTGCACTCTGACTGAACTCTAATCTAGAGGGTGTGAATGAAAAATTAATGTTCAGCATCCAAAAGAGCCAAGAAACCACAGTTACAAGATTTATCTAGCTGGATATGACTGAATTTTGAATGAAGCACTACAGAGAATCTGCTGGTTTGCATTCACACTTCTATTCATATTATACCACTGATTCTTATTATACCACTGTCACTCATAGTTATAAACTTTTAATGAAGTCTATGGGTCAAGTATACAAGTAAACTTGCCCCATAGACTTCCATTGTAAGTTTATTTGCACCAGCACGATTTTTTGCTTGTTTTTACCAACGTAGGGATGAACTGAACGTATTTTTCTGTAGTATTCAACAGCATCTGTGGCACGGGACCCCGAATATTCCTTTATTCTCTCTGTTATGACAGAGGTGTGCGCACAGACTGAAACGATTCATGCAGTTTCTGACAAATATTATTTGGCTGTGAAATTGGTGGTGCAGAGATTTGAAGCACGCATCCAGCAGGTACGGCACATCTCACACCTCAGCCTCGACCTGCTGCATATAAACATCAGCTCTCTGTGACTCAACAAGCAATGCTGGGAGAAGGGGGAAATGTAATATGTCACAGAAGACAAGCCTTTCTCCTTGTCTCTTCCCCCTTGACTTGCATCAACACAGAAGGTGTGTGCAAGCAATCTGGCTTCCCTAATGATGCCTTCAGAAATCATCCAGTGTTTTTTTATTCTCTGACAAGCCAGCAGAGTGCAGCAAAAACTCTACCTCTAGTGCAAATTATTGCTATGTATGAATGAGTACTCAATTTTATTCTGGAATTTTATTCTTTCTTCAAAACAATGCCTGAATTGACTTGTGCTGTATATCAAGTCTCAAGAAAATAATACCAAACATGAAAAAATAAATACTTTTATTAGAGATTCTAATTATATGAAGATTAAAATGCAGATTTAACACCTAAACCATATAATGTCAAATGATTTATTATTTTTATTTTTAAGAAATGAGATGCATTGTCTTATGTGATTGCAATGCTGGATTTAATGTCACTGCTTCTCTAATCTTCAGAATAACTATGGGAGAGAGGTACATTGGCTGGAAAAGGCATTGCGAAAAACTTAAATCAAGCCCATTGTCAAGAAAAATACAACTTTGATATGAGAGAATCCTCTAGTGAAAGGAATCAATCTATTTCAGGAACATCTAATCAAAATGCAGCATGTTTGTCCATGAAGGAAGTCCATTTGACAATTAGCCAAACAAACAAACAAAGAAACAAACAATAAATAACCAATCCAATCCATATTGCTTCAAAAAGGGTTGTGAAGTTATTCTATTGCAATTACTCACATCATTAAAAGGATGGTTCCTCTCAACCCAAGTCTCTAGTGGCATCATAAACACAAGTGGAATAGTAATTTGGCAGACAGGATACATTTTTAATGAAATTCCACAAATATATTTCAGTGTTTTAGTGGTTAGATAGACTGGAACAGATTCCAACCAGTTCTTCCAAGTCCTATATTTTATCATTAATTCACAGATGGATAACTGAGAGAGGTCCATAAGCTGCAGCAGTGTCTGGACAGATGTTGATGAAGTTCACTGACCGAAAATGGTTGGGGGGAAAAGGAGAGTAGATAATCTAAGAATAGAGAATCTGTGTGGACTAATTATGCCAGTGGTTCTCAATTCCAGTCCTCGCGCATATTTTGCATGACTCTCTTATTTAACACACCTGATTCAGATTTCCAGCTCGTTAGAAGAGAGCTACTGTGCTCCGATTGACATATGGTCCCTACACAGTGTTCTTTGCTCCCTACTCTCTGAGCACGGGAAATCCGTTGACGTTTTCTTTACTTTGGAACATCCATTCACGGATTTGCGCTACGCCACGGCCTGCAGCATCTTCACACACCGACGAAACTTACTAGAGAAGTGTGAAGTGTGACTTACCACTGCAGATAAATACAATTTAAATTCACGTCTCGCACACTTTAATGCCCTTTGAATGGAACATACAGCATACGCTCCCTTCGAACTGGAATCATGGTGGAATATCCTGTGATGTCCACAGGGCACTTATACGGTCAAATAGAACAAACGTCTGGAGTGATAATCGAGACATAATGTGCAGAGCGGTGGTACGCGAGGACTGGAATTGACAACCACTGAATTATGCAATATTAATGAAACTAAATGAGGAATGTAGACGTAATTTTTAATCTGAATGATGAGTTTGCAACAGCAAAAATAAAGGTTCCTCAATGGTTCTTGAGTCGGTTATGTGGTTCTTTGAAGATTAAAACAGCTCTTCAGAGCAATTTTGGTTATAGGCTCTTTATATAGATGGTTTTCTAAAGAATATAGAATCAAAACTACTTTATGGAGCTTGGAATGATGTTATGAATGTATGTACCATCAGACTGTAAAAACCTTTCTGATTCTATTTGCAACCTTTATTTTTAAGACTAGAGCCAATTAGGAAAATGTTCACTAATGTGAAAAAACAAAACACACACACACACACACAAAAACATTCACTAACATAACCACACATCTAAAAACATTTATCTGTTTTATAATCTGCTTCTATGAACGGTCTACCAAAATCTTAACTCTTGTAAATATAAAAATGACAAACATTTCTCACAGCCCATAACACAACAGGCTGCAGAAAAATATCTCAACTAAATATAAAGCGTCATGTATCTCTTCTTCTTCTTTTAAAAAGCCCTAAACTATTAGTGTTGTTTCCGTCTCAAACTCGTTTACCTGCTTGACTTCCCACAGTTTTCAGCCTCTTCGCGTCTGCCACTATAACAGCAGCATCTCTCTAGCCATTCCACAATGCCAGAGACGAGACGACCGCTTTTCACAGGTGCAACTGCCACAGAGGAATTCTTTCTGCTTTTTTCTGCCTCTGGAAATCCCAGATACTCCTTAAAAGACAGTAAAATGCGCTGATGATACCCCGCTGGATTACTGTGCGGCAAATGAGAAGTAAAGTAAACGCGTTACGCATGGAGTATTCTCAGTTCAGCCTCACAGACAGAGGTGAATGCGCGGATCCACTCCACACTGCGCCACACGTCAACGTCTGTGGAGCCGCTCGCGCTCACATCCCCGCTGTGACGTAACACTAACTTCACATCACTTGATCTGCTGTCAGTTCATCAGCACAGATGAAAGAAAACACCGCTTCCCGTGGAAAGAGAGTGGGAGGGATATAAAAAGACTTTCTGAGTAGTAAAAAGTGTTAGAAGATCCATCAATAATGGATTAAAAACATGATATCAGGTTTAAAATTTCCTCAGTGTTTGAGACCTGTGCTAATATGCGCATTCCTTATTGGGTAAAACTTGGGGGAAGTGCCTGCTAAACTGAGCAGTATTATTCTCCTTTAAAAGAAGAAGAAGAAAAAACATTTAGAAAGCCTATTCATTTTAAAGTATCTCATGAATTAATGAGAAAATAAAATATCCCTCAGCGTTGGGCAAAATCCACAACTGAAGAATTGGCTCCTTTTCAATTCATGAGTGTAAATTTGAATTGAATTGGCCCACATGAGAGTGGATTGAGGATTTTTTTGAAGGTTATGCAATAAGACTTAAATAATTATATTATTAATTATGCCTATTTATTTCCTGATATGTTGAATAACTAAGCTCAGTCCTTCAAAACAATTATCACAGCTGTTTATTTAGCTGTATATATATATATATATATATATATATAAAGCACTGAATAGAAATCTGCTTGCATTCACACTTCTATTCATAAACCACTGACTCCGTAACTTACATACTTATAGATATCAACTTATTGAGCCTTATTCAATGCTTAATTATTTTATTATATAATAATAATTAAATATAAGCAATAAGGCTCACGGCTATGCTGTATTATGAAAGTCACTCAGCTATGTGGGGGGAAACTATACTTTGAATTGCATTCCATTTTAAATCTACTTTCAAAATACAGTTCTGCATTCTGAATGCATCCTCACTTCAATTTCAGGAATACACTGATATTAAACATGCCATCAGAGATCAAAATCAGAGGCTGTCTCAGCCTTTTAGCAGCTATTCCTCGACTTCACGCCTTTCCATTCTCATTTAGGCCTGCTTAATCAGTGTGTCATGTTTCATTACAGAGAAGTGAAATGTCACATTTTGTTAAAAGTTACAAAAAACATTCCAAGATGGCTCTGTTGAGATGAGCAATTGTTGGAGGTCTTTATTGTATTATTTTCTTCAGACATTAAAGTCAGAAACCACACCGCACACATTGTTTGTCAGTTACTAATAAAAGTATTTTAGTAAAATTGTGAATGAATTCAAAAGTTAAAATGTGTAAAACTGAGTACTATACATTTATTAGTACAGTAGTTGAAAGTTTTGTCAAAATAGTTAATAATAAACAAAGGGCAAGAAATGTTTAGAACGGTTTGAATTTTGTTTGAACTGTACTGAATCTTTGGAAATCTGCGGAATCTTCTACAGAGTTCTGTTTGTGCAGATTCCACATGGGCCTGCTAATGACTCTTAACCTCGGAGCTGTGTCTTTGAAAAGGGGATATATAGCTCATGGTTTTTAAGTCATATAGCATCACTAGAATTATTTACGTTTATATAAAATGTTATAGATTTTGCATTATGCATTCCAAAAGTCTGGAAGCTTGAATTTCTATAAATAGCAGCTTCAGCAATGTTTATCAATGTTTATCAGTCAGCTGAAACCGCAGTTAAAGATCAAAATATATCACAATATCTTTTATAAAAGCAAATAAAAGAACTTCCCTGAGGATAGTCTACAGATCATGTCAGCACTCAGCACAAGGTTGAAGCACTTCACAACATGACATAATCTTACACCACTTTAATGCATTCATTACATTGAATAAGGTCCTTTTTGACGGTGAATACATAGTTTTTATGTCATTGAAACAAAATGTACTCACAATATGACTGCAATTTCTTTTTCATTTTGTCAAACATGGTGGCTTTCAAAAGGCTTTCCTTCAGGAACAAGTAGCTTTCTTTCTTTTTTTCTTTCTATTTAACCAGTATCAACATTTAGTTCTATATAAATAGTTGTCACTTGTTGTATTGTACTGAAGAACGTGTGTCGGGGAGGTTTCAGAAGGCTGTGAGGATCCCTGTCATTATCTGACACTTGTTGAAATCAGTATTTTTATGTATGTTGTAATATACTGGCAGCAGTGTAACGTGGCGACAGGGACGAGAGACGGTCAGATCCATTTGCATAGCTTTATTTATAAACATGGTCAGAAACAGGCAGGGTCGAAACACCAGCAAACAGGTATGGCACAGGCGAGACAAAAGAATAATCCAAGGACAGACTTGATCAGGCTCCGGCGAACAATATCCAATAGGGCAAGGCAAACGGGTAATCCAACAGACAAACAATAATCCATGCGAGGTGCAAACAGAGTCCAAACAACAAGACGATAGAGAATTCCAAGACAGGCAGAAGATCAGTAAACAGGCAACAGGGCAACACGACGTGACTAGACTTAGACTGGAAACTAGAACTGGGAACTGGCTCCGTAGAGCAGCTATCACTAGGTGAGCGATAAACGCAATACAATACTCGCGATCAGAACAGAGGAAGTCCCAGGCTTATAAAGCATGTCAGATTGGTTGCAGCTGTGTGTGTGTAATTGGTGCAATGGATGATGGGAACTGCAGTCCAGAGTGATATGCAACAGTCTGTGTAGTGTGATGCTGCGTTCAAGTCCTCCTGGGACGTTCGTACTTACGAGTTGACAAGTCGTAATTACGACGTCAGGTGCGTTCAAGTCAGTTTAGTCGGCACAAGATGGCGGTGTACCTTCTTTTAATAAATTACAAGAAAATACAACAGGGTCTGTTAACTCTGCTATTTGGATTTCATTAACTAGCTGCGTAACAAGAACATGACCAATTTAAGTTTATAGGAAAACTAAATTATCAATTTAAGCAAACTTGTCACTGACAACCCACTAAACTATCAATTTAAACAAAAATTTACTGTCAACTACAGACGTTGCATCCATCGACTCCGCCATGTTTCTTCATTGACACGCCCCCAAATCGGAAACTCGGGGCTTAAATAAAATTTCGAGTTTCCCACTTGTAATAACGACTATGTGATTTATAAACATGGTCAGAAACAGGCAGGGTCGAAACACCAGCAAACAGGTATGGCACAGGCGAGACAAAAGAATAATCCAAGGACAGACTTGATCAGGCTCCGGCGAACAATATCCAATAGGGCAAGGCAAACGGGTAATCCAACAGACAAACAATAATCCATGCAAGGTGCAAACAGAGTCCAAACAACAAGACGATAGAGAATTCCAAGACAGGCAGAAGATCAGTAAACAGGCAACAGGGCAACACGACGTGACTAGACTTAGACTGGAAACTAGAACTGGGAACTGGCTCCGTAGAGCAGCTATCACTAGGTGAGCGATAAACGCAATACAATACTCGCGATCAGAACAGTGGTGGCGTTCATGTGCGTTCAACTCGTAAATACGATCTATCCGACACGACTTGAACGCACCATTCGAGTCAATGTAACTGAAGAGTGACCTCTGGTGGCAAGTGGATAGAAGTCCATGGGCAGGATTCGTGACAAGCAGTGTGGGGGAAGCATCATGCTAAAACAAGTATGTACAGTTAGAGATGGCACATTATTAGAAGTATGTATGTATGTTTTAAACAAAATGGTTAAAGGAATATTCCAAATAGGTAGCATTATATATGCATTACTGAAGACTCAAACACCCACCCTACTGTGGAGGGTTTCAACTGTCTATCATTCAGTTTTAAAATCATTGTGGTGCCTTTTACACTGTCAGCTTGTCATTCTCCAAACCAAAAAGGTTCAAATCTTAAACAAACTGTGAAAACCATCAGCTCCAAATAGAATGGACTGACAAGTACTTGTTCATGCAAGCTACAGTAGTTCTCAACCAATGTGTTTATTATGTAACCACACCAAGCTGTAGAGAAGAAGTTCAATATGAAGAGGCAATGTGCAGCTCTGGCATCAGTCTGATTTAGCCTCTTTGTTATGAACCAGGTTTGAAAGCACTTTTTGGTTGATTTTGTAATTGCTTGTCATGTTTTGTCTCAGGTTTAACTGTATTTTTGGAACAAGCCCTACAGTAGCAGTTCATTCACACTAATGAATCACTGACTATCATCAATATCATCCATTATTATGCAATTATTTAAAAATGGGCTTTTATGAGATGTGTTATTCTTGAAATTGAATGATTCCTGAAGGTAATGAGGAATAGATAGCAGTGAGGAGTGCACTGGAAGACAATGACTTCAGTTCCATTTAAAATAATTATCTTAATGAATATGTCGTGAATTGCATGAGAATTACTTCTGGTGATCCATATCAAAAAGCACACACACTCAACATTGCATCACACTGCACCTTTGCAAAAGTATGAGAAGTTTTACTGTAGCTGCTATGCTTTGCCTCTCTCTTCCTCTTAGTTTACCTCCCCACTGATATGTGTCCACAAGTTAAATCTATACTCTACATATCTGTTTAAGTCTTTGAGGCTGTCATGCTATGTACCTTGGCCTCTTTTTCCACCAGGTCTAAATCCAGGTATCAGAGGGCTGGAGTGATGTTTGAGAAGCAGGGTGATAAGGCAGGCCTTTCATAGCGCTGACCCCTCCTTCAGACTGAACGTCTGTAGCTGCCTTTGAATAATTCACTCAGAGAGACCCTCAACTCCTGCTGATAAAACCCTTGTTCAACAGTGTTGATTTCCTCCCTCATCTATCTTTCTGGTGCTGTAGAGATGATAGATAGATAGATAGATAGATAGATAGATAGATAGACAGACAGACAGACAGACAGACAGATAGATATTTTTAGTCTGAATCACATTTGAAAAATTATTTAAAATCAGCAGCTAATTTGTTTAGCTAATTCATCGGTTATACTGTAACAATATACACATATAAAATGTCTAAATAAAAAAAAAGAAACATGCACATGCCTGCGCAGTTTTCTGAAAGCTCCAAAGCCTTGAAACCAGCTCTTCCTGGTCGATGTTTTGAAAAAAGTCAAGGTGAGTTAATATTCTTCATAATCCTTGCATCTGTGAATGTTCAAAGTGAGAGCTGCACAGACTTTCTTTTAACATGTGTATTCTTTGTGAAGAAATATAGAACAGATCTGCTTTTTGAAATGCAGAGTTTTCTGCTTTAAATCAGGCGGTTATCAAACAATGACCGTTGAGGCAGGAGCTTTCAAATGAATCTCCACATGCTCCTTGGCCACAGGGCTGGGATAGCCTACCTGGCACTCAGCCATTGTGACCAAAAGCACTGCAGGAACATTATGTTTAAAAAGGTTTTGAAAAATCCGATAGAATGCTGAACACTCAGACACCCACTGAAGAAAAATTGCAACAACTGTTTAAGGAAATTCAATACTATGTTTTTTCACTAAATATGGTTTAAATGACTCAGAACTGCAGAAAGTTTGGCAGGAACTCATTTACAAATTGAATCTCCCTGCATGCCAAAGTCAAACAATATGGTCACTGCCTAGTGACACCACTGCTGACAGTTTTTATTTATTTATTGAATTTAGCAATCTTCCAAGTGTATGTGACTACTTTCCCCCCACTATTCTCAACATGTTAGTACTAGATAAAAAAAAATTAAAATACAAATAAATAAAGCTGCATAAATACAAACTGAATGTTGCAAAAATGCAATGGTGGGCCATAGTGGTCAACAATTTTCATGCCATTCAGAGCATTCAGTAAATCATACATAATGTAACGAATCATCCACTGAAGGCGAGAGTAGTGAAGAACCCAAGTGCAGTTTATTTACAGTGTGATCCAAACATCCAAACAATAATCCGAGACTTGACTTGACATGAACAGACTTGACGAGGCATGAACAGACTTGACATGAACAGACTACACTCACCAACAGCGGGATAAATACATTCAATACACGACGACAGACAATGGCAACATGATGGCTACTTATAGGAAACAAGAGGGTCACATGACAAGAACAAACCAATGGGAAACAAGACACATGACTAAAACAACCAATCAGAACATGACACATACACAAGGCTGAGATACATGAGGGCAAGGGAAGTATGACACAAACAGCATAAAACAATTACAAAATAAAAGACATGGAAACATGAACAAGACAAAACCCAAACACCACATTACACATAAATATTCCAAATTATTTTCAATAAAGTCTAATGAAACTTTATAGAGTCTCAGAGGCGTTTTAGTGCAGGGATTTATAGAGGTCAAAGCAACTGCACTGCAGTCCGATATAAATATACATTTCAGATACTTTGCAGGGGGTCAGTGATGTGTAGGAATATTCCAGAATCATGAAACTTCAGAGAGTGTCAGATGACTCCTCTGACATGAATATATAATTTTTTTCAGGCTCCTGGCTTGCTGAGAAGGACTCTCAAGAAAGTCAAAACTTATGTTTGTACTTCATTACTACCTTGAGATTGCATTGTTGCAATGTTTTCCCTCAAAAAATGTGTATAAACATTGCTTTTTATAACCAGTTTCTAAAAACATAACACAAGGGGAAATAAAGAAAATACATCCTCAATATCAGTGCTTGGTCTCCGAGGGTTAGGCGTCTGAGAAGCATTTATAAATAAACTTCCAAACTGTATATGTATCTGTATGAATGACAATTAAAAAATATATATTAAATTCATTTGCATGTGTATAATGTATTTATACTTATGTAGTGTGTGTGTGCACACACAAAACACTATATGTCATATTGTAAAAGTACTGTTGGAAAATAACAAACAGAAAGTCATTATTTACCAGTTAGTCATTAGTCATCAGTAATCAAAACAAAGAAAGTCAAATCAAACACAATATTGTCAATCATTCTATTCTTGTAAAACGAAAGAGAAGATTCAAAACTTGCCTTCACTGTCATGGAACACGATTATAACAACAATATGCTTCTTAAACTTATCCATCTCGATTAATATTCTCTGATGCCCTATTAATAACCTCTGCCAGTGAGGCTCATAGAAAGATTATTACATCTTACATTACGCACCTGTGTAAACACTTATTCATTAGAGTGAAAAACATTAATTAGCCCTGAGGAAACATTACATGGAGCATCTATTTTAATCAGAGCATGTTGGTTGCAAAAATATGAGATATTAAAAACACCTGCACTCAACAACAATAAGGTTCCCTAGGTATACAGTATGACTATCAATTGTCATGTGTCAGCACTTCAAAAACAAGCAGAAAAAGGCGTATCCACATTTCTTTCACCTTAAACAATATGTGCACAGCAAGACTGATTTCACTAAAGACTTGAAAATAAGAATAATACAATCTGCAAATGTTCCCCTTGTTAGTCATAGAGAATGCAAGGCTGACTTACGCATGAGATGCATGATTATATTGGGAATAAAATAAGTCTATCAGGATATAAGAGGGTTGGTGGAAGTAAACTAAGCTACTATAGCTTGTATAATTTACTTTGAAGGTGCATTGCTCACCTTGTAGTCTTCAAGGAAATGTTCAATCTTATATTAGATAATTCACTGTAATACCCAAAGGCATTTTGATCCGGAAAATAAATCTAGTATCGTCCTAGCATTATGCCATTACATAAAAAGTCGGTGGTTTATGTAAGGGGTTGACAGTAAGAGGCACCAAGGCTTTGCCATTGATTTTTATGTTGTGTTCTGTGTGGCTGAATTAGGCGGCTTCACAGCATGATGGAGTTGGAAGGGGCTGGAGTGGAGGGCTGCAGAGGCGACTGAAGGGAAAGGGAATATAGATGGCACAGAAATGACATTTTCGGCCTTCTCTCCAAATGAAGCCACCATCTGCCACTTATTTGACAATTTCAAATTTAATTAAAGAGAATCCCTTTTCCTACTTCGCAGCCGAATAAAGCTGATTCAAAAAACTAAGCTAGAGGTATGTAATGGCAGCACCATGATGCCCATTGTTTAACCAGAGCGAGGAGATATCAGGTTTTCATGCAAATCAGAATGAAAGACAGGGACATCTACAGCATGATATACAATTACAGTCATAATCATGTCCAAAAACTGAATTTAGAGGGAATAATGGATCGTTTGACTCATAGTGTGAGAGAACAGCTCAGTGTGACTCTAATGGCAGCACTGAGCTTGGTGGACATCTTTCCACTAGATGAAACTTCTCACACTCACGACTTTCTGTATTATAATTAAAGGGATAGTTCACCCAAAAATGAAAATACAGTCAAAGGAGAAAATTGAGGGAAAATATCCTGTTTGAACTCGTTCATATAATGGCAGTGTATAGCAACCAGCCTCAAAAAGCAGAGCCGGCCCAAGGCATAAGCGAATTAAGAGGCTGCTTAGTGCCCATGTGGCCACCAGGTGGCCCCCCCAAGAGTACATGAAATATATTATTTTGATATATTATGTGATGGATAATGGTAATTATACAAAAAAAAGCAATATTAAATAATTAAATAATCTATACATATCATATTTTTTTCCATAGCGACACGTCATGCAGGCACAATAGCGCTGTATGACAGATGTATGACTTTTATTTTGTTTTTACTTTTTTATTCAGAATATCCACAGAATATCAACTTGTTAACTATATTATGAACTACAGCTTATTCTGATTGTCAAATATGTGTAAATTGTCATTTAAACAACCTTAATGACCATGTTTGTTGATCTATAATGCGTGCTTGGCCTGGGCCTGGCTGACTAGTCAATTGGTATAGCCAAGGTAGGGTATCTTCTTGTTTTAGGGAAGTTCATGTTTAATTAAACATCTGTAAATTGCCTTGACATCTTAATATATTATAATATTTTACTTAGCTAGTTTTTGATTAAAGGTTCCCCTTCAGGAACTCGAGCTGCGTCGGAAACGCTATGGGAACGCCCCCAGCGTGACCACGCTCTGCTAGCACTCTCACCCCGCACTTTCACGAAGTGTGTGGATGCTGCTCTAGCTCCACTGCGGCTCCAGGGCATCCGCATACTAAATTATATCAACGATTGGTTGATTTTGGCTCAATCAGAGCAGACGGTGGTTCGACATCGAGATGTCGTTCTCGCCCATATGTTCCCCTTCAGGAACTCGAGCTGCGTCGGAAACGCTATGGGAACGCCCCCAGCGTGACCACGCTCTGAATCACATGTGTAATCAGTCCATTGGAAGGGTGAGACGTCATAGGCGGGTGACATAGCGACCAGGAAGCTATAAAAGCACGTGAGGTGGACTCGGCGTCAGCTTTTCTGTCATTCAGCGAAGCACTCTGTGTTGTGTCAGTTGCATTTTATGTTCTGTGAGTCTTATTTACTGTTGTTTGTCAAGTTGCACAATCAGTACATATAAGCTCAATATGGCAAAAAAGGCTGAGGGTAAAACAAAGCATCTGGGCGAAAGCAGATCATGTTATAGGTTGTGTGTTCCTCCCTGCCCATGCTACATCACGAGCGGGGATACACACAGTCTGTGCGTGGTCTGCTTGGGAGCGAAGCACACTGAGTCTGCTCTCGAGGGATTGTGAGCGGCTTCCGAAGTACACCAGAGACCAGTCTCGAGAGGCTGGATCCCTTAGGCGATGCCTACGTGCCTTGGACATGTGGAGGAAACCTTGGTTCTTGTCTCAGGGCCCGGTGCTGGGAGCTCCTTGTCGCCGCGTAACGCTAGCGACAGATGCGTCCCTCACCGGCTGGGGTGCGGTCATGAGTGGCCATCCTGCCCACGGTCTGTGGAGCGATTGCCATCTCACCTGGCACATCTACTGCCTGGAGATGCTGGCCGTATTTCGAGCTTTAAAGCACTTCCTCCCGGACCTAAGAGATCACCATGTGCTGGTGCGCACCGATAACACAGCGGTGGTCTCTTATATCAACCACCAGGGAGGTCTGCATTTTGGCCAGGCTCAGGTGGACTTGTTTGCGACTCATATGATATCGCACTGTCCCCTCTGGTTCTCTCTGACTCATCCAGCTCCACTGGGGCTGGATGCCATGGTACAGACATGACCGAGGCTTCGTCTGTACGCCTTTCCCCCGATCGTTCTGCTCCCAGGAGTTCTGGAGAGAGTGCGCCGGGACGGGGTCCATCTGCTGCTAGTAGCCCCATTCTGGCCGCGCCGAGTATGGTTCTCGGACCTGATTTCCCTTCTCGACGGCTCTCCAACAGAGATTCCCTTCAGGAGGGATCTCCTCTCACAGGCGAAGGGTACGATTCTCCACCCCCGCCCGGAGCTGTGGAAGTTACGGGTGTGGACTCTGAGGGGGCACAACTCGTAGCTTCCGGTCTCTCAACCGAGGTTGTTGAGACCATCCTCCAATCCAGAGCTCCCTATACGAGGAAACTGTATGCCTTGAAGTGGAAACTTTTCACTTCTTAGTGCGGAGATCGCCAGCTGGACCCAGTTAACTGCCCGGTTGGTACAGTACTGGAGGTCCTGCAGGCCCGTCTCTCTGCAGGGTTGACCCACTCCACCCTGAAGGTCTATGTGGCGGCTATTGCGGCCTACCACGCCCCTCTTGGTGGCATTTCAGTGGGGAGACACCCCCTGGTT
>NW_015645086.1:1552143-1568020 GCF_001515625.1 Sinocyclocheilus rhinocerous | reverse complement strand
AAGGGAACGAGACGCTGCGTCTCAGGGCCGTACTTCCGGCATCCCTGCGAGCGCTTGCTTCATTCCTAGAAGCTGACGCCGGTTCCACCTCACGTGCTTTTATAGCTTCCCCACCTATGACGTCTCGCCCTTCCATTGGACTGATTACACATGTGATTCAGAGCGTGGTCACGCTGGGGGTGTTCCCATAGCGTTTCCGACGCAGCGTCTCGTTCCCTTCGGGGAACCATGTTTACATACGTAACCTGGAGACGTTTTCTCTTCTGTGTAAAAAGAACTTTCATGGGTATGTAATAAAAATAAGCTTCTGTTTCATAAACTTGGTGCTGATAACAGCTTAACATTATTTACCTTAGCCTTCCTTTGAGATCTTTGCTATATTCCAATATCATTATGCCTCAATTAGCTAGTTATAGATTAAGAGTTGTTGTTTTAGATGTGTGTTTAATAATTTATGTTGTTAAAATAACATTCTGTTCCGTAAATGCATTGTCTGCTGGATTATTTAGCTACTTTTCAGTACACCATATTAAGTATGCCACTTAGTAGCCAGTCAGTGGGCAGACCCCCCCTAGTTACACGTTTCCTCCGCGGTGCGCTGTGGCCCCCAGTACGATCTCGTGTCCCCACGTGGGACCTGGCTGTGGTGCTAGAAGCTCTTTGTAAGTCTCCATCCGAGCCTATTGAAGAAATTTCTGATCGCTATCTGACAATTAAGACTGCCCTTTTTCTGGCTATTACTTCTCTAAAAAGAGTTGGGGATCTTCAGGCCCTCTCAGTGGCCCCTTCTTATCTGGACTTTGCGCCCGGCATGGCCAAAGTGTTTCTCTACCCTCGTGCCGGGTATGTCCCTAAGTTTCCCCCTGTTACACCACAGCCTATCGTGCTACAGTAGACGTTTTCTCTTCTGTGTAAAAAGAACTTTCATGGGTATGTAATAAAAATAAGCTTCTGTTTCATAAACTTGGTGCTGATAACAGCTTAACATTATTTACCTTAGCCTTCCTTTGAGATCTTTGCTATATTCCAATATCATTATGCCTCAATTAGCTAGTTATAGATTAAGAGTTGTTGTTTTAGATGTGTGTTTAATAATTTATGTTGTTAAAATAACATTCTGTTCCGTAAATGCATTGTCTGCTGGATTATTTAGCTACTTTTCAGTACACCATATTAAGTATGCCACTTAGTACTGTAAGACGTTGAATGTTAAAGTACAAATTAACACCTGATTGCAATATTGCAAGCACAATGCTGAACTGTACCAGGTGAGCTACCAAGCATTTTACTACCCTTTATCTACCGGTTCACACTTTAATTTGTGTGAAAATGAATAAAATTGGTTGGTGTTTTACTGCCAATTTCATCAGTGAATTGTATATATAGGTAGCCTGTTTAAAAAAAAAAAAGAAAAAAAAGGAGGTAGAGGCATCTTTTTCCAATGTGCAAGAAATGCTTGAAATGTTTGACTCATTTTGCTTCTCTTTCTAATGAGATACTCTACTCGTATATTTCTACCCCATCAGAGTGTTTGTGTGTTTTTATGTTTTTCTCTCTGCGAGTCAGAGAAGGACACCCAGCCTAACGACAGTAATATGACAGCATTTTTCATCTCGGCTCTCGAACGAGAAAGAAAAATCAATATTTAATCAAAGCAAGATCGTGTAGACTTCACGATACAATATATTTACCTTCACTGTCATTAAAGCCTCAAAACCACATTCAAATGTGCAGTGACAGAACAAAATAGTTCCAAAGAGGAAAACATTATGTAGTGAGAGCAAATATTCAGCTCCCTCTTAGCTGCAGAATTTATAATATGTGTATAATGACCAAGGTCTGCTTGCAACAAAATAAAACCTCAGTGAGGGAGTGGGAAAATATTCACCACAGCTATGACTGGTATGTCAACATGCTTACTACAGAAGACAGAATAATTGTGTGTGCTCTCTTTCCCTCTCTGACGCTCTTCTCTCATTCTGCTGTCTCCTGATGTGTCCCCTGTGTGATAACAGAGTCAGGGTAATGGGCTCTCTGTAAGCTAACAGAGGCTACACTGCAGGAGACTACACTGGCAGGTACCACATCTTCAGCATGGCTCAATGATACACAGCTTCCTGTGCCGGGAGTTTCTGAATTCACAAGATGTCCATTGAGCGATTGCCTTCATGCTGTTATGACCAACAGATAATGCATAACCTGCTATTAAAATGTTAGAGATCTCACCTAATTATTAAAATGCAATGTGGACATGCAACAGCATAACAATTAAATTTCAATGATCTTCGGGAGCTGCACAACCAGGGAAACAGATAGAAACAATAGAAATAAAAAATTTCGAAAAATCTTATATGATGAGTCGCATATTGTGTGTGTGTGTACATATCATATAGGTTGAGTGAGTGGTTTAGTTTGAGCTAAACCCAAATTTTTGGTGGACCGATTAAATTATGTCAGTTATATTTAGTAAAATTGTGTTTCCTAACCCCCGAAAATTCTAACATTGTTGATTTCCAGATGGTTTGAATAGACTGTTGGCTTTGTTTGGCTGAAAGGGGACATGGGCAGCTTGGATCACAGTAAGTCCTGGCAGAGGCATGCTGTCAGACTAAAGGAAGAAAAGGTCAGGACTGCAATATGTGAGGAAACATGTCTCTTGGAACGTTGTGTGGGATTTCTAAACCACTTAATGGAGAGTAGCAAATGGTGTACTGAAATAAATGACAGCTAAAAGGCAGCTTCATTTTTGGAAACGCATAACAATGAAGGCTAGAAAACAATATATGTTAATGAAAATGTCAGTGTGAGTTTAGTGAGTTGGAAGATAACATCACATGGATTTTATGACATTATCTCCATCCTCAGAATATTATCATCCCATAATCACTTGGGAACCTCGTGATCTGCTGTCCCCTAATAACTCCTTTTATCATATTAATAGCTGGGCTCTTGTAGACAAACTGACCACATGTTCTAATAACAGTGGGATGAATAATTTATGAATGTGACAGGCTGAAGTACTTCAGACTGGAGAAAAAGACTTAAATACGCAGAGCAGAGCTGAGTGCATGTACCATGTCTCTAATGTCTTAGACATTGTTTGCATTGTAAATAAGTTTCATTGTTTAGGATAATTCCAGACCTACAAATCTTTACAAAATACCAAAGTATACATAATTATATTATAATGAAATAAAATCTTAAAATAAGACACTAAACACTTACAAAACAAGAAGAAACATACAAACAAATTCAAATGAATACATACATTTAATAGAATAAATAAACACATTTCATTAAACAATTAAATATTTAAATTGTGTTCTATGGTATGGTGACAGATGAAAATGAAAGAAATTAATACTTATTTTCAGCAATGATGCATTAAATTGATCAAAAATGCCAGTAAAGACTTTTACATTGTTACATTGTTTAAATAAATACTGTTATTTAAATCAAAGAATCCGGGGCAAAAATGTTTTCAAAAAATATTAAGCAGCACAACTGATTTCAACATTAATATAATTAACCGGGCTAAGTCATTAAAAATCTAGATCTACACGCTTCGGCTACACAGCATTCTTCAGGATACACAACAATTGTTCAAACAAGTCTTCTTAAACAATTAGTAAGCAATCATCAAAGACAGCTGATTGATCAGTGGGAGTGGCTACGACTCTCCTCTTTGTACCAAGCATAACAATATTCAAAGAATAAAATCTCTCTCTCTCTCTCTCTCTGTGTGTGTGTGTATATATATATATACATATACATACATACCCGCACAAATATACATACATACATACGAAAAAAAAAAAAAACATCAAAAAATAAATGAAGATCTCTAGCAATAAAAGAATTATTAAAAAATAAAAGAAGATTTCTGTTCGACATCTGGGAATTGTCAGTTTATCTGAGTTCCTCATCTGGCGTCCTGTCATACTTCCCTGAGTGGTGGTAGCCAGTCTCTAAAACTAGACTTGTATAGCTTCCTAGCAAAATCAAGACACAGTTGGACTCGTCTCTCCGCTAGAGTGCACAATCCAAGAAGGGAGAGGGCATTGGAATATCCTTGATACCTTTGACCCAGTATAATTTTACAGACCCGTTTCTGCACCCTTTCCAGCCTTTTAACTTGATCGGTAGTCAACAAACTGTGCCAAACAGGTACTGCATACTCTAACACAGGGCGCACATTCCCTGTGCAGATGATAACCAATTCTTGATCTCGAAAACCAAATTTCTTTAGCCGGTGTAGAGCAAACAGTTTTCTGTTGACTGAGGACAGCATGTGATCCACTTGACCATCCAATTTCAAATCGCTCTGGATGGTAACCCCTAAAACAGATCACAGGTCACAGGTCACAGATTTTCAAAGTGTCCTGATCTATAGAAAATGATGGCCAAGCTGGTATCTGTTTCATGCGGGTAACATGTAGAACCTTACATTTTTGTGAGTTAACTTTCATTTTATGTTTCTCTACCCAGATGCCAAGATCATTCAACGTCTGTTGGAGAGTACAGGGCAGATGAAGAGTCCACCTCTGAGCCATAGTCATGCCGTCAACATATTTCCAGTGGTCTGTTTGATCCTGGAAGACGCTGTTAATCAATGCTAGGAAGATTATGGGCCCCAGTATGGTTCCCTGAGCAACTCCACATGAGGGAAATACTCAATCAGGGGTGTGTTTCCCAAAAGCAACTATGGTGCAAGTTCCATTGTTACCAATAGAGTTCAATGGAACGAATCACCATAGTTAGCTAACGATGCTTTTGGGAAACGCACCCCTGATGGATATCCCTGATAACGCACTCTTTGACGACGATTAGACATAAAATTACAAATCCATGGAATGAGGCTAGGTCTCACTCCAAGATCCAGGAGGCACTGAACTGCTATTGTATGGTCTACAGTATCGAAAGCCTTGGCAAAATCAGTTGTAATTAATGTGCACACTGAACCTGGTTCTTCGTTGGCCTTATACGCGAAGTCCATCAGATATATAATCCGCATGCACATAACAATATAAATACAGACACATCCAACATCAAAAATGTAAATCATTACAAAAAAGGTAAAAAAATAATTTCTTTATTAACTCCAGGAGGCTTAGTCCCCTTAAGTGTATAAATCCAGAAAGTCCAGAAAGTAAAAGTCATTTATGTCTATTTCCCCCTCTTATTGAACATTGGATAGATTAAATTAAGATCACTTTAAGAGATCACTTTATAACGTCATTATAATGCCTCGCCATAGGATACAACATGTTTTTCGTATGAATAGCATATTTATGTTTAGACACTCTTAAACGTAATTTCATTTTGGTTTGACCAATGTAGAAATGTCCACATTCACATTCTAACCTATATATTACATACGAGGAATTACAATTAATGAAGGACTCAATTGGATGTAAATATATGAATGAATGATGTAATTAAACAAACAAACAAACAGTGTTCTATGGTGTGATGGCATCCTTTAGACTAGTCCAGGGGTGTCCAAACTCGGTCCTGGAGGGCCGCTGTCATGCAGAGTAGAATTCTGCATTCCCGCGGCTCTTTTTTTACCCGACCGATTTTTTTCCGATTCCCGATTCCCGAATAAAATGCGGTAGCGGTCGGTAACTCTTATTTTGCTTAGCCTATAATTTTAAATGAAAGATGTCTTATTTATTTATTTTTCTCTGCGACACTTCTCCTACTGTGTTAACAGAAAAATGTCAAAGAAATTTAGTATTTTGACAAGATGAATAAAAATAGCTAGGCTATTTTTGTACAACCTACATTTTTATTTTTTTTCTCTCTGCAACACTTTTTCCCTATTGTGTTGTCAATGTTAAACGAATTATCCTGACAAGACGAATAAAAATGAGAAAAATATATAGCGGGAGCGAGTGGGTGCGGAATAGAACCTTGCGGCAGCGGGACTAAAAAAACAGTCCCGCGCAGACCTCTAGTGCAGAGTTTAGCTCCAACTTGCCTCAACACACCTGCCTGGAAGTTTGTAGTATGCCTTAATTAGCTGGTTCAGGTGTGTTTAATTGGGGTTGGAGCTGAACTCTGCAGGACAGTGGCCCTCCAGGACCGAGTTTGGACACCCCTGGACTAGATCAAAGTCCTGACAAAAACCCACATAAATTGGGCCATGATACATGTGCATCAAACCCGTATCAAATGAGGTTTGACAGGGTTGCTTTGTCAAAAAGGAGCTCTTTAAAGAGTTCAGAGGACATGTGGGTCAAGTAAATCTCTTTATAGGCTATAGCTGTGCAAAGCATCTCCTGAGGAAGAGCTTAGCCTGAGGCCATGGGCGCTAAAGGAAAACGCTTCAGATGAACGGAGCTCTGTCAGTCCCTGCGCCGCAAACGTATGAAAATGCCTGTGACGCTCAATGAGGCAGAGCTTCAGTAACGGAAATAAAATACACAAAAAGCAAAATGCCCTGAAGCAAAGCCAAGAGTAGGACAGGATGACAAAGGCTATTTAGTAAAAAAGAATTGGAGACATGAAAAATGTACGTAGGATGAACTGGAAATATTTTATATATACATATACTGTATATTATATGTAAGAAATATGAGACATTTTCTCTCTCTCTCTCTCTCTCTCTCTCTCTCACTCACACACACACACACACACACAAAGATGTATGGAAGCTTATTTCTGCCATGGAATTAAAATATGAAAAAGATATTTGTGACTTTTCATCTCACAGTTTTTTTTTCTTCTTCTTGGAATTATGAGTTTAAATCTCACAATTCCTTTTTCTCGGAAGCTTATTTCTGCCATGGAATTAAAATATGAAAAAGATATTTGTGACTTTTCATCTCACAGTTTTTTTTTTCTTCTTCTTGGAATTATGAGTTTAAATCTCACAATTCTGACCTTTTTCTCTGAATTATGAGTTTACACCTTGCAATTCAGATTTTTTTTCTTAGAATTCTGATTAATTAATTAATTAGAATTAAAATTAATAACTGTTTTTTCCTCATATTTGTTGACACCTGACCTGACCTGCCGCATATAAGTGCAGAATATTGAGGGGAAAATAAGTCATAATTCCAAGATGAAAACTCTGAGAAAAAAGTGGGAAATTGTGCAATATAGTTGTGAATTGTGAGATATAAACTCACAATTGCTAGATAAAAAGTCACAGTTACATTTTTTATCCATGGCAGAAATAAGCAGATATGTGCTCATTTGTTTCTAGATTCTGCTAATGATGAATCATTAGAAAGAAGTGTATTGCCATAAGAATGCAACATGTTTTGTGCACATGGGTGAATAATATCAATGAGGTAATGGCGCATTGAAATTTTTGGGGCTGTTTCAGTGTCTTCAGATGTTTCAGCTCAGTGGTTTTCATTATCTTCCACTTAAGAACAGGTAATCACTATTGCCAGGAAAGATGAACTCACACACCCAGCAGAGTCTGTGAGTGGAATGACCGCAGTTTTCCTTTCCAGCTCAAAGTGCTCTATAACGACTCCACTCCCACTCCGCCCCAGGTTTTACATTACCCTCATGATTCATTTTCAGTAAACATTTGTAATTCTCCTCATGAGTTTGCAACACTCACATATTCTGACACTATAGTGCAATGTTAAATTAAAACTTTATTAATGGTCAAATTCTGTGATGTCTGAAGACCAGACATTTCTTACAGCAAAGAGCCATATAGTTGACCAGAATATTGCGTACCAGTAAATGATGATTCGAATAATAGCTTTTCCATTTATTTGTGATGTAATATACAGTATGTTATTGGGTAAACATCCACACTTTGTCCTGGAACAGCATTCCAGTCAACCAGGACTCTGATTTTAGGTTTATATCGGTGCATTGTGTGCTTTTTCTTTTTAGCTTTAGAAAAGTCATTCTGCTCCTGTGCTTTGCACATTTATAAGGTTTTTGTTCTCCATTGCAAGTCATCACAACATAGAGAGACGGAAATAAAAAAAGCACTATAAGAAAAAAGGAATCAAGAAAGAAAATGAAAGGGAAATAAAATTGTGGGAACACAGCATTGAAAGTCACTTTGTGAATTCATGTTAAATTATATTTAACAGACCATTTCATTGCATGTGACATGAAAAGGTCCTGAAATATTTCCAGCGTCTTTTCATCTCTGACAATTTTCTCAGACGCCCATGCAAGTTCACCTTCACACGTAAGCAAATGTAGAGAAGCTTCAAAATAGCACCTAACAACTCCTATTGAAATAGTATGTTACATAACCAGACACCAACTGAAGGTAAACCTGTTTCATGAGCTAAAATAATTCATTTGATTGGCATTAATCTTGGATTAGACATCTCTCTACAGTGCCTTTATGTAAGTGATTACATCCCTGCTGATGTCATTTAGGCACATCACAGGGTCAAGTGGGATCTCAAATCTTAAATCTGTCTGTAAAAGTTAGTAATAAAGCAAACTACTTGGGTGCATTTTCAGAACTTTTAAATATTTCAGTTCACTCCAGTTTTTCCCAAATGAGAGGATCATATCTTTTTAAATAAGATGGATAATTCTAACTCTGACATTTTCACATTCAAAGTCGTCAGCAGTGTGTGGCTGCACATCATTATGGCATTTTAAGTTTAAACTTTCGCTTCTTGCCAAAATACAAATCCATAATCCATAATCGTTTCCTCCACTGAAAAAGTCAATCCCCTGTTGTCCTCTTATATTAAAATTAAACAACATATTTGCATAGAACTGTTCTGGATTGTTTTCTGGATTTGTTTTCCTGATTCAGACGACTTTTTCACTAGAGAAAGCAATTTTATGAATAGAGGACTAATTTTTTTACCCAGAGGCAGCGGTTTGAAGTTAAAACATTTTAATGATGGATTTGTGTCTTACAAACAGCTGTTTGGACTCTCATTCTGACAACACACTATGGTTAAGGGGTTTAGACATTTTACATTGTTCCTTGGAGCATACATGCTTTACCTTGGTAAAATAACTATAACACAAAGCCTCTTTTTGCTGTAAAACAATATGCTGTTCTCACAGAATTAAACAAAAAGCATCTATTATTTATGTTGTGCATGAGATGTAGAGCGGGGCAGCCTAAGGTTCCAGTGAGTGTGAGCTTTACCTTTGATGCGTGTCAGAGCACTATGACAGTAAGCTTTGATAGTGACAAACTCAAATGGATCCTCCTTCCACTGGGTGGCATGTGAGGAAGAGGCCACGATAAAAAGACAACATGTGAACAACAACGTGGCAGAAGGGTTTAGGAACGTCAGAAACGACATAATGAGGACAATGAGGTTCATTTGATATGCGCTTTAGTGAGAGCATGAGCTAGGCAGAGTGCCAAAAGTTACTTGAAGAAATGTTTTTTATTTTTTTATTATAGCTTAACGATTGCACTGCCACAGTGGCTTTTGATTGGTTTAAAGCTATTGTTTTATTTATTTTAATACTGCATTCAAAATAGAAATGTAACAATTATTGTCTATAAAGTGTGTGTTGGACTAACATATGTATTTTAAGTGCTTTTAATGTTGTTGCCTTTATGTATGTTACACTTAGAAACACAGAAAGAGTGGTGCAGTAGTTAGTGAAATTAAAACATTAAGCTGTGGTGCGCATGTCAGTGTCATGTTTCGAGTCCCCATCCCATTCCCTCTGTCTCATGTTCTGTCTCTTTCCATCATATCAGTCTGATAAAAAGGCAAAAGCTCCCACCGAAAACCAGCAAGTAAAAGGTTATTGTTCAGAAGCTTAGATGCTAATTACTGGCAGCATTTGCCCCATTTACTTTTAAAGAGTTTGAGCCTTGTGATGTTTTAGAAAAGATAAAAGTGTGATGTGTCCTAATGGAGTGCTCTAGTTAGGTGAAAAATTGTAGTAAATCATCTGGTAGGGCAATAGTAAGTGCACACTGAGTCATAGTCTATTAAGATCCTTTTGTTCAGGGGTTTGCACATGAGATAAATGCAAGATACTTGAACTACAATTTAGCCTATTAATCCTCTAAAGCCTACTGTATCATATTATCAACATGGTTAAAACTTTGCTGAAAAACCTGTTGTACACAATCTACTACATGTTTATTGTCATCTGATTAGTAGTTTAGACTTTTTTTTTTAGCAAGTAAACAGCATTTTAGTATAACTATAAAAACATCCACCTTCAGGTTGTCGTTCTCATGTCTTTTTGCTGTGAAATCTTTAACAATTTTTATAAAGTAAACTACTGTAGCAATTTTCTGGTTTCCTGAACACTGATTCTCAGCTGTCACTGGTCAACAAACAGTTAGCCCCGCCCAAAGCTCATGCCATTGGTTGGGTCAGTGTTGCTGTGGTGCATTTCCCAAAAGCATAGTTAGCCAAATATGGTAGTAAGTTCTGTCATTATCAACATATTTCAGCAGTTTTGTTCCAACGAACATTTGCAAACAGTATTGTAAAGTTGTGTGATTGGAACTACAGCTCTCAACCTGTAGCACATTTTATGTTAGTATGACGTGTTGACCTAAAAAGGGGATCAAAAAGTCCTCAGATACCATGTTTGTCACAGCAGAATATTGTAGAAATTACGTTGTGGAGAAAGCTACTGACTGAATAAACTGAATATATATATATATATACTACGGGAGTGTGCCAATTGCATACTGTATGTAAAAGAGATTTAAAAAATGAATGCCTTTCCACGGTTTCATGTAAATTAACTATAAAAATCAGACAAAAATTGTGATCATGAATTGATTAATTAGTATAAGTTATTACTCCACCACCTGCACATTATGGTAGTTAAGCAGCGAGTTACATCTTTGTACAGGAAATGCACCCCTGGTTGAGCACCATTAAGACATGTTTTAATAGTGCCACAAAGTTAAACTTTTTGAGAGTCAGTTTTAGAATGGTTAAATTTAAAGTTTCCCTTCAGGAACTCGAGCTGCGCCGAGAAACTCTTTGGGAACGCCTCTGCGTGGCCGCGTTCTGAAGCACGTGTAAAATCAGTCCAATAGAGCAGCGAGACGTCACGAGCGGGGTGACGTGGGGGTGACGTGAGCAACCACGTCACCCCCATGGCCATGGTGTCATGGCCACAGCCATATCAACCTGCAGCCCAAGACTGGTTGCCCACTGAAGCTAAGCAGGGTTGAGCCTGGTCAGTACCTGGATGGGAGATTAAACCGAGGTCCTGACTCTCTGTGGTCATTAAAAATCCCATGGCACTTCTCGTAAAGAGTAGGGGTGTAACCCCGGTGTCCTGGCCAAATTGCCCCCCTGGCCTTTGTCAATCATGGCCTCCTAATAATCCTCAACCACTTGATTGGCTCTATGAATCTCTCTCCTATCCACCTGTAGCTGTGTGTGGTGAGTGCACTGGCCCCGTTGTCCTGTGGCTGCCGTCGCATCATCCAAGTGGATGCTGCACACTGGTGGTGGTTGGGGAGAGACCCCCCCACATTATTGTAAAGCGCTTTGGGTGTACATCAATACACAATAAAGTGCTATATAAATGCATCATTCATTCATTCATTCATTCATTCATTCAACCAGGAAGTATAAAAGCGCATCCGGCAGAGCGCAAGTTATCTTCTGCTCTTCAGTAGCGAACGATAGATGTTCTGTTCTTCCCTGCCCACGATATCTGGCAGCAGGGGATACACACAATCTGTGTGTTTGTTTAGGAGCGGAGCATGCATGGTCAGCTCTCGGGGGGGCTGATTGTCATGACTGCGAGTTGGTCTCGCAGCGTGTGCTCCGCTTTCACCTGGCCGTGTTTGATGAGAGCGGCCAGGCTTCGCGATCCCGCTGGCAGCGGTCCCCGCTAGATCCACGGCTCCCTCTCAGGGATCGGAAGCCCTCGCTGTGTTTTCTTCCCCCCGGAGAGAGAGCCAGACACTTCATGTTTCTTCCCCCCCAGAGAGAGAGAGAGCCAGACGCTTCATCTATCTTCCTCCGAGGAGGTGGATGTGATGAGTGTCGAGACAGAGGAGACTGTGGACTCACCACCACAGTCCCTCGCGTATGAGGAGCTCGTGGAGATTGTGACTCGTGCTGTAGCCAAATTAAATATCGATTGGCCAGCCGAGAAACAGGACGCTCGTCCCATGAGTAAATTAGATGAGCGTTTCCTGAGAGCCAGATCACAGCCTTCACAACGGGGCCTTCTGTTTTTCCCCGATCTCCATGCCGAGGTGTCAAGATCGTGGGAGAACCCGTATTCATCCCATATTTACAGCCCCACAGTCTCGAATTATTCCAACATCGTGGGGCTGAATGAGAAGGGATATGGGGCGATGCCAGTGGTGGAGCAGATGATTGCGAGCTATCTCTCCCCATCCTCAGCATCATCCCTAAAGGCCCCGAAGCTTCCCACCAGGCCCGTTAGGCTGACATCCAGTCTGGTTGGGAAAGCTTATACGGCGGCAGGTCAGGCTGGCGCATGTTTGCACACCATGGCGGTGTTACAAGCATACCAGGCTGACCTGCTCAGGGACCTGGATTACAGGGGGGAGGAGGAATCCGACGTAGTAGCCGAATTGCCTCTGGCCACAGATTTGTCCCTCCGGGCCACCAAAGAAACGGCCAGAGCTATCAACCGTTCAATGGCAGCAATGGTGGCCAGCGGCATCTGTGGTTGAATCTGTCCGATATGCAAGATAAGGACAGACTCTTCCTTCTAGATGCCCCGCTCTCGCCCTCTGGCCTCTTCGGCGACGCAGTCAACACTGGGGAGGAAAGGATAACACCTCAGTATACGGTGCCCGATCCTCCTCAGTGCTCTCACGGAGATCTACTGATACCCCTGCCACCCTCGATGCTTCAGGGCTCAGTAAACTCCGGCGAGCTAATTTTCCAGCTGTCGCCCGGCGACGGTACGGCACGGGAGAGCTCGTCCCCTCAAGTGAGGGCACTACAGCAGTCAGGTCGGTGGTTCCCTGCTGGTCATCCGCTTCAGGGTACCGAACTGGCTCCTCTAATGACACCAGAGGCCAGCCTCGAGAGACTGCTTCCCTTAGTAGATTTTCTGGCAGCGTGGAAACTTCTGCCAAATGTCTCAGAATGGGTCCTGCAGATTGTAGAGAGAGGCTACAGAATCCAGTTTGGTTCTCGTCCACCTCGTTTCAACGGGGTCATTCCCACTCTAGTGGGCCCCGAGCAGGCTCTGGTAATGGAACAAGAAGTAGATACTCTCTTGAGGAAGGGGGCCATAGAACGTGTTCCTCCTCTCTCGAGAGAGTGTCCGGGTTCTACAGCCGTTACTTCATCGTTCCGAAGAAGGATGGGGGGTTGCGTCCGATCTTAGTTCTCCGTCTTCTGAACCGCGCTATCAAACGGCTTTGGTTCAAGATGCTCACTATCAAGCAGATAGTACCGCAAATCCAGTCCGAGGACTGGTTTGTTACGATAGATCTCAAAGACACATACTTCCATGTTTCTATCCTTCCTCAACACTGGAAGTTCCTGAGGTTTGCTTTCGGGGGCAAAGCATACCAATATCGAGTTCTTCCCTTTGGCCTGTCACTCTCACCCCGCACTTTCACGAAGTGTGTAGATGCTGCTCTGGCTCCTCTGCGACTCCAGGGCATCCGCATACTCAATTATATCGACGATTGGTTGATACTAGCTCAATCGGAGCAGATGGCGGCTCGGCATCGAGATGTCGTCCTCGCCCATATGAGAGAGCTGTTGTTAAGTCTAAAGGCCAAGAATAGTGTGCTTTCTCCACTACAGAGAACCACTTATCTGGGCGTGGTGTGGGATTCGACCACGATGCAGGCATGTTTGTCTCCTGCTCGTATCGAGTCAATCCTCACGGCAGTCAAGAGAGTAAGAGAAGGCCAGTCATTCACTGTCAAACAGTTTCAAAGGCTGTTGGGTCTGATGGCAGCAGCGTCCAATGTGATACCTTTTGGCCTGCTGTACATGAGACCCTTGCATTGGTGGCTCAGGACCAAGGGATTTTCCCAGAGGGGAAATTCGCTTTGCATGATCAAGGTCATGCGGCGATGCTTACGTGCCTTGGACATGTGGAAGAAACGTTGGTTCCTGGCTCAAGGCCCGATGTTAGGGGCTCCTTGACGTCATGTAACGCTAACAACAGATGCCTCTCTCACAGGCTGGGGGGCGGTCATGTGTGGCCGCTCTGCCCAGGGTCTGTGGTAAGGCCATCATCTCATGTGGCACATAAACTGCCTGGAGATGCTGGCCGTGTTTAGAGCTCTGAGACACTTCCTTCCAGACCTGTGGGGACATCATGTGCATATGTAACCATGGTTCCCCGAGGGAACGAGACACTGCCTCTTTTTGCTATACTCCTTGCATCCCTGCAGGCGCTACTTCATCGAAGCTAACTTGCGCTCTGCCGGATGCGCTTTTATACTTCCTGGTTGCTCACGTCACCCCGCTCGTGACGTCTCACTGCTCCATTGGACTGATTTTACACGTGCTTCAGAACGCGGTCACGCAGAGGCATTCCCAAAGCGTTTCTCAACGCAGCATCTGGTTCCCTCAGGGAACCATGGTTACATACATAACCTGGAGACGTTGTCTCCGCGTATTAGGCTGGGATACAATAGAGTATTTTTGATGAAGACAAATGTATCTGAGCAAAAATATTTTTTAGTGTCTTTTTCATTGGCATACTTTCTGGCAGTGGAGTGATATATGATACATCTGTTAGGTCGTGTATAAAGATCCATGTTTATCATTCTGTTAAGATTTATCAATAAAATAACATCTGTTAAAATGATGAATGTCAATCGATCTCCCAATAAACCATTTGTCTTACCACTTTTATTGGATGCAGTCTCAGGCAAATGAATAGCTCTCTACAGCCAGTCAGCCACATGGTTAACATCACAAATTCATTTTTCTCTTTCTTATCCTTTGATTTGTGCCAGTGGTCAACTGACTGCATTTGCTCAGAGGAAAAGAGGTGGAATCAGGCTGTATTTGTTTGTTCAGCAAACACTCGCTGTGCCAGTCCTCCTCGTTGACTGCTCTGCTCTCACCTCAGGTTCTTGTCAGATAAAACAAGATGGAGAATTACCAAGCCACACAAATCAAAAAAGAAAAAAACTCAAACTGCTTCATTCTTATATCTGTCATGTACACACTGTTCCTGAAGATGTCATTGTGCCTGCTTTGGTTTATTTTCAGATTATTTGTTCAGTTCATTTTGTGTCCTCATTTACCTACAACTATGAAGGCGGCATTGTTTGTAAATGTTATGTCAAGCAAAATGTCTAAACAATGAAAAATTCATGCAACATCCAATGGTTAAAAATATAAAAATGCACATATTTACTGAAAAGATAAAATGTCATTAAATGAAAGTGAAGGCTTTTATTTTTACTCAACAAGTGTTGAGTATACTTTATACATTATTCTATTTATGAATTATCTAATTTTAATCTAATCTAATAACAAATTTTTACAGACAAACAATTTTAATGCAATTCCAGAAGCAGATATAGTCTATATTTCTACAGGTTGTGATATACAGTAATACAGTGTGATTTACAGGGGCTTTAGCATTGTGCCTGACATTGGCCTATATTTCTTTTTGTTTAAGGTTTGCTTCTGACTAGTAATCTATTTTTATTTTCTAGAATTCACAACAACGTCTCAGGTTACGCATGTAACCATGGTTCCTCGAGGGAACGAGATGCTGCGTCGGGGGATGCTTTGGGAACGCCTTTCAGCATGACCGGTTCTGAACCCCGTGTGTAATCAGTCAAATAGATGGGCGAGATGTCACGGGCGGGTGACGTAATGACCAGGAAGCTATAAAAGCATGTGCTTTTTATAGTGGAGCTGGATGAGTCACAGAGAACCAGAGGGGACAGTGCGATGTCTCTTGAGTCGCAAACAGGTCCACCTGAGCCTGGCCAAAAACTCTC
>NW_015645086.1:1548706-1551774 GCF_001515625.1 Sinocyclocheilus rhinocerous | reverse complement strand
TTGTGAAAGTGCGGGGTGAGAGTGCAAGACCGAACGGAAGAACCCGATATTGGTAAGCTTTGCCCCCGAAAGCAAACCTCAGGAACTTCCTTTGTTGAGGAAGGATGGATATATGGAAGTATGTGTCTTTCAGATCGATCGTGACAAACCAGTCCTCGGACCTGATCTGAGACACGACTTGCTTGAGAGTAAGCATCCTGAACTTCAGTCGCATGACTGAGCGGTTCAACTGATGCAGATCTAAAATGTGACGCAACCCTCCATCCTTCTTCGGAACTATGAAGTACCGGCTGTAGAACCCGGACTCTCCTTCGCGAGGAGGGACCACCTCGATGGCTTCCTTCCTCAAAAGAGTATCTACTTCTTGTTCCATGACCAGAGCCTGCTCGGGGCCCACCAGGTTGGAAGTAATCCCGTTGAAACGAGGCGGAGGAGACCCAAACTGGATTCTGTAGTCTCTCTCTACAGTGAGGCGAGACGGACATCGTGTAATGCGGTGAAACACGCTCCACCCCAGAGGGGCCTGCCCTCATGAGTCCCACCACATCAACCTCCTCAGAGGAAGACAGGCGGAGCGATCTGGATCTGGATCTGGCGGGTGAGGAAGAAGATAGGGACTCGCCCGTCTCCATTCCCTCCACCAGATCCATCTGCGAACCCCACGAGCGTAATCGCCACTCCGCCTCGACGGAAGCAGGACCAGCGCCGGCGGGGAACGCTAGAGAAGGCTCCCTCTGCAAAGAGAACCTGCCGGGAGCGGAGAACATGCAATGAGAGACATGCTCCGCTCCCAGGCAGACAACGCACAAACTGTGTGTATCCCCACCCGTAATATAACGTGGGCAGGGAGGAACACACAGCCTGAAACGTTGCCTGCCCTCGCCCTTGCTTATGTGCTTCTTTTTATCTTGTGCTTTTGACATTATGGACAAACAACATCAAATAAGACTCACAAATGGATATCAGATTGACACAAACACAGAGCGCTTGCTGAATGACAGAAAGCTGACGCCAGTTTCACCGCACGTGCTTTTATAGCTTCCTGGTCATTACGTCACCCACCTGTGACGTCTCGCCCATCTATTGGACTGATTACACACGGGGTTTAGAGCCGGTCATGCTGAAGGGCGTTCCCAAAGCGTCCTCCAACGCAGCTCGAGTTCCTGAAGAGGAACTTAATGTTTTCAATATCTGAAAAAAAAAAAACGTAAAATGAGCTACTGATTCAACCAAAGTTAAATTCAATTCAATTCAATTCAAGTTTATTTGTATAGCGCTTTTCACGATACAAATCGTTGCAAAGCAACTTTACAGCAAATTAAGTTTCTACAATATTTAGTGGTAGCTTATCAGTGGTGACTGTCAGTTAATGTACATACATTTTGGACCACCTGTGGCTTGTTTATTGAAGATGCAGGACAACCAGCTAGCAGTGCATTACAATAGTCCAGTCTGGAGGTCATGAATGCATGAACTAGCTTTTCTGCATCAGAAACAGGTAACATGTTTCGTAACTTGGCAATGTTTCTAAGATTGAAGAATGCTGTTTTTGTAACATGGGAAATATGATTTTCAAAAGACAAGTTGCTGTCTAATATAACACCCAGATTTTTGACTGTAGAGGAAGTAACGGTACATCCGTCTAGTTGCAAATTGTAATCCAAGAGATTCTGTGTACTGTCTTTTGGTCCAATAAGTAATATCTCTGTCTTATCCGAATTTAGTAAGAGAAAATTATTGGTCATCCAATCTTTTACATTTTTAACACACTCTGTTAGCTTAGATAATTTATAATTTATTAAATCACTGACCACAACCCTTTATCTATTATTCTTCTAACTGTTTTTCTTTTTAGCTAATTGGCACATTCTTTGACCTTTAGGTTTGTTTGATTTCATTTGCTAGGTGTTGTAACTGTCAAATTAATCTAGATAAACCATTTTTTGTCACAACTTCACTCGGAGCGGGGAGACGAGAAAACGAGGAGACGCGGAATTGCTTAATGTCACAATCTTTAATGAAACAAACAAACAAACGGAATACCACTATGGAACTCAGGAAGACATTCAACGCCGAACATAAGCCACTGGAAACACTGGGTTTATATAACAAGGAGATAAACGATAACCAGCTGAATAAAATAGAACAAAACGAGAACAGGAAACAGGAACACCAAATAAGGACATGTCACATACGAGGAAACTAGGTCAGGGGGAGCACGTGGAGACGGAAAACACACACAGACAGTCTAACGAGTGTGACATTTGTGAATGTTCTACACAAGATTCAATATTTGAAAAACAATTTACTGTGGAACTTAATGTATTCCAAATTCCGGTTTTTGAGGCAATTGAGCAAATCTGGCTCACATGAGTGAGTATATGATGACTCTGACTGATGAGGTTGATGGCGGCTGAAAGGAAATGTCTAGACCATTAATTAAAACTGTGTTGGATAAAATCTCTCTCCAATTATTAGTCAGTCACATCTCTTTGTCTCATCTTGTCTTATGCTTAGTTCACAAACTCATCAGATGACGATTTTGATTGTGAAGTCAGATGACAGATGTAGGGCTTATTCCAAGTTCCCACATTTGACACCAGAGGTGACAGCACATCATATTTCTGTTTGGCAGTTCGATTATGTTAGCGTGGAGGAGTTTCATGGAGGCTGTACAACATAATTTGGCTTTCTCATTCAAAAGTGCACACATGCACATACACATTCAAAAAGTAAAGGAAAACAAATGTAAACAGATGTGTGCAGAATGCAAACGTAAACAGATTGCAAATGTAAATGTTGTCATTATGACTTTAAAACAAGCAGTCAAAAAACATGATATACAAACAAATGCCCAAATCTAAAGTAGTATGTCCAGTCAAACCTTACGTTTATTCTATGTATTTTATTTATTTATTTATTTATTTATCACTTGTGCAAATTCATCTGTCACTTGGTAGGTTATGTGCTAGCCAAATTAGAAACCATAAACAAATGAAGAAAACTAAACATTAATTGATTTTAGTTCTGTGTTGGGTAGACACTTGTCCAAAAAAAAAAAAAAAAAT
>NW_015645086.1:1546004-1548639 GCF_001515625.1 Sinocyclocheilus rhinocerous | reverse complement strand
TGGACTCGCATTCTGACGGCACCCATTCACTGCAGAGGATCCACTGGTGAGCAAGTGATGGAATGCTAAATTTCTCCAAATCTGTTCTGATGAAGAAACAAACTCATCTACATCTGGAATGGCCTTAGGGCGACTAAATTTTCAGCAAATTTTCATTTATGGGTAATCCATTAATTCAGTACTCAACAGCTCATTAATGTTTATCTTTAACCCTTTTCCAGGGCCCAAAACACCCTCGACCCCAGAGGTTTGCGGTTGCATGCTCAGTATAGTTTTGGGAATTATGTAAAAGATCCTAAGGAAACCTTTTGGAAAGTTAACATGCTTCCTTCATTTTTTTGAGTACTTTTTCCAATACAAGGAATATATTCCATGTTCTTGACCCCAGTGTAGCATGCTTTTAATCAAGTGTGCCACCACAGCTGTTGATATAGAGACAATGCTAAGATTACTCATGCATGCTACTGACGATCTCACACCTTCTATGGTTAATTACATGGTTTCACTTTATTTTGATGGTCCCTTTAACACACTCTGTTGACTATAAGTAACGTTGCACCTACATGTCTACTAACTCTCATTAGAGTATTAGTAGAGTATTAGTAGACCGTTAGGGTTAGCATAAGTTGACATCTACAGTACTTGCAAAGTTGTTTATAGTCAGTAGAATGTCTGTTGGGAGACCATGACAATAAAGAGTTAGCAGATATTAAGCAAACAGTCTACTAATACTCTGATGAGAGTTAGTAGACATGTAGGTGCAACATTACTTATTGTCAACAGAATGTTCAAAAGGGACCTTAAAAATAAAGTGTTACCAATTACATTAATATTTTTAATTAATTAAAGCACCATCAAGTCTTTTCACTTGCAACATGTGCTCAAATGCAGTGATAATCATTTAAAGAGTTAGTTCTGGTTCTCAGATCTGATTGGTCGATACAAGTGTTGGTACAGTCCAATAGAACTCATTGTTTGTATGACTCCACATGTTTTTTGACTTTTCAGTGACTCTTTTTGTAGGTTAAATCATTAAACCAGAAGGTGGAGACAGGTGTGTTTTTAGTCACACTAGACTTTTTAGCATGCAGAATTTATTCGAACACTGCAACTGTCGTGATATCACGCTCTGCAGCGTCTTTTTAAAAACTTAAATTCAACACATAACAAATGTAATAACATAATAAATCCAAAATGGAAAAACATACAATCTACTCCACTTTCCTGCAGCACTGCAGCTTTAAATTTATGTTCTTTTAATTCAGCTACGAGGTCATGCTGTGACGTATCAATCTTCTGTTTATCACACAGTTTCATGTGCTATGAATCAGCAGGTCAGAATTCACCAAACTTGAACTTTGGAATGCAACGGAATGCGAAACAACTTTGCATGTGTATGAATGGAAGTCAATGGAATGAAAAGTGTAGTGTGTCCGGCACTTAATTGTCTTTAATAATGTATCATTCACTCAGAAGAATTGTTCAAAATCTCTGCATTCATTCAAGAACGAAACAAGTGACTGTCTTTATGACTGAGGCACTGAATCGTTCATTCAACTTGTTGGTCAAAAATGCTGATTCATTTAGAAATTATTTGTATTTGTTGGAGAAACAAAATGCAAATCAGTGGTTACCGGCATTTGACAAGACACATTTAATACCCTGTGGCTCCTGACGATAAATTGATGTCTTAGGCCTGGGACACAGATGATTTTCAAATCTTAACAGACATGAAGATAGTTTCAACCTCAACCTTCAACCAAGTCTTATAATCCTCTGAACGCATGCTAGATGATTCGACCAGACCACGAGACCACACACTTGTTGATTGTAGGAACGATTTCACAGTGACACGAGATCTCACGGAAACTCGCGAGATCAAACGTGACTTGAGATGAAAAACAAAAGGAGGACAATCGACATGGTCAACTGGCTCTCCTCTACTGTTTTACAACAACAACAACAACAACAAAAAAAGAATATGGGTGATATGTTCTTTCTCAATACTCTACTTTCATGGCATGTTTGTGGCTGCCTAGTTTCAGCTATAGATGATGCTTGCTCGCTCTCATTGGCTATTGTGAGTATCACGTCAGAGGCAGTCCGATCAAGAGTCGTAAATATTAAACATGTTTGGGATTGTTGTGGTAATTTTCTATTGCAATAAAAGTATGAGACAAAAGTCTTTTGAAGATTTATTTTCTTGCAAGAAAGGTCAACAGTCATACAGATTGGCTGCAGAGTGTGACAAAGAGGCAACACCCCTACTCAACATTTATACCTTCATCAAATGCGGATTTCATCCAATCACAATGCATATTGAACATATATGTCCATTTAAGGTGCCTAACTATGTCCTCCAGATCTGTTTCTAAGAAGCCAGGACATCTAAAAAGCTGACATAACATTTTCGTGTCTCACACTTGTCTTGCACTTATATTTCCTGTTATGTCTCATCTCATCTCATGACAAACTTAAAGGGGTCATCGGATGCAAAATTCACTTTTCAAGTTGCTTGAACATAAATGTATGTTGGAAGTGTGTGTACACATCCATCCTATAATTATAAAAATCCATCCAGTGTTTTTTTTTTAAATCCCTATTTTAAAATCCCCTTTCTCAAACCAGGCTGTTC
>NW_015645086.1:1513653-1541718 GCF_001515625.1 Sinocyclocheilus rhinocerous | reverse complement strand
CATTTACTCCCGACATCTGAGCTGCTGAAGACGCAGAGGATTAACGTTACTTTCGCTTTGAAGTGAATGCGCCACTCCCGATCAGCCTAAATGCATCTATGTTCGCTCGAATCATTCGTGATCCAGCCTCATCTACAGAAGAAGTGAGTATCTTTGCAAATCACTTTTCCTAATAATGCGCTAATTAGCAAGTTTCACGATGAATGCGGCTCTCTGAGAGCAGCTCGGAAGAGAGGGGCGGGGCCAGGAGAGCTCATTAACATTTAAAGCAACATGGACTATAATGGCTTTATAAAAACAGAGCTGATTTTGACAGGTTTAAAAAGGTGTATTTTACACTAACCTTGAGAAATGTTAAAGGGGTCCGGCCGGACACGGCATCAACACAGTATGGTGAGGGGCGTAACATTTCCGTCTCACGCTTGAGGTATTCGGCCAATCACAACGCACTGGATAGCTGGCCAATCACAACACACCTCGCTTTTTTTGAATGATGAGCTTTGTAAAAATCGACGCGTTTCAGAAGGCGGGGCATACAGGAGAAACAATAATGTACAGTATGTGGAAAATAATGTGTTTTTTTAACTTTAAACAGCATAAACACATTTCATTACACCAAATACACAAAATAATGTTATTTTTAGCAGCATCATATGACCCCTTTAACCAAAGTATGTTATAGACTTTTAATTAAGACCCTAAAGAATCATATCAACTTGTGCAAAATGAGCATTCCGATGACCCCTTTAAGCACATTTATTAGACATTCAAAAAAGAAAGAACACTCATTAGTAGAGTAAAGCAAATAAATATACTACTAATATGAATAGAAAATAAAATTTCCTCCACAGGATCATGGAGGCTCTGATGTGATCGGGAACAGTAAAATATAATGACACCACACAGCTGAGAATGTTTTGGACAAAAAGTCGGTTGCGACAAGCCTCAAATCGGGCCACGCCCTCACAATCATTGAGGGGTGCAAATCAGGCCCAAAATTGGGCTTAAAATCTTATTTTAGCCTTATAAAGCGAAATGATCTGTCTGTGCAACAAACTGAACATTATTTACAACATTCATATTTCACATTCATACGAATTGGCCACCAAAAACACACTAAGCTAGCTGACATGAATAACTGCTTGTTTCTTCCTTGCTTCAACTCATGGAATAACTCAGGTGTCGCCTGTAGACCCACCAAATCCAAATGCACTGTTGAAACAAACACGTCCACAAGATTGTGAAACCCATGTCAAGGACTACACGCATAAGGCTGTAATTTATTTTCACCCTCATTGTCACCATCTGTTCATCACAACACTTTTAAAAGTGATTTCCCCTTAGACAGCGTGTTGAACATCTAATCGGATCTAATTTTAGCACAGCAATTTTCAGTGTCTTCCTCACATTCCCCTGCCATTACACAAGTTATCGCAACCTTACAACCTACATTTAATTAGCTGCGGCAAGTCAATTAGTGTCCTGGAGAAATCACCATGTGCTTATCAAAATGACCATTGAAGGAAAAACTGAAAATACAGAAAATACAATGAGTGGAATTATGTCAGATAAAGAAGAAACATGAATGTGAAACAAGAGGAGGGAGTTTGATATTCCCCAAACGGGTCGCTGTTGTCTTAAATATCAGATAAATATAAAGGAAAAATTATGCATTATGCTAGAGGGTTTGTCATCGGATTGTCTGCCAAAATCATGATGAGCCCAAGCTTTCAAAGTAAGAGAAATGAAATAAATACTAAGTTTCATGATTTAATCATTTGCTCTATATAAAAATCCAGACATGTTGCATAACATTGTACAATAATAGAAATTGTCCAGATGACTTTGTAGGATGCATCTCAGAGCCATTTTTTTTAGGACGAATTAACTGGGACAGATGACTCAGAGCTGAACTAAGCATGACATATCTCAAACATGCTTTTCTATTACGGATTAAAGATAATGTATGATGAACAGAAGCACCATAGACACAGCATTAGTTACATATTTGGAATAGGATTAGGAATAGTTCTAAACTATGTATAAATTAATATTTATGCATAAATCCTATTCTATATTTTATATTTCATAAATTAAAAATAAAGTAAATTATTTTAGTTGGTATAATTAGTGAATTTAAGCATCACGATATTACAGGGGCAAAGCCATCATTTCAGAAGTGAGGGGGACAGAAGTAACTGATTTTATCTAATTGACCATAATAATAATAATAATAATAATAATAATAATAATAACAATGAATAAAAAAAAATTCTTATCTCTTACTTTTAATTAACTAAGAAATCAAATACAGTACTGGAAAATAACCAATAATTTGTATTCTATAATATTTTTTGTCGATATTTTCCTAATGACAATTTTATGATTAGTTTATAAACAACAGATACTTTTAAAATTTTTATCACAGAATAAGGCAGAAAATATATTTTATAGTTTCTGTACTGTAATAAATTATATGTCAGTTAGCCCTGCATCATTCATATACTTTATTTATTTATTACCTAGAGATGACTTGAAAAACACATATAAACCATATATTGTCACAATCGTTTTACATTTATTGTCTTCATGTTTCATCAGTCAAGACGTTCCTGCTTTTTATTCAGCCTCAGCTACAGCGATAGCTGGACGCTTTTGTCCATATTAGGGATTTCCTGGCACATCATAAGTTATTATTACTTTTATGAGTCAGTTTTAGAATTTCTGCACGAGCGTTTCCTCCGGCTCCGAGTATGAATGAAACATACACTGCATGAGAGTGCTCAGCACTTCGTAATGTTCACATCGTTTTGGATATGAATAAAATGTATCCAAAAATCTTGTCTCTTTGAATTTAAATATATATTTATACACAGTGGCCCTTGAAAACTTCTACGTGAACACACACGCCCAAAAATAGTGCGGGGGATGAATTTACGTTATGAAAACAGTATGAAAACGGATTTTCATTTTGAGATTAGCTAAATATTGCATTTTGCTAAAGATTACATTTAACAGTGTTATTAAATTATTGGTGTTTTAGGGATTGTGAGCGTTAGATGACTACAAACAAGTAATAAAAATATAGATGTAAAAATGAACAATAATAAGTATGCACAATTAAATCTACCAATTCTGTTAAATTAGAAACAAATTATATCTGATAGGGTAACCAATATGGCATGTTTAATTTTTATTTTCAAAATGTCACACATGATTTCACTTTAAAAATGTTGCAAGTTGCATGCAATAACATCTTTGTGTTTTTTTTTTTTTCACACTCACTCTTGGGACTTGTTTATGTTCTTTTTGTGCCAGTTTTTTTTTTTAAGATTGCAGTGTGCATAAGAAGAAGGCATCCTAGAACAGAGGAACCAGCAGATCTTTTAGTCACCCATTCTTGTGTTGCATTTTATGATGCAAAACAACTTCTTACACAATGTGAAGTATTTAGCACAGCGATTAAAATATAATAACAGAGTGTCACACATCCCTCCAGATGTCAGATGGATGTATCTAGCACACATTTGTGTTTCTCAGAGGATGTTGCTTTCATTTTACTCCAGCACTCTGCAGTCACACTTTCCTCTGCTTTCCTTTAGATTTCGAGCTCTTGTGTTCTGAATCGCATCTAATTTTATAACGGGAGTCCTAGCAAGGGATGATCATCCGATGTGTCCAGCTGTGCTTACACCCCTACCCTGCTCACTTATTAACGGCCTTGCATCAATTACCCAAATGCACAGTGGTTTTATGAAATATTGAAGTGAAGCAGAAATCCTTCTCACTGACTCAGGCTTCTGGTCCATATGTTTCACAGCTTGCAGGTTTGGCTTCTTCAAAAAGCTTTGCTCTCACAAACAGTTATGCAGATTGTAGTGGACGGATGACTGCTGATTAAATCTAATTGTACAAAAGTCTCTACCTTGTTATTCATGAGTGTTCCTGGCAATTCTGAATTTATAACAGTTTTACATTTGAATAGCCTTGCTTTTCTGCTGTAAATAACAATGTCTCATGTGATAAAAACGTTTGATGGAGAAATGCTTGTGGTTCATTGGGCACACACACACACACACACAAAAAAAGTACACCACATGCCTAATAAATAGCAACTGAAATGCTTCTTGTTGGAATGTATATTAGAGGTGGCGATTTTTCAGCGACTCTTTGGTTACGTTGGTAAACCAGTGGCGATAAGTCTCTATGAGTGAGTCTTTTGAATCATTCACTCAACTGATTCGTCCAAAAATGCAGACTCATTAAGGAATGAAACAAATGACAAGCTGCAAAATCGATTACTCCAGAAGGTACTACTTTTGATTTGAACCATACTTCACGACCATTCAAAAAGTATATTCTATGTAGTATGATTATGGGTAGTATGAATGTAATTTTGACACACATAAGCAATGTGGTCATGGTGACATAACCAGGGTCAGTTGTGTCTTTTCAGGAACAGCCATTGTTGCAAGTTCTAATGTAACAGTTATCAAACTAGTAACAGCAGACATATGGAAACTACTCACCTTTAGGCGTCATTTGCTATTTTAAAAGCAAAATAGACCACTTACGTGATTTGTCTGACAAGCACGCATCTGACTACAGAAGCAGCCAATCACGTGTCCGATAAGGGTGTGTCTGACTGCAACTGTGTCCAATCGCGTGACTGACTACAGCAGCAGATACACAGGGAACAAGGTGAGAAAAACAAGGCAAGTCAGCTTTTCTTCTTGATTGATGAGTTTGCATCCCTGTAACTGAGGCTTGATCCTGAATCAGTGGTATAAGATGGATGCAAACGGGGCTTTGGGACGCTTATTTCTTCCTACTTTTTACATATTTGCATATCGAACTGTCGTATAAACAAGCACTCTTGCTTGTGTGATACTTTACGTTACTTTTAAATTATTTATTGTTACCATTAAAGCAGTTTTATAGGCTATCAAACCATAACAGAAATGATGATGACAACATGCCCTCTTCTCCATCCCTTGTGTCAAAAATTTCGCTGCATTGCTCAAGGGCATGTGGCTTTGATATTTCACTATGCAATTATAGTACATGACTCAGCCTAACTCTTCTTTGAAGAAACAAAAGTGTCATTCTCAGACTTAATTAACCTTTGGGTGTGCTGCACATTTACCTCATTACGAGCAACAAAGCATGACAGGTTCCTTTTCTGATGTTCTTTCTCAATGTCACTTTTTGTTTTTCCCAGTTCATTTGACTTGTTTAGTTTCCTAACAAAGGTAATTCCAACCTATTTTTGGTCACAAGTTCATAATTCAGATTCGGATTCTGTTTCAAATAACTTTCAGGCCAAACGAAAGCTATGTTTTCTATTATTAACAAAGAGAAACGAAAACCATGTGCAATAAAACTTTGAAATGGACATTTTGAAATCGTCTTAATAAGCTCTGGAGTCTTTCGTATCTTTCGTGTGGCCTCCAGGGACATGTCACGTCGAGATCTACTGAGCTTCGGCAACATGCGAACCAGCAAGGGGAAAAAAAGCCAAGCATCCTCCTCTGCAGAGCTCAGAGAACAAACACACATACAAATCAACTTGACTCAAACCGAGACCCCAGGGACACATAAATCACGGGCAAACGGCCGCCCTGCCAAGTGTTCTCTCCTTGCCCATGGCAATATTTGTGTGACTGAGTAGAAGTCTTATTTGTAGATCTATCATAACTTTATATGGCCGGCACATCCAATCCTACTGCTCTTTTTGGAATTATAGCCATAATAAGAGTGGGTGTTGGCTTTTCCTTCCATGTAATCAAAGATAACTGACCTGTGTGCTGTACAATCACGACTCGGTCCATAATCGGCTCTTCACATAACTGGCAGTATTGGAGCAGATTACAGCATGGCGTTTTAAAGGCCCTACCTGACGCAGTCATTTGCTCGGTATGATGGGATGCAGTGAAAGGAGCTAAATAAGCATTGAGAAGCAGATACGGCACATTAGGTTTATAAATTGAAGGGCGGTAATGATGAACTGAGCTGAGGGCGTCTGATGGACAGTGATGGCTCCCCAGAGTGAAGGCTCTGCTGAGTTTTTGTTGGCGTCTATGGCAGTGATTGAGGGTATATTGGGCCCTTTGTTTTTAGAAGATCTCACGGTGCATTGAGAGAATGGGAGCAGGGCTAAACATTGATAGCACTTAAGTAGCTTATCGCATCTGCGGAGCGTTTAAGCTGATCCACAGTGAAAGAGGGCCCCAAGAGTGAACACTTATCTCACGCTCCAGTGAAATATTGCCGTAGCTTCCTCACTCAAGTGCTTTCTTACAATAGATCACCCCGGTGCCCTCTTTTCACGGCGTTTGTAGTATTGACTCACTCTAATTTAATATGAACCTTTTCATAGACATGTAAAACCATATTTCTTACATTCACAATGCCCAAATGGCCTTTAAAATTCGGTCCAAATTCAAAAATGCAGATCTTCTGAAATGAACATGTGTATGTTATATTGATGATTGTGGAAGTAATGAGCTTTATGTACAGTATTTAATGATATGCTATGATGCATATCATAATAATGATATGATTAAACTGGTTATTCTTTATTTAGTGGATAATTCCTCGTTGATTAGAGGTACATTTCTTCCAAAGCAGCCTGGTTTTAAGTGCTTTACTTAAGGGCACAATGGTGTTCATAATGGGGAAACTAAGAGACTAAATTTCATGGATCATTCTTTCTGGGGTCTGAACTTTTTAGATTGCCATCTTTAACAACAACTCTACCATCAGTATTGAATATTTGTAATGCATCACAGGGTTGTGCTACATTCAGGATTGAATTGAGATTGAGAATTTGAATTGATTGAATTATATTTGTAATTGAGACTGAGAATTTGAATTTAGCAGTTTGCAGAATCAATTTTTAATGTAAGAAAGTAGAATAATAATATTCTATATAATATAATAATATAATAATAAATACAATGGAAAAGTCATATAACTGCTATATGTTTATATTTTAATATTACATTTAAAGAATGGTTTCTTTCCCATTATAAGTTTGTTTTTAATCTTAGTTAATGTTAATTTAAATGTTTACTAATTTATTATTAAAACCAAAAGTTATGTCTGTAAACATTTAATGGATTTAAATATTGTAAACATTTAAATATTGTAACGAATGTATTGCTCATTGATAGTTAATGTTAGTTACATGAACTAAAAGTAACTAATGGGCACTGAAAAAAAAATTGAAGAAATAAATTTCACTCAGAAATTTCTAGTAAATGTCTAGAAACACACCGAATTAAACGTGAAATTTTGAAGTAGAAAGTCTGAAATAGTGAAACGTACTGCTGTAATCTTTGTTTTACTTATAACTTTGAATTATTTTTACTTTTACTGTTATTTTTAATAGTCAAATAAAGTTATCTGAAAACTATTTTCTGGATATTTCAAATAAATTATATAATAGTTCTTTAAATATAATAATTATCTTATTATATTATTAATTAACTAAATCCTTCTTTCTAAATTCTGAATTAAAAATGAAATAATTCTTAAATTATGTATTTTGCCCAACCGTGGTACAGTATGAATCATTTTAAGCAACATTTATATGTCTTTGTTTACAAGTTGATAACTTTTATGGTTTACTGAAACAACTGGTTTGAAATGTGCTTTTATAGATGTTTAAAGACCAGACGCCATTACAAGCATGTGTGCTGCATTTGTGCTGAACTGTGCATTTCAGAGTGATATAAAACAGCCTTAGTCCACCGCTTGTGTCCATAGACATCAGTCTTATTTGTATTTAAGTGCAGCTCGTTCTCATTTGCTGTGACTCTAAGGAGCTGTGACTCAACGTCGACAGACAGCAGAGCTGACTTACTGTGAAAGTGGAAATGGCACTTGCAGTGCTTTGTGCAGTAATGGTATTTATACTGCAGTATCCTGCGCTGGGTTCATATTGTGTCTTCCTTAGTGTCCGCTCATTTCATTGGCCTGCTTAATGCTAGTAGGAGCATCCGTGCTCTGTTTATAATGTGGATATTACTTCTGATAGATGTGTTATGCTTTGCAATAGCAACAAAGACTAACTGTGAGGGCAGTTTTAGAGACTAGTGAGTACAAAAGCACAGTAGGCGTTTTCATGCTGTGCTGCTCAAATTAGTTTATTCATTCTGCCTGTTACAAAAATGTTTAATGTGAAGTCACTCCATTTTGCCTTCACTCCAACAGTGGCGGCTCGTGGGTTTTAAAATAGAGGAGGCACAATAATTGTATCGGTCTGGGGATCCCTGCCGATTATTATTATTATTAGGGATGCACCGATACCACTTTTTTCCAGTACTCGCCCGATACCGATTTTATTTTTGGTACTTGCCGATAAATGACAGCCTGTAGTCTCCTGGGCATGCTGTCACCCAGGTTCATGAAAACCTCAACTTCAGTTTTTTTCCCAGACTTGGTCTGAATAATTTTTGGACCCAAATTTGTATCAGTTTTATTGGTAGTCCACTGTATGAAGAATTTTTGGGTATGATTTGTCACAGTTTACTTTATTTTGCTATCCTTACTTACATAAATGAACTATAGTGTCCTGCACCCACTAGTAAAAAAAATATCAAAAATTATATCTGGTCTCTGAATCATTTTTGGTTTCACTGTATATCCTTCGGTTATTTTCACACTTAATTATGCCCATTAAAATTTATTTTACAAGTTTTTGTTACTTTCACTGTTTGTTTTTTTTTGCTCTATGGTACATCATTACATCATCTTTAATTTAATAGCATTAGAGCTGCTTCATTGCAGCGGCTTAGTACTGTAATCACGCGCTTTGCTGTAATAATGCAGGGAACCACTCGCTATAAATCTCCTAACTGTGATATTTTCAGAAATAGAAGTCGCGTTTTTTCATCTGAAACGTGCTGCGATTTATATTCCAAAGCCACTCATATAATGCAGAAACACTCAAGCAAGCAAAGCGTGCAACGAGTGCACGTATTTGTACTGGGGCAGAATGAGAGGACAGTAGTACAGCCTAACACATTTCCCACAGGCTGCTTATAATTTCACTTACCTGGCCTATCACTTGAAGCAAACATCCATCCCTTCTTAAAAGTCTGTTAAAAGAGCCGACTGCTGTAACGTTAGCCTGTATCCAGCTTAGGCGTGTTCTCCCTTTATTTTTAATTTGTACAGTATATATACTGTTTGAATGACAGCTTGGTAAATCTTTTTGCGATCAAATATTCAATATCGCTACTCATAAGTACTTGGTACATTATCACGTTCAAACTAAGATCACGCAATTTACGTCGCTATGATGATTGGTTGATATACCAGAAGGGAGGCTAGCCTCACCTACGGTTTATAGTGAATGCCCCTATAAATGGTCTTATTTTTACGATTTAGTTTTAATCCAAATGATGCTTGTGCTAAGTTAGTGAACATCAAAGATCACACAACAGAAGTGCGCTCTCTCTCTCTCTCTGGCTCCCTACCGTTAAGTAACTTGTGCATTGATTTACTTACTTGGTTTTTACATATCTGACCGAACTACAAACCTCCCATTTTCACCTCAAATTTTTGGGGAAGCTGTGCCTCCCCTGCCTCCCCCGACGAGCTGCCACTGCACTCCAATGCTATTTCAATGAATGAAGTGTTTCAATGTCCTTACATTGTAAAGTTTGGACCAGACAGGCTATTTTTAATATTTGATTGTAGCAGGAATTATTTTTTTCTACCCTTCTGAAATGCCAGGATTTGAAATTGGGAGAATCGTGACATCACATTTCCCCTTGACACGCACCTTAACATTGTCGTATGTAATCAAGGAAGTGTTCTGAACAACTTATCAACTTATCAACTATATCGGTCCATCAATCACAAGAGTGATACTGCTAGGTAAACAATGACCTTTTTTGGTGCAAAAAAACTTTGCAAACTTAATACAAACTAACCTCAAAAGACACAATATAAAAATTTGAAACTGCATTTCATTATCATCATGACCTGTGATCAGTTAAGACTCAAAAACATTCTTAACGTAGTTGTAGTCTCTGTAATTGAGATTATACAACCTTAGATGCAATGGGAGTAGATCTAAATATAATGCTACAATCAACACGATTAGTTAATTGTGGCGACTGTTATAGTAAAAACACTGTAAAAGTTTGAGAGAGTTCCACATGTAATGCTCATATCATATGCAAAGATGTTAGCCAATCATAGCAGTGGGCGTTTACACTAAAGTCTCGGCAGACACGCCCCTTCCAACAGAGCGTTCAAACTGGAGAGATTAATTCAGGGTCGACACTTCACTTTTTCTATCATGTATACCTGCCCAGATTTTTTCCATCATAAACAGGCATGAATAATATTTGTGCATATTCGCAGAAATGAACTGCAGCTGAATTTTAAAAACTGCTATAATATCCTACTTTCCTCTCTCTTGGGTTTGCTAACAAGAACATGAAAAGCTCTCAATTTGTTTGAGATAAAATGGGATACAGTATATTGGAAAAGTATTTCACATAGAGCTAGCTGATGTAAATTCATGTCTCGCCTCCATGTAAGCCACCTTTTTGAAGTTCTACTGCTTTAAGCATAATCAATGAAAAGGCTTTGTTTTGTACCAAAATGATACTTTCCTCTGGGGCGCCGCAGACATGCTGTGAGTTGTATTACCATTTTGCTTGAGAGTATAAATCATCCAACACTTGTACATTCTTTCCAATACTGCTGATGAATATTTCATGAATGAAATTGCACTTACACTGATATTCAATTGTGCCAACAGTCCCCCTCCCCACCCCACTGATCACATCCACTAGGACTGAAGAGCACCTTCCTTCAGGCCAAGGCTAAACTCGTGTCCTTAAACTAATGGCAAGTTTACTGCTGTACATCACATCCGATGTAATCAGAATCCAAAAACGTTATTCTCCATTTGCACATTTGTACCTTGCGGTCAGATCTGCTGACTGCTTTTCGCATGGTGTTTGTCATTATTGTGGACGATAACTGCGGTGTCATCAGCGGTTTAGTGTGCTTCTGCTGAGTGTACAGTCATAAGAGTTAATACAGGCAGGGTGTTAAAAATCGCCTGGAGGATTTTGAGTGTTTTGAATCACTTCCATGAGACTTTATTACCCATTACCCATTTAGTAGCGCTTATGGGCTACCAGTCTGACAATCCTGTTTAAACGTTTAGACAGTATTGCGCACACTGAGATCTGAGTCTGACGACGATCGCAGAGCCTGTGTTGGTGTTAAAAAAGGAATCACGGCCAGCAACAACATCCTGATATAGATGTGTCAGTTATGGTGAGATGTTCACACAAGAGAGCTGACATTATCTGCAGATATCTCTGTGGGGAATAAAACAGACTGAATCCACTCAGACTAGATACTGAAGAGCAACAGGTCAGCTATTATGTTGGCTTGGGATGGATTTAGAATTAGAGTTAGAATTCGGCTCAAAATAAAGGATTTGTAGGATTTATATAGATAGATGTTGTCTATAAAAGTGACTTTTGAATCTTGTACCATTGAGCTCTAACCCCAGGACACAACTGGCAAAACAACCTTAGTAAGAGCAAATCAAGCCGCTCAACTCAACTTCCACTCAAAACAAATGAAATAGATCATCCCACTTTCTTTCAAAGGACACAAATAAATGATTAATGCATTTTATTATTTCAAAGCCATCGTCTGTGCGTGCAATAGCATAGGCTTGAATTAATATTACAGACAAAAGGACAAAAGTTTATGGATGCCTTGATTAGCATAATTACAACACATATCGTATATTCTTAATAATAATATTACATAAATATATTAATATTTTATATCATTCTTATATAAATATTAATATATTTCCAAATAATATGAGACCTTGGAACATTTTTTACTCCAACCTGTAGACCCCTTATAATGATCCACATGGATGACATGCATTTATCTAGTGATCTATAGTTGAGCATTAACATTTCTGAAACCTAGTCTACCAAAATTATTTTCTTATATAACTTAAATAAAAAATATGATATGCAAATTCCATTCCTCTCTTTTTTCAGTATTTTTTTGTGTTGAGAGACAAACTATTGGAGATTTTCATTGAAGCCTTGCTCTTAGTTCAGGCCTAAATCAGCTCCTGTATAAAAACCTTATTTAAGTGTTGGTTTTGGGGAAACGGTAAAATAACACACATCTTTAGTGAAGATGGTTTTAAGAAAAGGAGTTGCAATGTTATCAAGAAACCCAGGCTCTTTCAATTAACATATCTCTAATTAACATGCGTCTCTACTCATTCAGCTTATTTGTTCACTTTCAGTGCTAATGCCCCAATATATATTTTACAGCTGCAATTAACATCACTGCTAAATTGCGATTATTTATGAAGGAGAGTCTTACAAACTAAACAAAAGAGATACATGTTGTCACTGCATTCCTTTTTCTGACATTATCACATATTGCATGATATTTACTGCATGTTGTGATATTGTTCAGCATTGCCTCATCCTGAATGTTCCACATTAATGTTAAAGCATACAGCTGCACTTTCTGTATGTCCAGGTTTTGCTCCAGGTTTAAAAGTTTGGGTTAAAATGCCCAGAGTGGCATAAACCCGCAGGGATTTTTACAATCATCTGCCAGCTTTAAGAGCTTTCTTTCGGGTCTCATTCCGTCTGACAGATGCTCTTTTAATTCCTGTGGCTCTATCTCCTCAGAACAGAGCGAATCCTTCTGCTGCAGTCAGCGGCTTTGGCACCTCATTTACACTTTGAACCCCCTGCAGTAAGTCTCGACAGGTCTCCGTCCCGTCCGCTCAGATAACTCTGTCTTCCTTGCCATTGTCTGCTCATGAGTACTAACTGATTGCAAATCCTCCGTAGGATGTAAGCAAACAAGCCCTCTCCAGTCCCAAGCCCAGCCTCATGATGAAACTGTCTTGATGCAATAACTGAAAAATTGTTGAATTAAACATGAATGTCTAGGCTATGTGCACTGTAGATATTGCAACAATACAATCAGTCTCATCGAAGTAGACTATGAGACTGATTGTATAAATACTCTGAATCTGAATCTATGTAAAAACAGAATAGACCAATACACACATATATACATTGTATGTTTGTGTGTGTCTGTGTGCATGTATTTGTGTGCTGTGATGTTAGGAGCTCATCATTTACTTGATGTCAGTTGACTGTCACCATTAGAGATTTGTGTGTTGATTGCTGAGTTCATGTGTGTCTATCTAATAATGCACGTATGTTATTTTCTTCAAAAGCAATGACTGCAGAGTTCTTTAATAAATATTCAGGAATGGCAAGTGAAAATTATTGTTGCTAACTGGTCATTTACTGAACTAGAAATATATAAATATATTATTATTATAATTTTTTTAACCAAAGTAGCATTTAACTAATCAAAAATACAGTGTACATTATTATTACTGTTTGATATAAATGTAAAATACTTGTTTAAAAACATTGTGTTACATAATCCTTAACAAAATCATTCTCGTGCTAATTTGGTTGTCATGAGACCTTTTGTATTGTCTTTACACAGCTGTGCTGCTTAATGTGGTGTGGAAATCACAATACAAAGCCCTTTTCAGCTGCTGAAGTACAGAGATCATTTTACATTTCAAAAGTTCAATTTTGATTCCACAAATTGACAAAAAACACATTTCTTTTGTTTGTCACTTTCTGTTCTTTCAAGCAATGCTATTTCCATGAAAAGTATGCATATTCTGTTTTGAAGGAACAAAGCAAACTGGATTTAACCAGGACAGCAAAAGAAAGCAGATACACTACTTTGTAAGAAGACAAATACATCCGAGTCTCTAGTTTGAGAAACAGATGCTCAGCAGGCAGCTTCATTGAAGTTTACACTCGAAGTAGATTGGTCTCTCTAAGCGAGATCCCAATTCGTCGGTCATCCGACGTGACGTCGAGAGTGACCGACTGAAAGGGAACACTCCAAACATCAGCTTCATCTGCAAAAATCAAGAGAAGACAAAAAGAAAATGGTTGAATGTGTTTGAAGATGGTAACAGTATAGAAAATTGTATTATTGATGGATAAATAAAAGTTTGAGGTGTTGAGTTGTTGTGGAAACAGTTGCATTGAAGTCTGTGAAAACTGCCCAAAATGACAATCACACCTATTGGAAGTGCTGTGAAAAGCATGAGAAAGCATTCAACTGAATGTCTTCTTATAATGCCAGAACCCATGAGTTCTGCACAGCTGACATTACAGCACGTGGAGGATAGTAACGAGTACAGTCATTTATATAACACAAATGTCTACAGTAATTTTGATCAGTTTAATACATCTTTGGTAAATACAAAAAACATTTGCTCCATTCTAAAACATATTTTTTTATAGTGATTCCAATCTATTAAATCTATAGCTGTGAGCATGTCAAAATTAAATTCTGTCATAATTTATTCAACCTCATGTTTTTCCAAACCTGCTTGACTGTCTTTCTGTCTTCTTCTTTTTTTTTTTTTTGCCAATTTAATTAAAGTCAGTGGGGTCCAATGTTCTTCAAAGTAGCCTTACTTGGTTCTACAGAAGAATGAAAGTCATTCAGGTTTGAAATAACACATGGGGGTGAGTAAATGATGACAGGACTTTTATTTTGGAGGTTAATGTTTCTTTTATTATTGGTAGGCCTATGTAATCGGTTTCAGAGACACTTTAGACTGGACTTCAGTCTGTGTGCATTGAATTTATTTAATACACGAGTTTCACAATTTGAGTTGATTTACTGAAATAAATGAACTTTTCCACGACATTCTAATTAATTGAGATGCACCTGTAGCTGCCCGGAGGCGTTGCAAATATGGCCGCTGAGTGAACAGACTTTCCTTTAAAGGGACTTTGTTCAAAGTTCGTTTTCCACATGTGGGCAGTCATGAGACGACCCTTTCTGCCCATTGGTCAACCAAAGCTGAAAGTGATGTCATCAGCTGTTCCTCAGTTCTGTTCAACAAAATAATAGTCCTCTGCTGGTGTAGCTATACCAATTCTTAAACTGTACAGGGCAGGTCCTAGATTGGGCTTTCTTTTGTGCAAACTAATGCGTCTCTCAGAAATATTTATTTCAGAAATATGAATCTGCACCCAGCCTGTTTTATTTAGCTGTGCGGAGTTAAATTTGTGTGGTGAAGCTACACTACCCACTAGACAGAATTCTTGAATTCTTATTTTTATTTATTTATTTTTTTTATGAAAAAGGAGCTGTTTTCCAACTTATCTACTTTCAATATAAAAAACAAAACAAAAAACGACTTAATGAATGATACATGTCTTTTGAAGGTCTGCACTAAATTTAATCCTCAGTGGAGCATAAGATGATATGAAAACAAATTAATACGAATTCACCATTAATTCACCAAAGAATGTGAAATATTTGAGAATGAGACTTTGTTGCATGACATGATGCGTTAATGAAAAGTCAAAGAAATGACACACACCCTGAATTTATTTTTTACTATTTTTTACTTTTTGAGGCTATGGCCAACTGTTCCATATGTTGCAAAGGATGTAGTCAGGGTATGCCTGTGCCCTTTATACTCCCTTAATTATGTAAATAACATGCTACATGAATAGCTGTTCTTAAGCAATAAACCAGCGAGACAGTGCTTTGTCAGCAATGACACTGCAGCTGTGATTTGATTGCAGATTTTTGCAAAATAAAGAAAAACATACAGTATATAACATATATGCACTGTATATATGCTGGTGTTAACATAAATCATTACATCAAATCAGATTATGTCAGACCTACTTGTTGTATAAAATGTCTTATAAAATGCCTTGATCTGACTCTTTTTAGTTGAACAAACCAAACAGTTGTGCAGTGTGATAACCAAATGGATACTAGAGAAGTCGTGCAGTCTAGCTTATGGTGACCATCATGTATTGTGGCTGTAAGTTAAATCAGGCAACTAATGCCGGTCTATATTGATGCTCAATTACAGTATAGACAGTTATGAAAATGTATAGTGTATTCAAATAGACGTCTGCAGTAAATGGCACTGTGAATAAATTACTCCAGTGGGTTGATCATCACTAAAAGCTTTTCAAAAATGCCTCACGTTACAGCTTAGAAGAAGAGAGAGAACGGCATGCTTCAATCAAAATGCCTTTCTGCAGCCCACATGTCTGGTTCTCTCTCATGCTGCTACATTTAACTGGAGCTCAGCAGCTCTGCAGACTGAACAGAAGCACTAGTACAAGCAGCAGTCAGTCAGTTGAATCTACTGTAAATGTTAGGCAAAAAATAAAAATAAAAAATTAGGTGACCATCACATAACTGAGAATGTTTTAGGGGATATGCCACTTTATTAAAGCTTGTACAGAGGCAATTCCTTTAGCTCAACAGTTCCAGAATGGGTTGGTTCCCAAAGTTTTTTGTCAGCTGAACCCCTTTAACCTAAAATATTTACGAGAAGTGCTATCTGAGATTTTAACAATTTGCATGTTCAGTCTTTTATTTTGAATGTTTTTATAAGAAAAAAAACATAAAAAATATGTTTATGAGTTAATTAATGAATTAATAGCTCACAAATTATTGAATTATTAGCTTTATTATCTTGCAAACCCCTTTCAGTTCCCTCACAAACTATCAGGGATTTGGGAACCCCAATTTTAGAAAGCCCCATATGAGCTTAAATAGTTCACCCAAAAATGAGTATTTGCTGAAAATGTGAAGTGAATTGGGAGAGTCTCCAAAATGAGAGTCCAAACAGCTGATAAAAACATCACAATAATCCACAAGTAATCCACATGACTCCAGTCCATCAATTAACATTTTGTGAAGAGAAAAAATCTCTGTGTTTGTAAGAAGAAAAAAAAAAATCTCATTCTGACGGCACCCATTCACTGCAGAAGATCCATTGGTGAGTGATGTAACGCTAAATTTCTCCAAATCTGTTTAGATGAAAAAACAAACTCATCTACATCTTGGATAGTCTGAGAGTGAGTAAATATTCAGCAAATTCACATTTTTTGTGTGAAATAGTACGGTTGGAAAAGTCAGTTAATTAAAAAGACTGATAATGCTTTGAAAAAAGGTACATTTACAATTCTTTGTAAACATACAGGTTTAGAATTACCATGCTACAGTCTATTGATGTTGCAAGTGTGATGCAGAATGAGTCCTGCTGAGCAAAGGTGGCAGATTTTAAAGTGTTTTGTGAGCAGCATGTGTTCAGAGACAGATTCATAGTGACTCATTTTAATGAGTCAACCTACCATAAGAAGATTTGTTCTTTCCAGGTATTTTGGGTACAGTGTGTCACTACTATAATGCTTTCCTTATTGCCCCACATGTGTTTGAATGGAATGACCAGAGAATGCTCACCAAAAAGATTTATGTGGTTTCTCCATCAAGTGATCATTGAACATTCATGATTATATGGGAAGTCCTAAGGCAAGTCAACCAATTTATTGCAGCAGAGTAAGTGTACAGAACATAGAATATGTAAACCTGAGGTATTAACATAGAGCCCTTTACATGATTTCAATAAATCTGTATTTTCAAGAAATAACTGTGTAGTGATTAACAGTGGAACATTAATCCGGTGTTGTACTAAATATCATTATTCTTGGAATGCCATTCGACCAGTCAGATTAAAGTGAACTAACTGGAACTATTGTACAACATCTCCTTATGATTAGTTCTAAAGACTATTAGAGATCTCTGTGGTTTAGTTTATTAGTCTTCACAGGGAGACAAGATGATATTATATTAAGAATTACCGCTACATTCAAATGTTAAATTTCCTAAGGATAAATGAAATTAGATAGACCTATTGTGTCATTCTTCCTAATGATTTTTCCAATACTTTTTCCATTTACAGAACATGATGAGAATCATGTGTAATTCCTACTGTGCAGTAAAATTATAATTATATAGGATGAAATATTAAATTCACAAGCTTTACTACTTTGGTTTGAGCAGATGTTGAGTTTTATATACTGTATGCAGGACCTAAAATGAACACTAACAGTGTCAGTCGCCAGTTGGCGGGTACTTTTACGAATCATAACAATGCAATGAAGTGAAAACAACAGCCAGTTTTTAAAGAGATTCGCTGTTTCTGACATAAGCAAATAAAATTATCTTTTCCGAAGACAAGATCATCGTGATTAGCTGTTCTGTCATAAGCGACAAGAGCGAATCAAATAATAGGATACAAACGGACTGAAAAGGTCAGAGCAGTGATGGCCATCTTGTCCCTAGACACGGTTCTAATAACTTTTACCTGAGAAGATTTTTCTGCTTCATTTCAGAAGATTAACTTTTCCCTTCTTTATTCTTCATAACTCGAGAATGCGGCGACACATACCTGGGGTTACGCCGCCTAAACGGTGCAGTGAAGTATTGTTTGAAAGGCTGCACGTTCTGCTGAATTCTGAGCTGCTTCAGACAGCTCAGCAGTAGCGCTTCAATGGACGAAAACACACACAATTATGTCAAAATGCTCGGTTTTGGCGAGTTACCTTGTAAACGTAGTCTTAAATGAGTTATAAAGTCTTAAATGACCGTAAAGAGTTGGGAGAAAATTGTATGTGTGTCAGATCCGCGTCATATGCATCAGGTTTTAAAGAGACAGCGCTGATTTTAAAGTGAAACCTGCTGAAGTCTGTCATTGATGTAAATCAAAGAACAAGAGAAATCCTTGGACTGTTCTAATCGCTGATTAAATTTTTTTTAGCTTGAATAAAGATTAATATGTATATTTTTTATCATGTCACCGGCCATTGGCAGGCGTGGCAAAAAAGTTAGTTCTAGGCCCTGACTTTATGTAACAGTTTTTTTAAGTTAATGATAATAACTGTAGCTTGATGAGAGCATATTAAAATTCGGATATATCCACTTATATAATAATTCTTCCCTAAAATACACAAGTTAGTTCAAAATGTACTGCATAAAAGCAATGACACATACAATGTTTAACATGACTAGACATCTGCACACAAGAGTATCACTTTATTTCTTTATCCATCTTGAATGTGTGTTGACATACTGTACAATGACATTCTGTAAAAATGTGTTAGATCAAGTGGAACATTATATAAGGGAAAAAACATGTCCAGTGGATGATTTTTGCACAGCTTTGATATTTCTTTTGGGTATTTCAGTTTCAGACAGAGGACTGAATCATTTAAAGGTGGTACTGTGAGACCATAAAGACTGTTTCAGTATTGTTGCAAAGGTAAATGCTTTTTCATGGAGAGAGCTTTGCGGGGAAGATTGTACAGATCCCATTATTGCCTTTTAATGGGTGACAGTAGTGCAATTAACTGCATTTTATTCTACCTCAACATTACAAGCAGTGAATCCCCACGTCTCTGATCCTATTAAAACTGCTGGAGTGCAGTAGATTTAAACACAGCTGGCCAGTCTGTTATTAATCTTTTTGATTAAATCTCAGCTTTGCTGTTTTCCTTTCCCCCCTCTGATCATTGTGACATTTCCCCAATATATAACAAATTATTCCATAACTATTCTGAACCCAAAGGTTGGTGGTCAGAGTCTAGAAAACTAGACCACAACTTAAAAGTGTTTAAAAAAAAAAAAAAAAAAAACTCTAGCAATGCTAATCCTAAAAGGGAGAGCATTTTGAAAGTAATGTAAGCTCATAAAAAATAGAAATAAATAAAAAAATCCAAAGTCAGCATTCTGAAGACACTAAAATTCCACATTGCAGTTCTTTAATCATATAAGAATGATTTATTTGATCCTTTGTCATTTCCATTTTATGTCCTATCATGCAATTTTGTGTTTTATATTTTATTTTCTGCTCACATGTCCCCATTTACCTTGCTAACCACAGCCACGTCAAATAAAACCAAATATATAAAGATCAAAAGTTGTGCTTTGCATCATATGCAAATGATCGTGTTTATTGATGCCTTCATGCATTTTTAATGAATCTGCAAACGCTGCATGACATATCAGAAAAGCCTGCATGTATTCACACTTGATCACTCATAACTCATTGTAGGCTACAGCTTAGAATCACGTTTTCCTCTCTTATTAGTGTCTGAGGCACTTTGAAGTAAATTATTTTTCTTGTAATCTTCTCATAGTCAGATCTCATTAGGTCCCATTAACAGTGACCTCATTAAACTTGAATATTGGCTCGTCCATCCAGCCTCTTGCTGCTGAGTATTTTTAATTAGCCAAACACATTCTGGCAACTTTAGTATTTGTTAATTTGCAAGCAGTTGCTCTGTGAAAATCTGCTACAAATGCATAAACAAATAGTTAATCCAAAATGAAAATTTGCTAAAAAATGTACTCACCCTCAGGCCAACCGAGATGTAGATGAGTTTGTTTCTACATCTGCACAGATTTGGGGAAATTTGAAATGTGATCCTCAAAGCACAGGCCAAAGCTTTCTGTCCGTATTGTGACAAAACCGACCATTACCTCAGTCAATGCCCTACCTTCAAGCCCTTCAATAAACAGCAGATCACATATTGGATTCAAACTAATCACTGCTGCTGGCACTGTAGGCATGTATACCACTCCACTAAGTGTACCCTCTAGAAGTCAAGTAGTATCTGTGAAGGCATGTTGGATAAGGGGCGCACCCCTTCCATGCTCAATGTGTATGTGGCAGCGATTGCGGCGAATCATTCTCTCGTGGCTGGCCAATCAGTCAGCAGAAACGACTTAGTCGTTAAGTTTCTGAGGGCAGCTCGGAGATTGAATCTGCCCCGTCCTCATACTGTGCCAACTTGGGACTTGTCTATAGTCCTCAGGGCCCTATGGGGCCCTCCCTTTGAGCCGCTCCAGTCGGCCGATTTGCAGCCCCTGTCGCTTAAGACCACCCTCCTTTTGGCTCTAGTGTCAGTTAAGCGAGTGGGTGACCTGCAAGCACTGTCAGTCAGTGCTTCCTGTCTTGAGTTTGGGCCTAACGACTGCAGAGTCATCCTAAAGCCAAGACATGGCTATGTGCCGAAAGTGCTCTCCACTTAAGAGCACAAGTCATCACCCTCGACGGCACGAGTGTGTAAATACATAAGAAAAACGGACTGTCTTTAAAAACCCTCTTTTGTGCGAAACTACTTCCGCCACGGATTGAAATCTCAAGCTGTGTTCCAATTCAAAGGCTGCAATCTCCGAAGGGTACATTTAAAGGCAGATTGCGTCACCGCGGTGCGACAAAGGCTGTCCCAATTCAAAGGCTCCTTCAAATGCAGCCTCCAAATGCGCCGTTCGTTTCTTGTGAAACGAAGGATACAACAAATGTATTCTTCGTGGCCTACCCTACCCCAGAATTCATTGTGCGCCAGTGACGACAGCATTTATTTGAGAGAATTTGCAGGATTACACTTGCAAGCATTACACAATGCAAGCATTGTTTTGTACTTATGCGAATAATGTAATTTATTTAATGATACGCATGTAAAAAATAAAGAAAAATTTATATAAAGCAGTTCAAATGTTGACTGATATCATACCAAGATGCGATTTTATATAGTTTTTACTCTTTATGTGCATAAATAGACCATGGTGAACATATTTAGACAGGTTTTGAACCCTGATTTGTTTTTAATATAATTTTTAAAACAGTCCCATACAAACGTTACTGCCGCTCATCAACAGCAACTGTCACAGTTGCTAGGCGAACAGTCCTCTGTAGGCTAGACCGATCGTCCCATTTAACAATGCTCGGTCTGACCTTCGCGGCCTTCGAAGGATGCAACCTTTGAATTGGGACATGGGTTCAGTTTGACAGTTTGACAGCTGAGCTCAAGCGTCCGTTACTAATTAGAAAATGTCACTTTAGAAGTAGTAATGAAAGAACGTTGAGTTGTATTAAAAGCTCACTGTATTATGTAGAGTATTATGAGAGAGAGATGGACTAAGTGAGTGTGTGTGATTACCTGCATTTGATACAACATTCATTCTTCAGCTCAATCTCATATATAAAACATTAGTTTGAATGTCCACTGAGGAAAGTGATAGTTTTGTCGTACTGTCCTTTTATCTGTTAAGGGTGATTTCCGATAACAACACTGCTCACTGCATTTGTTGGCTGTGTCTTACAAGCTGTTGTTGAAAGTAAAAAGAACTTCCTTGTTTACAACCCTGTTTCAGTCTCTTTCAATATAAAAGTCTTTACTGCGAACTCACTCATAAAAACAGTCTCTTGTCACCATCTAAAATCAACTAAAATCACCATCACGAACACACTGTTTCTCACTAAACACTACTATTTATATAAAATATTACTGAATAATAATATTTAATAAACAACAACAACACCCATCATAAAAGTTGCTAGGCAATTCAGTCAAAAGAACAGGCAGCACTCTGATAAACACTGAAGTTACATAAAATATAATGTGAAGAGATTTTGCTCTCCAAAACTATTTGCTCTGGAACAAATAATAGATTAATGAGACCAAAGACTGCCCGTTAGATTTACCCAAAACAAATTATATCTCATGTTTAACCACTATAGAGACATCAGAGCCAGCGGCAAATTCCAGAAGATCTGGCCGAGGTGAGGCTGCTCTTGGCAGGTTCATGAGCGCTGAATGGCCGATGACGCCCTGGAGCTCACATCTCTGAAAACGTTGAAGAATTTTTTTAAATAGACGTTATCTTTATTAAGAAACCGCATATTTGAAGTCTAAACAAGTACATTCTCGCCTAAAAAAAACTCTTAAAACTACATTCCGTGACACAAAAAGTATTATTTTTAAATTATAGTGGATTTGGGCGTCTGCTATGACACTGGCTGTGAGAAATACCGCAAGCGGAGTGAGACAAACGTTGCAACGGTTGGAGGAGTTCTGCTCATGTTTCAACCACGTTTTGACCAAATCTTAGATTGTCTGATTCGGTCTGATACCCTACAATATATTTGGTTTATGTACCAAATATTTTTAAAGAATACAAATGCAATGAAAATACAGGTATCGGCAAGTACCAAAAATATACGTATAGGTGTTGTAGCCTACTCATTCTGGAAAAAGTGGTATCGGTGCATCCCTACTGCATACATCTATAAAACTGTCAAACATTTGCATGTACAGTAGGTGGACTGTGCTGGTCTGCAGCTTATTCAAGGGGTCAGGGTTTGGCTGTATGGCATGGTTAGCCCAGTTTTTTTTAGAAGACAGCAAAAGTTGTTATTGTTAACTATAACTATGGAATTTTTTCAGCAATTCTCATTTTCATTCAGTTGAAGTACTAAAATGGCTAAAACTAAAACTATACAGAAATAATAAGAAAAAAATTAAAACCATTAAATGACAAAAACACAAAACAAAATTACTAAAACTTCTACTAAAATGAAAACAGAAAATACTAAAATATAAAATAATACAAACATTTTTATGTTTCACTATTCAATTATTTGTTTGTTTGTTTTGTTAAATGTGTGAAACATTACTGACTGCACATTTAAGTTTATCTTCTCAAAAATGAGGCCTTTTTAACAAAACATCTTTTTCTGTTTTCATTTAGCCTTTAGTATATCCAAAAGCAGTGAAAGATGCACAACATGTGCCTGTTCATATTGTGTAGTACCTCATAAATACAGAATGAGCAATAAACACAGTGATAGTAGAGGTTCTCACTCCATTACCCAGTCGTGCTTTGTAAGCTTATTAACATGGTTCAGCTCTCATTATTTCTTTCATGGCTGAGAGTTTCCTTGTCCCTGCTGATGCCACAGCGTTAGCTCTGATTGGCTTGCTGACATGTGCGATTGCGCAGTCACTATCTAAAATGTTGTACTAGGAAGTAATGACTTCTAACAGACTTCTTTGCATAATTGCCTTTCTAGTAAGACAAATTAAGTTTCAGTCTAATGTGAGAACAGACCAGCAGAGGAACAGAGGGACTAAGGACCGGACATGGATGTTTCTGTAGGAAACTCTTAAATGTCACACTGGCTCTGTTCCAAAACCTTGTGAGCATTTTAAGATGTTATACACATTTCTGAAGCTTATGGATGATGGATTCTAGATTCCAGATTCTAAAACATATGTTATACTGTACCGAAAAATTGACATTGTTCTAATTCCTCATTCTCATGTTGTACCAAAACTGTATGACAGAGAGAGCAAAAAAGAAGATATTATTTAAGAAAAAAAGAAAAAAAAAATGCTTTTGTCTGTAAATGAATGTCAGTGGGATGCAAAACAACATTGTCCCCATTGACTGTCATTGTGTGGACAAAGAGACATTTTTCAAAATATCTTATTTTGTCTTTCACAGGCAGCTGCCTTGCTATATAGACAGCAAGGCAGCTTATTAGATTTCTCCTTTTTCCTCTTTTTTTTTTTTTTTTTGATACAGTCTGTCGTAATTTTTGTTACCACAACTGTCACCATCATCGATTTTGCATTTATCACTATCAACATTTGTGTCCACTGGCTTTGAATGAAATATATTCATATCTATTTATTCTAACCCATTATTAAAGGTGCATTCAGTAGTTTGGTGCTAATTTAAAACATTTTTACATGTTTTGGTTTAATGATGTAGATCCCCAATGATGGAGATTTGAAGCTCAGGTTTCTTTGTTGACAATTATTAGCAGATAAATTAGCGAAATATTAGTGGGAAAAAAAAGTTAATTAATTAATGTGAAGACACATCTCAAAAATTCACTATAATCAGCATAAATTACATGAAGCTCAGAGATGATCATGCTGATCCACTTTGATATTTGGCAGTGTGGCATCCTGCAGTATCACTTAAATTATTCTGTTTAATGATAGCCATAAATATAATCTGTAACCATAATGACTAAAGTAAATATCAAAGATGGGAACTTTCATAACACCGGTAAGTCTTATTACAACTTACACACTGTTATTTAATAAGTCCAATTAAGGCATAAGTTCATCTGTCACACATTACCGAAAATGTGGATGTAAGTCCTAAAAAATGAGGACAGTAAGTTTGGTTGTAAAATGTTTATCTGTGTGTGAACCTAACCACATTTAGGACTCTAAAACAGGACTGGCAACCATATTCTGCAGCTGTGTGAAAAATTACAGTAGTCACTGGTTTTTCTCACTGAGCTTGACAACTTGACAGTTTTGTTTGAGAGTAGTTCTCTTAAAAGTCCTCTGTTTATTAACAAAGCAACTCAGGAATCTTGAAATATGACACCTGTCATATTTTACCTCCATGTGAACTATGTGTTCATTATAAATAAAAACTCCATAGCATGTGTCCTCCACCTTCTTGTACAGTATGTGTCGGCATCGCTGCTCTCTGGAATAATTGGTAGATCAAACCTAGTCTTCAGCAAGCCCTGTTGTTTTTATTTACAAGCTGATTTCATTCTTTATTAAAGCTTTGAAAGCTGCTGTGTCTAAATCTAATGGTGTTAGGGTCAGGGTTAGAGTCTATGTTTATGCTTATGCTTGATGAATGAAAACAGTGAGTTGACCCAAGAGAGGGTCACTGTGCATTGGTTCAGGATCACCTACTGAGGTACTTCCTAAAACATTTTAACTACAGCTTTATGTGTGGTAAACGTAACCTCCTGTACCTGATGCTCCTATAGAGCTTTCACAGCATCCATTCACAGTGGATGGTCTATGTGTTCACAAGTTTCCTTAACCTTGGTGCTTTCTTTTTAGAAGCCTAGCAAGCATTAAATGTGCTTTAGATGGTATGTTACACTTTTGGGACTTTTTAATTGTTTTATGGCATCTATGAGAGGTTCCCCTAGCGTTTTCGACGCAGCTCGAGTTCCTGAAGAGGAACTATAGCTTGACCATGTATTTCAGTAATGTAATTGAGATGTTAATATCGTCCTTTTGTGGTCTAAAAACCTCTAGCTTGCCTGGGCTTTATTTATCAGATCTAACAGAAATAGTTCATCAACAGTGTCAAGCTATCAAATGTCATGGGCAGGAAAATAAAGGCTGAAGATTGAATGAAGAGGTAGATTAGCATCACTCTTACTATTGCTAGTATACAGTAGAAGTATTAAACTTTCATGCACTGTTTGTTCTAGTGAGTGCTGGGAAAGCTAACTAAGCTAGTTACTCTGTAAAAAATAGCTAAGCTGTACGTTACACTTTAGAGAGAGTAGCTAGTTACACTACTACAGTACACTAGCATTCAAGTTTAGAGGTCAGAAAATATTTGTGTTTTTGAACGAAGTCTCTTAATAAAGGTATAAATTTCTTTAAAAAAAATATTAATGTCTTACTGACTGTACATAGAAAAATTTCAATGCTACATTGAAGTTACCTTTTTCATGTGTGATATATAAAAAAATTGTAAGCTTAATTTTGTTCAAATGCCTGTTTATTACAGTGTTGGGTGTAATGCTTGAAGTAGATAATTACTGTAAAAAAATTTTTGGGGTAATTGAATTGCAGATATTTCTGATGTAATTGCATACTGTACAGACTATAGAACACTTCTGTATTAAACAATGTGGGATTTAGGAAGTAGGCCTATTAGTCATAAATAATTCAATACTTTTTAGAGGTATTAATTAGTATAGTAATCTAATTACACTGTTGAAGATGTAATTAGTTGCTAGTAATTAATTACTATTTTAGAGTAACATACCCAACACTTGTTTATTAAAATAAAAATAAGAGTTTCAAACTATTCTGAACTGATTCACTTGAGTAAGTGAGTCATTTATGTCAAACCCACTCTGACTGATTCAAACTCCAAATAACTTGTGACTTGATGATTCATGACTGGTTTGACCAATTCACTGAAATGAACTGAATCAAAAGTGAGTAATTCACAGACATTCATTGATTGGTCTTATTCAAAACATCTGGCAGACTTGTTGAAGAGAGGTGTGCTATTACTTTTCTAATCTAAAAAACTTTAGAAAACCTAAACAAAATAATCTCAATCCTCAAACACTACTCATATTTTCTTCAGACAAACAACAACAACAACAACAACAAATATACATCGAATATACATCTAGTCAGTCTCAAACCTGTGGTAGTAAATACATCCATAACAACAGAGCACAGTAGATCACCAAAAGAACTGGAATGTATGGAAATATTATTGACAAGGGTCAACAAAGTCGGGTTCCTCTTCAGGAACTCGAGCTCGGAACTCGGAGAACGCTTTGGGAACGCCTTCTGTGACCACGCTCTGAATCACATGTGTAATCCGTCCAATGGAAGGGCGAGATGTCACGGGCAGGTGACGTCATCGACCAGGAAGCTTAAAAGCACGTGCGGCGGAGCCGGCGTCAGCTTTCTGTCATTCAGCAAAGCGCTCTGCGTGTGTCAGTCCAAAAACTCTGTGTTTGTGAGTCTTATGTAGTGTTGTCTGTCCAAAATACAAACTAATAAGCTCCACTATGTCTAAAGCTCACGCTAAGACTAAGCATTCTAAGGGCGAGAGCAAGCCGCGTTATAGACTGTGCGTGGTTTGCTTGGGAGTGGAGCACACAGAGTCAGCTCTCGAGGGGGCCGACTGCCCGCATTGCGAGCTTCTCCCACTGCGTACGCTTCACTCCCGGAAGGCTCTCTTTGAGGATAGAGCCTTCGCCAGCGTTCCTCGCGGTGCTGGTCCCGCTTCCGTCGAGGCGGAGCGGCGGCTGCATTCGTGGGGTTCACAGTTGGATCTGGTGGAGGGAATGGAGATCGGCGAGTCCCTATCTCCTTCCTCACCCGCCAGATCCAGCGCACGATCTCTGGGTTCGGAAGCCCGTTCTGCGGCTACTTCCTCCCAGGGTGAGGGCTCAACGCTCCGCCTGTCTTCCTCCGAGGAGGTTGACGTGGAGGGCGTCGATGAGGTTTCGCCCCCTCAATCGCCCAAGTATGAGGAGCTAGTGGAGGTGCTTACTCGCTCCGTGGCCAAGTTAAAAATCGATTGGCCCGCCGAGAAGCAGGCCAAGCCGCAGCGAAGCAATTTGGATGAACGCTTCCTGCGCGCGAGGCCGCCACCTCCATGCCGGAGCCTGCCGTTTTTCCCCGACCTCCACACCGAGGTGTCGAGGTCGTGGGCCAAGCCGTTTTCAGCCCGCCTATTCGTCCCTGCCTCAGATTATTATGGGAATGTGGCAGGGCTATCTGAGCG
>NW_015645086.1:1512701-1512851 GCF_001515625.1 Sinocyclocheilus rhinocerous | reverse complement strand
AGCACTCTAAGCACTCTAAGGGCGAGAGCAAGCAGCGTTATAGGCTATGTGTTCCTCCATGCCCGCGCTTTGGGGGATACAGGGGATACACACAGTCTGTGCGTGGCTTGCTTGGGAGCGAAGCACGCAGAGTCGGCTCTCGAGCTCTCT
>NW_015645086.1:1511012-1512678 GCF_001515625.1 Sinocyclocheilus rhinocerous | reverse complement strand
CGATCTCTGGGTTCGGAAGCCCGTTCTGCGGCTACTTCCTCCCAGGGTGAGGGCTCAACGCTCCGCCTGTCTTCCTCCGAGGAGGTTGACGTGGAGGGCGTCGATGAGGTTTCGCCCCCTCAATCGCCCAAGTATGAGGAGCTAGTGGAGGTGCTTACTCGCTCCGTGGCCAAGTTAAAAATCGATTGGCCCGCCGAGAAGCAGGCCGAGCTGCAGCGAAGCAAATTAGATGAACGCTTTCTGCGGGTGAGGCCACCACCTCCAGGCCTGCCATTTTTCCCCGACCTTCACACTGAGGTGTCGAGGTTATGGGCCAGGCCTTTCTCGGCACGTCTCTTCATCCCTGCCTCAGATTATTATGGAAATGTGGCGGGGTTGAGTGAGCGTGGCTACAGGGTGATGCCCCGGGTTGAACAGATGCTGGCAAGCTATCTGTCCCCAGGCGCGGCATCGTCCTTAAAGGCTCCGGCACTGCCCTCCAAGCCGCTGCGTACAACATCAGTGCTGATGGGCAAGGGGTACACGGCAGCAGGTCAGGCCGGTGCGTGTCTGCACACAATGTCTGTGTTACAGGCGTACCAGGCAGACCTGCTTAAAGAGCTAGACGAGGGTGAGGAGCTTAACTCTGATAACATTGCAGAGTTAAGGAGAACCGCTGATCTCTCTGATCGCAGCGGAGAGGCATTTGGGGTTGACCCTGTCAGACATGAAAGAAAAAGACAGGGTCTTCCTCCTCGATGCCCCGCTTGCACCTTCTGGCCTGTTCGGCGATGCCGTCAATTCCGTCGTCGACAGGTACCAGGAGGCTCGTAACAAGGCGGCGACGTTTCAGTGGTTCCTCCCTCGCCGCGTCTCAGCTCTGGGGGCTGCTGGGCGGGAGCAGTCCCCTCTGCGTTCCAGCTCCTCATACAGGGAGGCTCAGAAACAGAGCAAAAAGTCCTGACTATTGGGGTTCAGGACTGGTGAGGGCAGGCCCTTCTGGGGAAGAGAGGTTCACACCGCATTACACGGTGCCCGCCTCCCCCCAGTGCCCTCAGGAGATCGATCTGCCAACCCTGCCGGTGTTCCACGGCACAGCGGTCTCCAGCGAGTGCTTCTCTCAGTTACCGCCCGGGAAAGTAGCGGTGCTAAGAGGCCCGCGACCTCCGCGGAGGTACCCAGAGCAGCTAGTTCGGCCGTCCCCTGCCGGTGTGCCGCTTCAGGGCACCGAGCTAGCCGCTCTGGTTACACCAGAGATCAGTCTTGAGAGACTGATTCCCTTAGTAGGCTATTTAGCAGCATGGAAACTACTGCCAAATGTGTCTCAATGGGTCCTGCGTACTGTAGAAAGAGGCTACAGAATCCAGTTCGGTTCTCCTCCGCCTCGATTCAACGGGGTCACCCCCACTCTGGTGGGTCCCGAGCAGGCTCTGGTATTAGAACAAGAAGTAGTCACTCTCTTAAAGAAGGAGGCCATCGAGGTGGTCCCTCTGCACGAGAGAATATCCGGGTTCTACAGCCGGTACTTCATTGTTCCGAAGAAGGATGGGGGGTTGCGTCCTATTTTAGATCTGCGTCAGTTGAACCGCTCAGCCATGCGACTGAAGTTCAGGATGCTCACACTCAAACAAGTTGTGTTTCAAATCAGGTCCGAGGACTGGTTTGTCACGATCGATCTAAAAGACGC
>NW_015645086.1:1510437-1510993 GCF_001515625.1 Sinocyclocheilus rhinocerous | reverse complement strand
TCGTCTGTACGCCTTTCCCCTGATCGCTCTGCTCCCGGGAGTTCTGGAGAGAGTGTCCCGGGACGGGGTCCGTCTACTGCTAGTAGCCCCGTTCTGGCCGGGCCAAGTATGGTTCTCGGACCTGATCTCCCTTCTAGACAGCTCTCCATGGGAGATCCCCATCAGGAGGGACCTCCTCTCACAAGCGGAGGACACGATCATTCACCCCCGCCCGGAGCTGTGGAAGTTATGGGTGTGGCCCTTGAGGGGGCATAACTCGTAGCTTCTGGCCTCTCAACTGAGGTTGTTGAGACCATCCTCCAATCCAGAGCTCCCTCCACGAGGAAACTGTACGCCTTGAAGTGGAAACTTTTCACTTCTTGGTGCAGAGACCACCAGCTCGACCCAGTTAACTGCCCAGTTGGTACAGTGCTGGAGTTTCTGCAGGCCCGTTTCTCTGCAGGGTTGACCCACTCCACCCTGAAGGTCTACGTGGCGGCCATTGCGGCCTACCACGCCCCTCTCGGTGGCCAGTCAGTGGGAAGACACCCCCTGGTTACCCGTTTCCTCCGCGGTG
>NW_015645086.1:1499223-1509975 GCF_001515625.1 Sinocyclocheilus rhinocerous | reverse complement strand
CCCTCTCGGTGGCCAGTCAGTGGGAAGACCCCCCCTAGGTACACGTTTCCTCCGCGGTGCGCTGAGGCTGAGGCCTCCTGTACGATCTCGCGTCCCCACGTGGGACCTGGCCGTGGTGCTAGAATCTCTCTGTAAGCCACCGTTCGAGCCAATTGAGGAGATCTCTGATCGCCACCTTACTATAAAGACTACCTTTCTTCTGGCGATATCTTCTCTAAAGAGAGTTGGGGATTGATTGTGGTGGCCTCCAAGGCCTTTTTAGCAGGTGTGTCAATGCAGGACATCTGCGACGCTGCTGGTTGGTCCACGCCCATTGCTTTCATCCGATTCTACGGTCTAGATATGCAAGCCACTCCTGGCTCTTCTGTTCTCTCGCCCTAGCTGTTCAGGCTTCCACACTAGGCAGAGATTTGTAAGTCTGGCGGCATGGGCATTCTTGTTCCCAAAGCGTTCTCCGACGCAGCTCGAGTTCCTGAAGAGGAACGTCTCAGGTTACGTATGTAACCATGGTTCCTCGAGGGAACGAGACTCTGCGTCTCGGTGCCATACTTCCGGGCATCCTTGCCAGCACTTGCTTCATTCCTAGAAGCTGACGCCGGCTCTGCCGCACGTGCTTTTAAGCTTCCTGGTCGATGACGTCACCCGCCTGTGACATCTCGCCCTTCCATTGGACGGATTACACATGTGACTCAGAGTGTGGTCACAGAAGGCGTTCCCAAAGCGTTCACCCGACGCAGCGTCTCGTTCCCTCGAGGAAACATGGTTACATACGTAACCTGAGATGTTTTGTGTCATCTATGAAACACCTCAGTCATGTCTAATTCAGGTGCACGGACCTCAGATGCTCACTGTGGTTCACTCTGGACTTTACCTGTGTGTTACATGTTGAACCTGATAGCCTTGGATGAGGTGATTTATTTTTGACAAGTCCAAGGTCTGCTGATGGGGGGTGGGGGTAATCTTTTGTTGTTGTTTAGTTGGTTTCATTGCTCTACATAGAAAGCAATTGTAGAAAGGATGAAAGAATAATCCAGCACGAAGCAGGGATTATCACTGTGAATGACCTTTATTTCAGCACTAAGCATTGGGTGCTTTTCAAGTGCTTTAGCCATGGAGTCATCTGATTATAGCTGGATGCCTATTTAATCTTGAAGAGCTTTGGATGGAAGAATGGCAATTCACCTGCAAAATCTACATGAGATCAGAAACTCACATGGCCAGAATAGCTGAATTTGACGGAGGCAATTTTCACTCATTGCTAGTAAATTTCACAAAGAAATAGCAAGTAACACACCAAATTAAACTTGACATTTTAAAGTAGATAGACTGAAATAATATGTATTCTGTATGATAATAATTTTGAGAGAATATATTTCAATTTACTTTTTTTTGTATTAAGATGAACACACTTTGTTACCCTAGTAGCAAATTGTTTGTTGTTAAGCATAAACCTCATAACTTGCTTGATTTATGGGGAAAACTTTAGTTTGGGGACCAATTCTCACTATTAACTAACTATTAACTGAATTTTGCTTCAATAAATTCTTAATTTGCTGCTTATTAATAGTTAGTAGGGTAGTTGTTAAGGTTAGGTATGATTAAGGGATCTAGAATATGGTCATGCAGAACAAGGCATTTAAGGTGGGGTAAGCGATTTTTCAAAAACACTTTAGAAAACTGATTCGGGCCGACTAGAAAAACAAACTTGTAGCCAATCAGCAGTAAGGGGCGTGTCTACTCATGATGTGGAGGAGAGAACGTTCAGTGCACAGGATGGACATTAGCGAGCCGAGCGACAGAAAGATAGAGATGGCGGATAAAAAACAAAAGAGGAAAACGTCTGCGCCACACCCCTCTCGGTGGCCAGTCAGTGGGAAGACACCCCCTGGTTACACGTTTCCTCCGCGGTGCGCTGAGGCTGAGGCCTCCTGTACGATCTCGCGTCCCCACGTGGGACCTGGCCGTGGTGCTAGAATCTCTCTGTAAGCCACCGTTCGAGCCAATTGAGGAGATCTCTGATCGCCACCTTACTATAAAGACTACCTTTCTTCTGGCGATATCTTCTCTAAAGAGAGTTGGGGATTGATTGTGGTGGCCTCCAAGGCCTTTTTAGCAGGTGTGTCAATGCAGGACATCTGCGACGCTGCTGGTTGGTCCACGCCCATTGCTTTCATCCGATTCTACGGTCTAGATATGCAAGCCACTCCTGGCTCTTCTGTTCTCTCGCCCTAGCTGTGCAGGCTTCCACACTAGGCAGAGATTTGAAAGTCTGGTGGCGTGGGCATTCTCGTTCCCAAAGCGTTCTCCGACGCAGCTCGAGTTCCTGAAGAGGAACGTCTCAGGTTACGTATGTAACCATGGTTCCTCGAGGGAACGAGACTCTGCGTCTCGGTGCCATACTTCCGGGCATCCTTGCCAGCACTTGCTTCATTCCTAGAAGCTGACGCCGGCTCTGCCGCACGTGCTTTTAAGCTTCCTGGTCGATGACGTCACCCGCCTGTGACATCTCGCCCTTCCATTGGACGGATTACACATGTGACTCAGAGTGTGGTCACAGAAGGCGTTCCCAAAGCGTTCACCCGACGCAGCGTCTCGTTCCCTCGAGGAAACATGGTTACATACGTAACCTGAGATGTTTTGTGTCATCTATGAAACACCTCAGTCATGTCTAATTCAGGTGCACGGACCTCAGATGCTCACTGTGGTTCACTCTGGACTTTACCTGTGTGTTACATGTTGAACCTGATAGCCTTGGATGAGGTGATTTATTTTTGACAAGTCCAAGGTCTGCTGATGGGGGGTGGGGGTAATCTTTTGTTGTTGTTTAGTTGGTTTCATTGCTCTACATAGAAAGCAATTGTAGAAAGGATGAAAGAATAATCCAGCACGAAGCAGGGATTATCACTGTGAATGACCTTTATTTCAGCACTAAGCATTGGGTGCTTTTCAAGTGCTTTAGCCATGGAGTCATCTGATTATAGCTGGATGCCTATTTAATCTTGAAGAGCTTTGGATGGAAGAATGGCAATTCACCTGCAAAATCTACATGAGATCAGAAACTCACATGGCCAGAATAGCTGAATTTGACGGAGGCAATTTTCACTCATTGCTAGTAAATTTCACAAAGAAATAGCAAGTAACACACCAAATTAAACTTGACATTTTAAAGTAGATAGACTGAAATAATATGTATTCTGTATGATAATAATTTTGAGAGAATATATTTCAATTTACTTTTTTTTGTCTTAAGTTGAACACACTTTGTTACCCTAGTAGCAAATTGTTTGTTGTTAAGCATAAACCTCATAACTTGCTTGATTTATGGGGAAAACTTTAGTTTGGGGACCAATTCTCACTATTAACTAACTATTAACTGAATTTTGCTTCAATAAATTCTTAATTTGCTGCTTATTAATAGTTAGTAGGGTAGTTGTTAAGGTTAGGTATGATTAAGGGATCTAGAATATGGTGAACTAATCGTTGCCTGGGTTGCGTACGTATGTGTGGGGCGGAGCTATCAAAATAGGGGAGAAACCCTTTTGGGGGTAGGTGCGTGTTTGTTTTGGTGAATTCAAATGTCAACATTGGCTACCCGAAATCGCTTACCCCACCTTTAATATGCGCTTTATAATAAAAGGTCAATATGCTAGTAATATGAATGCTAACAAGCAACTAGTTAATAGTGAGAATTGGTCCTTAAAGTGTTACCAATTTATTTTTTTTTAAAAGCAATGGTTTTTTTTATTTTTATATTTGTCTGTTTTTTACTTAAGCTGGGACACTCATACAGTAGGGTGGATTTACTGTTAACAGCTTCCTTCTCCTATATCCAGTTTGTTAGAGAGATGAGTCACCTATAAAGGTATCAAGAACATTGCAAAATTGCCTAGGACATTACTTTGAAATTGGAATTTGTGATGAAGGGAAAAGCATTTCTGTGATTTAAAAAAATAAGAGCCATAGCAGGTATTTTGCCTTATTTCAGTTGTCATAAACTTTATTAAATTGCCATAAAGTAAACGTCTAAGACACCGTAGTATAGGCAGAGGTTACCATGACAGCTTGACATAGTATATTAAGTGTTTGTGCACTGAAACACGGCAAAATTTCTTTCATCCTGCTCTAAAAAATATAATTAAATGTGACTTTATTTTCTAGTCAGATAATATTGTATAGCTGTATATTATATTCTTCATACATACATACATATGTGTGTGTGTATGTGTAAAATTATTATATATAATTTATAAATATGATATAATTTATACTAATTTACTCTCTACCTAGGTCTCCAAGCTTTTTAAGTATAAGGACTCCTTGGTTTATAGCGAGATGGAGAAACATATTGTACAAACTGAGTGCTGAATTTTAAGCCTATTGTATTTTGATGTGCATTGTTACTGTATATTCTGTATATCTTTTAATTTGAATTTTAATTCAAATATATTTTTATGAGAGATACAATGAAACTTTATCTTATATATAGCTTTGGTTGAAATAATTTGTTTTGTTTTATTTATATTTTCTTTTTTTTTTTCACTTCTGATCTATACAATATTACAGTATACCAATATGTATATCAGTGTATGCAAAAGAATGTTGAACGTCCACACAATCATCAAGACAATTTACTGTCTACTTCACTGAGTGTGTTTTATATATAGTGATCTTGATCTGGTGACCCTCTTGTACATGTTCTGGTTCTTTCCAGTCATGTGGGACGTGTTCAGGCTTATCAGGATGTGCTTTAACACTGGCTTTAATTGCAGAGGTTGTGCCCTCAAAACCACTGTGTCTTTTAATTGATGCGCTGCTGTATTGTGGAGACACACAGGGTACAAGGTCAAAGGTCACAAGGCACTCTCCACAAGAGCGTGTGTAAGCTTAATACTTCTTTGACTCCTTTACAACCCCTTTACACAGTTTACCTCATTTTCTGATGCATTTTCCTAGTTGTGCTGGAATCAGAAACTGCTAATACTAATAATAATAATGAAAAAAAAGTTTCTATGAACTGGTTAAAAGTTTTTTTTTTATTGTCCTATGTGTCTGTGGCGAACACTGAAATAATTTAGGTTCAGTGTAACAAAATGTCTTGACAGTCAACATTTCATTGTATTTTGCATGACAAATATAGCAAAGCACAGCAAATGTGGGAGTAAACATTTTTCAAGATAAAAGGATGAACATTTTGCACAGAATATTCTATAATAAAACCTCCTGAGTCTTTAGTTTAGGCAATATTTCAGGCAGAATGAAATGCACAAAATAAAAATGCAAAAAGAAAAACTTACAAAAAAAATATCTACATATATGCACAGTGCAAGAACAGAAGAGCATTTTCAAAATAAGACAGTCTCTGGAATCTCTCAACTAAATGTTTCTAAAATAGAAAAAAAAATCTTACAAAAAAATCACATCTCATTTATCAGCAGAGGTGGGTTTTTTTCTCTCAGTAATAATAAATATGTTCGTGGGATTTCAAGTTGGATTGACATTACGTTGTATTGCGGCCCGGACATAATATATTATTAGGAACATGGATTTTGATGTTACACACAAGAAGAAGTGTTTTTTTTATCTCATTTTGGAGGCAAAACAGGATTAGAAAATGTAAAAGATTTGCTCAAGACACCAAAAGTATATTGAAGGACTTGATCATATTTGAGTCATTTCAAGAAGATAATAAGACAATCTTTGTACATTATTGATAACATAATCCCCCTTATGGTGGTAGCTTACATGCGCTAAACGTATTTTTGCATATTAGTGCAAGTAGAAAAATATGGGATTTAACCCATTCAATGTTGAACTTTCTCGTCGATTTCTTTCCCATGGCAGCGCAGACGTCAGTTTTAATCAAATATGTGGTTAAACAGAAATATGTTTTTGTAGATATATTGAAGAGTCAGAACATAATTGTTTTGTTTCATTGTGTCAGTATCATGCTGAGAGGCGTGGAGAGAGGTTACGTGATTGCCCACACAAGCGAACATGTAACCGAAAATTGTGCTGTCAAGATATCAGTTTTGTGACAGGCCATGAATTATTTATTTTTCTTCAGCAGGAATAGTGAAAATGTTACCTAATCCAACCGCAACCATGCAATCCACATTCATTCTAAGGTGCACAAACCCGATTGTTTTTGTTGTTGGGCAAATATTGTTTCATAAAACCAAAAATGAGCTGAACTATTTGCTCATCCAACAATGCATATTCTGTCTTCATTTACTCACCGTCACGTAAACCTGTATGACTTATTTTTTATCCCATCATTGATATAAAACTTGCCGTGATATGTCTTGATGTGCCATATTTGAATATGTGCAAATGTGAACGAGATTTGATAGTTGCAGCAGATTATCAGTGAGTAATGACTTAAATTTCATATTGTATGGTTTGAGAAGACTGTAAAAGAATACCCATGTGAAAAAGAAGTGTGCTTAATTGAATTAAATGTGTACTTGTAGTGTACGTAATATCTTAAAAATGTTAAAATCTAGGTTACACTTTATTTTAAGGTGTCCCTGTTACAGTGTAATTATACATTTAAGTACTGAGTAATATTAAATAATACATGTACTTACTATAGGGTTAGGATTAGGGTTACTTGCATGTAATTATGCATAATTAATTGTTATTATAATAGTAAGTACATGTAACATGTTTAACAAGGACACCTTAAAATAGTGTTACCTAAATCTACTTGTAGATAATAATAAAATAAAAAGCTACTTAAGTGTACTTAAAGAGAATACACTTTCAAGACTTTTTTTAAAAGTGCACTTTGTAATAATGTCAAATTAAAAGTATTACTTTAAAGTACAGTTAAAACCACTGTTTTAATCACTTTTTGTGCTTTAAACTTACTTTACTTTAAAGAAATGCAGATTTTGATGTGTTGACTAACATACTGAAGCACTTGTAAAGTACTAGATTATAATTTTAACTGTAGTGTGTTCGTTGAAATTACATTTAAAGTTAAAAGATTTTAAATGTACAAATGTGTAATTACAAATATATTGAAATTAAAAGTTTCAATAGAAATAACATTAAAGTATATTTTAGTTTACCATAGATGCTCGTAAATATATTCAACAGTACACTTTAACCATATTTCAAAGAAAAGAGAATTATGAAGTTACATATAAAGATGTACTTAAGTCCTACTTAAGTGGGTCAAGAAATACTCTTAAATTCAAATGGATTTAACAGAAATTTAACTACTAAACTAATTGCAAATAACATTCAAATAGTGGCCACTACAAAACATTGCAGTCAGTTGCACTTAAGTATATTCTTTTAAAGTATTGTATTTCCATAATAATTTTTTTTTTTTTTTTAAATATGTTGAAGTGTACTTATTTTTTACAAGGGTATAGACATGTTTTTGTCCTTTTTTGGAGCTTTGCAGTTCTTGGTCACCATTTATTTTTATTGTAAGGAAAGAGCAGCGTGAACATTCTGCTAAACGTCTCAAAAAGTCAGTCATACCGGTTTGAAACACCAGAGCGATGAGTAAATGATGGCATAATTTTCATGTTGGCCAGAACTATAACCTGTCATCACCCTTCATATTAATACTGTAAAGAAGTGGCCGTTCACGCAAAAGCAAACTCCTAAAAAACTTAGGCAAATTCATGGCACATCATACAAACAAACTTTTCGGTTTCCTGTAAAATTGTTTAAAAGTTCCTAAGATTGAACCAGCATTAAGAGGTCACGGGGGGGGGGTGTCCGTTCACCTCCGTGGACACCCTGCGCCTGAACCCCGAGTACTCGCCGATAAATGACCCATCTTCGTCGAACTCAGAGCCATCGTCCTCTGACATCGTAGAGCTGTCCTCACTGCTATCATCCTCTTTGATGTCTGTGAACAATTGCTGGCTGCTCTTCAGCGGCTTCTCATCATTGTCACTGTCAAACAGCAAGAAAAATGAGTCAAATTCAGCTCAGAGTGACTAAGAAGATGATACTAGTGGAGGCTGACAGACAGAGCGGTTGAGGAAGGGTGTAGGTGAAGGATGCAATCACTGCTTTCTGCTAATTACTAACTGCAAAGACTTCAAGGCCTGATGGCAATTCTCAAAACTAGAGAGAGAGAAAATTGCAGAGCGCCGGTCAGGCCAGCCAATGAGAGGACCGACTTAAGACACGCTTTGTGTGCCTGTAGACAAACAGCCTGTCAGGTTACTTTAGTCCCTATAGGAATGATGGGACAAACCAAAATTAGCTACCAATTTGAGAGCAGGCACACTGCCAGCAAGCAGGTGTCTGGAAGGAGACAGGGGGTCACCCCGTAAGCTCCCAATTACTATAAGATGCCAAAACATCTTGGATAGCGATAAAATAAATCCCGACTGAACATTTATTAGGATAAACTGACATTTGTCCTCTTTTCATTTTGGAAATAATAGTCCTGCTGACCACAGGAGAACAATTCAAAGTAGGGATGGCATTGCGTCATCTCTCCGAAATATTTAGAGTTAACAACGTATAGAAATTAGATGTTTTTGCCGATTAATTGGTGCAGATAAAAACTAAAATAACTTTATCAGAACCTGTTGTCATTAAATATCTCTTATGTCCACCAAGGCTGCATTTATTTGATCAAAATACAGTAAAAATAGTAATACTGTGAAATAGTTCTATAATTTAAAATAACTAATTTTAAAATAATTCCATTTTAAAATAAGAAAAAAACATACATAAATCATTCTAATATGCTTATTTGCTGATCAAGAAACATTTCTTATTATTATTCATGTTAAAAAATGGCTTCATATTTTTTGTGAAAATCATGATACATTTACAGTACCATTTAAAAGTTTGGGTCATAAAATTATTTATTTATTTATTTATTTAATAAATACATACATACATAAATGCATACTTGTATTCTGCAAGGATGCATTAAATTGATTTAAAAAGTGACAGTAAACATTTGTTCATCAGAGTCCTGAAAAAAGTATCACTGTTTTCACAAAATTATCAATATTAATAATTGAGCAGCAAATCAGCATATTAGAATGATTTCTGACGGATCATGTGACACTGAAAACTGGAATAATGATGCTGAAAATTCAGCTTTGCATCATACTTGTATTCTGCAAGGATGCATTAAATTGATTTAAAAAGTGACAGTAAACATTTGTTCATCAGAGTCCTGAAAAAAGTATCACTGTTTTCACAAAATTATCAATATTAATAATTGAGCAGCAAATCAGCATATTAGAATGATTTCTGACGGATCATGTGACACTGAAAACTGGAATAATGATGCTGAAAATTCAGCTTTGCATCACAGGAATAAATTACATTTTAAAATATATTACAATAGAAAATAGCAAATAGTTTGTGTGTGTGTGTGTCTATTTCAGTAACTGACAGACTCATTTCGATTTCTTTTCTCAGTTTGGTTATCAGTATTTGCAAAATCCTTTATCAGTCATCCTGTAATATCTATAATATCTTAGTATCCCAGAATTCAATGTACTATATCATGTTACAGTGCATCAAATGAATATCACCAATGGTGTAACACGATAAACCCGCTCTTCTGTTCCCAAAAGTATAATAAATCAGTAGCCTCCTTGTGTAAGCCAGAGTAATGCAGTTTTGAAAGCCTCTGAGGCTACTGTCATACTCCACAGCTGGTACGGGACGCACTTCCCTATCTGGTTTCTTCGGTTAGCAGATGTTTGAGTGTCTGGTGCTGTAACTCCCCAAACAAGGGTAGCGTACAGATCAGACTCCGAGCCTCTGCTGAAGCTGCATTTCTTTCCTGAGGGAGGAATAAAACGGGCATCTCTGTGTCTAAGTGTAATGAGATGGAAACACATTTATGGATTCGAGCTACTCCATTTGCAAGAATACAAGTTAACTGCACGCAGCCCCGCTTTTCGCTCGCCTCTGGTCTGTTTTCCACACAGGTTTTTTTATTGTGCCACTTGTCACTTTGCACCTGGGTGTAACAGTTTCAGGGTCATGATTGGTTGTTGTTTTTCCAACATTAACTACACACCTTTTTTAATCCAACAAATTTCCATCACATTTCCAGTCATTCCTGATGGTTTAAATATACACTACCATTTAAAAGATTATATATATATATATGAGCAATATCACTCGAGTACTCGAGCGATACCGGCTCTATATCAGCATGGCTGTGATTAGGCCAGAGGCACGAGGCCGCAGGCCGAGTGCCGGAGGCAATCACAGCCGCTGATATAGAGCCGGTATCGCTTGAGTACGAGAGTGATATTGCGTTTATACAACAGTTCGACGGAACATGTGTGTAATTAAACAAAAAACAATGGAGTGCCTAATAAAACCCTCTTTTGTGCGGAACTACTTCCTTCCGCCACGGATTCAAAGAGAAAAAAAAATTAACTTAAATGATTTTAGCAAATGGCTGCAATATAACAAAGAGTGAAAAATTTAAGGGGGTCTGAATACTTTCCGTACCCACTGTATATATATATATATATATATGTACTATTGAAAGATCTCTTATGTTCACCATGGCTACATTTGTTTGATTGAAAATACAGTAAAAACAGTAATATTTTGAAATATTGTTATAATTTAAAATAACTATTTTATATTTTAATATTTTGAAATGTAATTTATTCCTGTGATTCAAAGCTGAATTTTCAGCATCATTACTCCAGTCTTCAGTGTCACATGATCCTTCAGAATTTATTCTAATATACTGATTTGATGCTCAAGAAACATTTATTATTTCTTATT
>NW_015645086.1:1490110-1499123 GCF_001515625.1 Sinocyclocheilus rhinocerous | reverse complement strand
ATATACTAATAATCTTAAGTCTTTACTGTCACTTTTGATCAATTTAATGTGACCTTGCCAAATCAAAGTATTAATTTATAAGACATTTTTTCTCCAATTTTTTTACTATATCAACGGATTTCCATTTGTATGTCAGATATTAATCTTTTAAAATTATAACAATTATCACATAAACAGACTCTGACTTAAACACTCTCAAAGATCAACATTTTGCATATGTAATATTTACATTTATCTAGTCAATAAAAAAATAAAAACATTTCCATATTCACTATAAACTTTCATTAATTTGCCATGACTTCTGTATTTTGTATTTACTTCCATGACTTTTTCAGGCCTGGAAAAAATGAAAATGTTTAATTTTTGAAAATTACCATATTTTCAGATGTTTCTATAACTGAGGAACCCTTTTAAAGTTGTACTACAGGCTTAACACAATACAACAAACATACACCACTACACTAACAATCTAACTTTTGAGCTAAACAAAGCTGCCGTTCACTATCTGTGTGTGGGCTAGTAAGCACAGATTCAGTTCAAGCTCGCGGAGCAATGCTTTCCATGTGGCTCCAAGTAAATGGCGTGCGTGTAGGGTTTATTTGCAGGAGAAAAAGGCATTAAGAAATGATATTACAGGAACTCAGTGAGATGAAGATCTATAACAGGACTAGTGTGGCTCTCTGACCTGTACTCGCAGGGGGATTCTTCGCCCATGGCTTGAGCTTCAGGATCAGCGGGAGTTTCCTCCTTTTCCTTCACTGCCAAGAGAAAAAAAAATGCAAAGATGTTATTTATCATAAAATCACATTATACTATTTTGGTAGATTCGATTGGAGTGAAATTACAACATTCAAGGAGAGTGTTTTGTGTATTGGTTTTTCTCAGTTGCTTTTGAAATTTCTTGTCTTGATTTCATTTTAAAAATGACATTATTGTTATTCATAAGAGATAATATATGATATCCACTTGATTTGCAAATGCTGAGCAAACATTCAATACTTCATATTCTCCAAATTTGTGTAAGTATTTTGTATTTTGCTGTGTGGAAGCACATCAAGGACACTGACTGCCTTTTAGAAAAACTACTGTGTGCTGAACTTGAATGTAAGATATGGCCTTACGGGTGAAAACATTTATTCTTTTCAGCTTGGTAAGGTATAAATAACCTTTATGTATAGTATCTAACAGCCACAGTGATGTAAGAACAAGGCGTTTAAAACTGTCTTGCAATGGCTTGGGCTTTATTCCATAAGCTCCATAAGGGTTCTTATGCATTTTAATGCATGCAAGAGTCTGTTGCAACAATCCATTCAGGACACAATTAGTTCTTGAATCCATTAAAAGCATTTCATATTGGTTAAATATATGTGAAGATCAAAAGAAGACCAGTAGGAGCAGGCGAGGACAGGCCAATAAAGCTCACTGATCTCAGGTTTTCTGTCTGACACTGCTTGTAATAAGCCTATGGGTTGGTGCGACAGAGCCACACAACACAAAGCTAACAAATGCACCAAGCTAAGGTGTATACGCTTTGACTACAGAGAACTGAGAGCTTAAACAGAGGTCTATGAGCTCTGTGTGACCTCTGAAGCTGAATGTGTCTTACCTGCGTACTTGCCGAATTTGTTCTTGAGCACAAAACAGCCGATGAGGACAAGCAGAGTTAGTAAAGCCACTGCGCACATGATCGCCACAAACCACTCCTGGGATGCCACGAGTTGTTTACTAGACACTGCAAGGACAAAGGAGAGTTTGTTTTTGGAAAAATGTAATTCATGAACACAGTCATACTGAAATATTGGAAAATAGTGATGATGTTTTGTTGGGTTAAAGGAAGAATTGTCAAATGGCATTTTTAAGTATGGTTCCTGTGTCAAATTCTGATGTGGTTTGTCAAAGGAGAACAATCAGAACCCAAAGAAGAGTATTTAAATGGGTCACAGTTTACTTTTGAACATTTGATGAACTTCTGGAACACTTATGAACATTTGCCACCAATTTTCTGACATAAATGGACTCTTCTTTGCTGTTGCCTCAGAACCTGTGAGTTTGCTGACAAAATGAAATGATCAGAGACCCAGTTGCAAATAAATTTCTGTCACTTGTTTGGAAGCACATGCAGAGCTGTAGGTGATACATCTACCAGTCATACATAATTCATTATCATTAGTTCTTCTGGTGTTTATGAATAACATTCCCTACCCTAGTTTCTCTGTATTATCTCGCACTGAATAGATGGGCCAAGTTTCTGTCAAATAAAAGAGTAGGCATCGTTGACGTGTAGAGGTTGGCCGTTATGTGTCCAAAGGAATTTATTTGTCTGATATCAGAAAGTTTTAGGCCTTACAGTCAATTAACTTAAATTCTTAAGGTTATTTATTCTGGAGTGGAACTTTCGAGTTTTGAAAGATACAGTTTGTTCATAGTAAAATAAAATGCTTTGAGATTATAGTTCTAAAAATTTTATATTTTAGTTACAAGCATTTCAACATGTCCTGCAAAATCATCCACACTGTAAAAAAAAGTTTGTGATTTTAAATGTAAAAGACTGTAAAAATGCTTCAGTAAAAACCTGTTAATTGGTTAACAGTAACTAGTAATATATAATGTATTACATTTTGGAAGTAACTTGCCCAACACTGTTTGTAATAGAGCTAACAGGACATTTTAAGCAATTTTACAGTAAAATACTGTTAAAACAAAAACAAGTAAAAACAAAGTTATCTTATAATTGACTGTGAAAAAATATGTTTCTTCTTAGTTTTTTTTTTTTCTTGTTGGTTATGTACATTTGGGTTTTGAAATCGCGGTCCGGTTGACCTAGATCGGACCAAAAGGGCACTTTAGCGTCGATGAGTTAAAGTGGTTATCAGTATACTGTACAGATACAAAGCAGAGTAGAACGATGTAATATTAACATTCTACCAGTTATTAAAATATACAGTTTTTGTTACCATGAAGTACTGTTGTGACTGTATTTTTTTAGGTAAAGTTCTGGCAACCACAGCTGCTGTTTTTTCCCCCTGTAAACTTCACAGCTTTATTTTTACAGCACATTCTATAAAGTATAATATTTAAAAAATTGCTTGCTCAATGGAATGAGAGACCTTTTTTTTTTTACATACCTCTAGTGCTAATGCACCCACAGAACGACTATCACATATATACTATGTCAGTGATACTTCTAATGCTGTTCTACAGGCTAAATTATCTAACTTCTCACCTTTCCTGGTCTTGAAAACCTCTTCAAAAATGCTAGGGTCATCAACCCTGTGTGAAGCCTGCAGCCGGACTGTGTACACAGTTCCTGGGCTGAGCCCTTCAACGAGGTGGAAACCTTTAGACAAGCGTTTCAGGGGCATTAGTAATGCACTGAGCTAGTCCTTTTCAAGCTTAATTGTGCTTAACTAATTTTAACATCAAGCACGTCCCGTGCTTTATTTTCTCATTTATGCATGTTTATTATTCAAGCCCCGTTAACACCGCCAGTGACAAAGAGACAAGATCCCATTCATTTTCAATGGAGAGCTGGTGACTTCCGGCGACATGAGCGACAGATCGTTGGCAACAGAATGTGGGCGTGTCAAGCGATGTAAGTTAGGCCTGTCGCAATAATCGATATACCGACTTATTGCGCTATGTATGTACATGACCTCAATAATTTTTGGTGACGCAATATATCGCACATTATATTTACTTAAAATTAACGTCACCATGTTTTGTACATTTCCGCTTGTGCCTGTGTCTTTTGCAGCTTCTTGTACATAATGTAGATTAGTCATGAGGTGCTAGTTCAAATTTTAAAAAATGCTTCTACAAAAAAAAGTTTCTTCTGCAGATATGGCTTTGTTTAGGGATCTGTGCCTTTGTGCATGCGGACATCTGACTGCTAAGTAGTGATTGTGTTTTTCAGGAATAGTGTGCACCCTTAATTTACAGAGAAAAGAAGGTCAGGGAAAAATCTGTAGATGGAAAAATCTCCATACAAGTTCTTAATGCATTTTTCTTTGTTTGTACTTGTTACTTTGCACTTTTTGTTAGAAAATGTTTATTTACTATTTATTCAAGTTTTTTAAGGTATCTAATATTTTGATACTTAATTTCTATGATCTAGGCTAAATATTCTTAACAATGAAAAGTTTGTTGTCATTTGAAGTGTGTAGGCCTTCTTGCATTATTATGTTGTTACATTATGATTATATATTCAGTGGCATAAAATGGTCTTTAAAATGACAATAATATCGCTTATCGCAATTATTTTTGGGGCAATATATCGCACAACAAAAAGTTGTTATCGTGACAGGCCTAGCTACCATATTTTTACGGTAAAATTCCGGCAACCACAACTTACCGTAAAGTTTACGGATTTTCTTTTACAGTGTACATTATACATATTTAAATCTGCACATTGATCAAAATGTTGAAAAGCCAATTAATGTAAGAAATCAACAGATTAATCAATTCAAAATAGTTCAAATTGTTTTTAGTTGTAGCCCTCGATGATACTTTCCAAACTTCACTACAAATATGTCTACAATTTACACAAAACTCAATGCTGCAAACATTGGATCCTGACAAATCAGTTTGAGGAGTAAGATCCTTACGGTGATTCATTATGGCAACATAGAGCTGTGAATCAGAACGTTCTCCTCTGGTTCTCCAGCTGATTCTTGCAGAGGTGTCACTTACAAAGGTGGATATGTTGAGCACAACTGAGAGAAATTTATAGAGAAGAAGGTATAGAACAAAATACAGGAAAGACGCTCAAAAGGTTAGTTCCTGCAAAAGAATCCCAGTACACCCATAACCATAGGAAAGTGTTATAGAAATGATATAGTGACAGAAATCTGAATGAAAACTTTGTTAAAGTCAACATGAAACAGCATTTCTATAACATTTCGGTGTAAAAGAGGATATTTATTTGAGATCAAATTGTAGGGCAGGATTTTTTATCAGAACTGATGGATCTCTGTATCAGGGACCAGTGATGTCAAGCATAAAAGATTAGAATTTTTTTCTAATTAATTGAAAAACTAAATATAAAAATACATTAAATTAAATGCAAAAACATGCACTGACATCATTGTCAACAATGTAATAACGGAAGTTTTCATTTCATGCTAACTTTAAATGTTAATTTCACTCAAATATGGAGTTATGAAAGTGATTGTTTAGGTAGATGAATGAATACCTAAGGTAGGAAAGGTGGCATTGACAGAAGGAGTGTCTGTATTAGATGAGGTGAAAGGGAAAGGTTGTCCTGCAAGAGAGAGAGAGAGTTCAGACCACATGCATTTCCCTGTAAAATGGACTGCAGCAGTGGAAAATTTTAATATCCCTATTCAGACTGTCCAGAAAAAAATGCTTCTACGCATCATAAAATCATTATTCACAGCATCAGATCAACATGAACAGGAACTATATAAATAATTAGGATTGTTTATATGAGTTTATATCAACCAGTGGGCTTAAAATGACTATTGGGTCTGATAGGGTCATGGATAGCAGGAGGGGGAAAAAATGCTAAATGCAAATAATAAAATGCAACTAATCATAGGCAGGACAGCAAAATAAATGGACCTAACAAGGGGAAAGTGCTATAAAGGCCTGATAGTTGCTAAAGTTTTTTTTTTTGCAATTTGTACTATAAGTTTACAGCCGGTCTTTACAAAATGAACACCGTTGAGTGATGTATTCCTGTCAACAGCCAGACTGATTTTGTCAACCCTGATAAAGACAGCATGTTTTTGCAGTCTTTAGCAGGAGTTCAGGGACAGTATTACTGCCTCAGAGGAGCTCTTAAAAAACAAAAGCAAACGCCAACAGCAACCAAGCTCAAGTAAACTTGAACCATCTGTCACTATGTGGATTTTTGATGGAATAGTATGCTCGTTTTGCAGAATGTACACAATTATCTCCTTCACTGAATATAGGCAGGGCCTTTTGAATTTCAACAACAGCAACAACAACAACTGATACTATTTATGTGACTAAAATTAGTGCTACAATTACTGACACTATTACTAGTGTATATGGAGTTATTTTAGACATATTAATGTAGGAGTTAATATACTAATTCATTTTTCAGTTTACAAAAACAGCTACAAATTTGCTGGTACATACTCAAGTCAGATGATGTCACCTCAGATGTCGACAGTTCATCTTAAAAAGACAGTAGAGATACGTAAAAATACAACAATAAATGAATTCAGGTTTTATGTCCATAAGTTGACATATTATACTGATAAATTAGCTTTAAATTACATTTATCTGACTGAAAATGCAGATGTCACCGCAAGAGTGAAATTTTGAAATGCTTCAAAATACTACTACTACTACTAAGTAAGCTGCAAAAGGCTATAAACTTCAGTATGTGATACATACAGCTCTCTGTTGACGTTTCAGCTGAGACTGTAGAAACTTCAGGAAATGAATGTTTGGGCATTGTAACTAGTTCATGAGAAACAGAAGTTGGTTGATAAGAAGACAGATCAGGTTAAACAAACCCATGGAGTATGAGAATATGAGCATAACAGAAAGAAATAGGCAATCCGTAACAAAATTGTGGCCTACAGAAAAACTGTGACGATGATGCAATATCAGTTATCCAGTAAGTAAAAACACATCTGTAGGCAATTATTTTTACTAAGCCACCTCATTGATTGGTCAATGTATTGGTCATTACATCCTTTTGCTCATCAGATCATTGTGAGTTTTGCATTTTAACAATAATCTAATCACTCTCTTTTATGCAACAAGATCTTGCCAACAGCAACTCAGAGTTCCGTAACTGCTGCTTAATCACTTTCGAACACCTTGCGGCTGTGCTAATTAGAACACAACTAACATAGCTTGTATCAGATGTTTGTGTCTCAGCATGGGCACTTTAATTCAGATTCTGATACCAGTTCCATTATAGCTCTTGGGACTCTGCTTATAGTTGCTGCTGGGCACACTTACACGCTTCAGAGACGGTGCCTCCTTCCTCACTGATGGCTGACCCGCAGCCCACCTGTGTGCACGCGCTCAGGTAGAACTTATACCAGTTGTCATCCTGCAGATCACGCAAGACCCACTGTGTTGTATCTGGTGCATTGATGTTCACAGATTTCAGCTCACCCCGAGTCTCATTAACTACAAGAACAACAAACAAATTATTGAGTTTTAAAATATTTAAAACATTCAAAAGTTTGGGGTCAGGAAGAATTTTTTAAAGAAAGTGATACTTTTATTAATCAAAAGCATTGATTAATGCATTAAATTAATCAAAAAAGACATGATATTACAAAAGATTTCTATTTCAAATAAATGCATAGTTCAGTCAAGAAACTTCTGAGTAGCTGATTGGCCCAATCTGCCAATCGATCTCTATTTCCTGTCTATGCAACCTTATATATTACCGTCCAGCACAGTGATAATTTTCTTTAGCCCTCCTCCTCCCCAGCACCACTTCTCTTGATCTGTTATTCTTCCTACTTTACCTCACAGCAGAATTATGTTTTTGCCTATTATATAAAGTCTGCCACAATCAATCCTACCTACTCTCTATTCTCATCAATAAAATGTTGTTAATTTGAGATTCGAGAAAGCATTGTCATGTTTGAAACAATGTTCTTCAAACTTTCTGCTCATCATAGAATTCTAAATAAAGACACTGTGTTGCATTTTCCACACTTTCTTTAAGCTTTTAATTTTCCTCTCTCTCTCTCTCTCTTTTACCTGTTATTATAATTAGAAATCAACAAATCAGCATATCAGAATGATTTCTGAAGGATCATGTGACACTGAAGACTGGAGTATTGATGCTGAAACTTCAGCTTTGATCACAGGAAAAAAATACATTTTAAACTATATTACAATAGAAAACAGTTATTCAAAATTGTAGTATTATATCACAATAGTACTGTTTTTGACTGTATTTTTGTAATATATAAATGCAACCTTGGTGAGCATAAGACCATTCTTATAAAAACATAAAAAATGTTATTGACCCCAAACTTGGAGTATATACATCAGGATATAGTACAGTTAAACATGGATTATATAAAATTCACTGAGATAGACGATGTAACGTGAGATAAATCTGTGAGCATCATACCTGTCTGATATTGCAGCAAGTATCCCATGAGAAAGCCATTGGTTTCATGCGGAGGCGCCCACACCAGCGTGATGGAGTCTTTCTGAAAGTTTGTGGCTCTCAGGATGGGAGGTTGCTCAGGAACTGTGGGAAGATATCAAGCGCTACTGGTCAGTATGTACCTTAAATTAGAAAACTCAAAAACTGTTAGATGCTGTATTTCAGTGCAAAAAAACAAACAAACCAAAAAACAGCATATTTATTTGATAAACACCTACAAATTTAGTTCAACTGCTGAAATAGCATTGCATTTTATCTAATTTAAGTCAATGTAATTCTTACACACCTCCTTTCTATGTAAATTAGTCTTCTTATGTTCAGCAGTACATTTGGGTGAACAACAAAGTGTGTAAAATTCAACTGAATCTACACAAGAACTTAGCAGATGCTCAAACCACTGAATTTTAAAACGTGTCTACTGTCGAAGTGTTCTTGCCTCCCTGTGGAGTTGTGAAAGAGACGGGACTGCTGCTGGGCCCATTCCCTCTCCGGTTAAAGATGTTGACAGTCAGGCTATATTCAGAGAATGGCTTCAGTCCCGGCACCATGGTGTGACTCCTGTTTCCAGGGATGGTGAGAGACTGTCTCTCTGAGGGAATTCTCTTAGAGTTCAACAGACTTTGTGTTTGCCACCAGTGGACCTGGGAGCAAAAGATGGAAGAAAGAGAAAGAGAGTGTGTATGAGGATATATATATATATATATATATATATATATATTTATTTATTTTATTATTTTTTTTTTTTTCATGGAAAATAATCCAAGAGTGAAAATAAAGGCAAAGAGATCAAATAAAAGTAATAAGGAAACACACAGTGGAGTCTTTTAAAGGGGTCCTATTATGCTTTTTCACTTTTTCAACTTTAGTTAGTCTGTA
>NW_015645086.1:1473355-1489836 GCF_001515625.1 Sinocyclocheilus rhinocerous | reverse complement strand
ATTCGAGCCGTTCATGCCAGACTGGGAAGAGAGGTGTTGTAATAATGTAAAACATGTGAAAAATAATGTGTTTTTCGAACAACCTAGTATGAGAGCCTGTTCTAGTACACCCCCAAAACAAAATCAAGACTTTGTAAAAGAGCATAATAGGACCCCTTTAAATGCTATAAACAGCTTGTTTGTTGCTAAATGACCACCAGCTTTTGTCCAGTACCACAGGACCTCTGAACTGAAGGAGTCGGGAACTCACAGTGTATCCTCCAAGATGGCCCCTCAGGGCAGTTTGGGGCACCGGTGACCAGCTGACCCTCAGCAGTGTAGAGTTCAACACCTCCACAGATACGTCTTCAGGAGCCGCCAAGGGCACTGGAAAGGGCAACAGAATGCAGATCTGTTTACGGTTAAACTTTCCCAACTGATGCAAGAGGGTTACAGCTCACAAATTCACACGTACACAACCATTTCCTCAAGCAACTAAAGCTGCCAAGGAAAAAAATGAATTGTAATTAGATGACACACTGACTGTTTCCAGGAAAAGTACACATGCTAACATGAAGCTATCCACAGACACATGTGGATACATGGGAAAGGCTCTTTCAGGGATGCAAACTGATCAGGGAGAAAAAAGTGACAAAGATGTAACCCCCATTAGCTTTAAAATGTGGATTTACAGTCAATTTGAGCATGAGGATAGTGAAAAACTCACCCTAGACTCCTTTTTTACTTAAGTTGTCTCACACTCACACTGTTTTTATTGAAGCCATTCAATATTACTATACAATAATAATAATAGTAATCCCTTTAGGAGTAAAGAAGGTACAAAGGTGTCCCTTTGAGGGTGCTGCCCCAATGACAAGCTGTTGTACCCCTAATGTTTTTTTTTTTGCACATTTCTTTCTGAGAGCATTTTGGATTCAAAACAGCGATTATCACTGAAAAGTGTCAAGTTTGCATCCCTGCTCTTTGCAACAACTGCATGAAAACTGTCAAGCTCTACCTACAGCTAAAGAAGCCGTATTTCTGTATATCTACAGTGATGCAGGAATAGCAGGGACAAAAGCAGCCCAACCTGTTGCATCATCCTCAAGACAATGCCAAATGCCGACTAGAGACAAGGGTATGAGATGGAAAAAATATGAAAATGGAATAAAACAAAAGATAATCGCATAAGTGCTTGGCAAACAATGTGTCTGATCCCAAAAAACACAACGTAAAAGCTCAGCAGAAATGACTGATCCTGGTAAGGAGTGGATTAAACCACTCTCCCAACTAATCTCCTAATCTTAAGTGTTTATTTTTGGCTAATCAGTGTCACACGACTGTGAGATGAATGCATTAACATGCTGTTTGACTCACAGTCTTCCCCGGAATAACCAGTCACCACTCTGGGTTCTGGTGCCCAACCATGGCTGTTGAAGGCCTGGATCTTGACCACGTAGGGGACGAATGTTTGGGTGTCTCGCACCACAAATGAGTGTCTCTTCATCATCTGTTCTTTCCAACTGTCCTCGACACCCAGGAGCCTGTAACTCAGTTTGTATTCCAGACCGGGACCGTTGTGCTCCACAGGCAAGAGTGGCTAGTGATTAAAAGGAAAAGTGGGTCAGTGCACTGCAAACATTACTGAGCATTTGGAAAGAATGGAAGAGTTCGAGAGACATTTGCTGGTTGATTTGTGAAATCTGGCGTGGGAACCTAGTTTCTGGGGTGCCTCACTTGGCTTTCTTTCAGACTTTCAATCTGAAGGAATTGTGACTCATAAATAGAGCATCATTTGGCTCATGAATGGAAATTGGCTCATATACTTGACTGCCAGTGCAAATTAAGTTGTTACTGCTTTAAAACTACAAGACACCCGACCTCTTAGGAGCTCCAGGAGCATTTAGCTCCCAAGCCTCCTTGCGCGAGGGTATTTGTCTTTTTCTTGCTTCCAAGCCATGCATATATGCATATGCATTAAGGTTGTTTGACAATGCTGTTTGCATTTTATTACCTCCCAGCTGATGTCCATCTGATGTGGCAGGTGACCCTCAATCTTAATGTTTTCTGGGTTCCTGTCGGGGGCTGTACAAATGTGAATATGAATTATTTAACATCTGTCTCAGTCAATAATACCATTGCCCTCTAACGCTGCCAATGTGTATCACACATAATGACGAGCATGCAGTCATTGATAGTCAGAGACATCGCTTGCTTAAAACAGCATTAAAATTTATGGAGCTTTTATAGACATCTGTATATTTTTCTCAAGGTAAATCCCCACAAAGACATGCTTCAAACAAGTCCAAGGTGAACCAAGGACAAAGTGAAGGAACAAAGACATTGGATGATAACATGTTACGGAAGCAAGTTGTCAAGGATCACAGGTATCCCTACCGCAAGGAGGTGTCTTATATCTTTTGGAGGGCATGCTGGGATGGCTTCTTCCGATAGCATTGACAGCGATGACTCTGAACTGGTAGTTAATGTGGCCGTAGAGCGTCAAGGGGGCCGAGAACTGGCTGCCTGCAACTCGTATAATCTCCTTCCACTTCTCCGGCTCCCAGTGGTTCTCTTCATACTGGATGATGAACTCTAGTCATAGGAACAGAGCACAGAGGTCATTGAATATGCTGAGCGCACACTCTCGATACACTGTGGTGCGGCCCCAGTGGGAGCCTTCTTGAAATATTGTAGAGCAATATTTGAGTACGAGCAACGTCCATGAAAACGACTTCAGAGGAATCTGCTTAAAGCAAAAGTCAGCTTCAGAAGCACTGAAAATGTGTACAATTACATATGAAGGCAATGCTAATGGAACCGTTTTGCATTTGTTCTGTAACTCTGACAGCACAGTACATTTGTAGTGTAGTTTTACCTGTTATGGGACTGTTATGATCACTGGCAGCCACCCACTGGAGCCTCACACTGCGGTCTTTCAGCTCAGAGAGCGTCAGTTGAACCGGTGGATCTGGAACATCTGTGTCACATTTCAGACACAAACACCATAAACAAACTTCTTATCATAAAAATGTTTTAAGACCATTCATAAGAGAACCAGAATCGCTTAAAGAAATAACTGGTGCAATAATGATCACAAAGTCTACACATCTTTTCCACCTATGTTTTGTGTTTTCTGTACAATCTTTTGCGGAGATTGCTGCACTATTATTTGAATATTCTTCCAAGCAGGTCTATTATTGTGATATTCAAGCAATATATAAACATAACACCACAATCTAGTTGGCATTCATTCTGGTCTCAAAAGGTCTTTCAACCGTACCTAACACAGTTATGTATGCAGAAGCTGTATCTTGGTCCAGTGATGTTCGAACAACACAGGTGTAATTCCCTTGATCACTGTGGCTCACATTGACAATCTGGAGAATTCCATCATCTGTGAAATATCTGCAAATAACCCAAAATAGGTACAATATAAAATAATAGTTAGTTGGTAGTTGATTGATAACAAAATGCTGTCAAATTAAAATTCATGAATTCCTAAATGAGATATCAGACCCACAAATACGTTGTTCATGTAGTAGTTCCAAGTCTCTAAATGGCTTTCACAATGTTCAAAGGATCTTACATCGTTTCAAAAGCAATGAAATAAGCAATGTGCATTTCCAGGCATATTTATTGTAGCTTTCTATGTTGGCAGCAATAGTCAATGGTAAAACAAGGCAAGAAACAATGAGTCATTGACAAATAAGAGTGTCCAGGGTGGAGAAAAATCACATCTTAAAAATCTAGTTGAAAAATATGTGCCAAGCTCTTAGAAATGTATTCTTCTCTTTCATGTGGTTCTAAAAACGTTTACTCCATTTTCAACTACATTAATAAATAGAATGCCTCTAAAATGTGATGTAACCAAGTATAAATTGAAGTATAAATTAATAACATATTTTCCTTACACCTTGAATATGAGTGTACATATCTCAAACATTGTTTTCAATGTAATCAGTATTTTCTAATAAGTATTATGAATTATTAATTCATAAATAATTATTAGGTTTTGCGGGAGTCACACCACATGACTACAACCTACATTCTACAACTGATCTAACCTTCATCAAGGTAAAAAGGAGTCTTATTGACTTTGAATCACAGATAAACTTCAAAGCAAACTGCAGAGCAATCAGTTCCCACAAAATACAAATTTTCAGGCAGACCGGAAAAAAATAAAGTGGCTGAAGTTGCTATAAAGTTGCTATGCAGCTTGACAAAAATAGAAACCAGGTATCCGTCAAATGAAAAGACAGCTCCATTGATTATAATGGAAATGATCTAGTTTGTTTCAGGATGGTATAGACACATTGTCAGAGGCGGCTCTGTGGCTTTTGTTGTGTTGGAAATGCCAAATAAAAGCTGCATTAAATGTTTTCATGACAATCAATGCACAGCTCTTTTATTTTTGCTGTGTTTTTGTCTCCAATTTTTTTTTTTAATTAATAAATTAAAGCGTGGATCTGAATCATGGCCTGCTAATTGGTGACCTGAGGTAAAGATGCAAACATAATTTGTCTGGAAGCAAATAACTAACAAGTCGCAACAACAAAACATGGCACAGTATTACACTGCATTTACACAGAAGATCCTGTTGGGCCTCATGCTCCAGTCAGCAGAAAAGAGGTTAAAGCTCCTGCTCATTAGCTGGAGTAGCTTTTGATTTTCAAGAGAGACATTTCGCCCATAAGAGCTTACTATTACTGATAAAAGCTTACAATTACATCTAGCTCGGCTCTGTTATATGACTACAAAGTGCAAGTACTTAATCCATGATTCCTGCACTGATAAAACTATAAATAAAATGTCTGCACTACAAAACTGTCATAGCTCGCGCTAATCCTTTCTGTTTTGACAGCACAACCTTTCTAAAACAAGGATTTGCTTAAATGGAGAATTGCTTCGATGAATTCAAAGCTGAACCACTGAGGAAAATCTATCTTATCCTACTACTCATGGAAAACAGTTCACCCACCCTTCAGAGAAGTTTGAGAGGATATTCATCCCATCTTTCATCCACAAGATCTCCAGCTCTCTTCTGAGGGTGGGATCGCACTCCACCTGGCACTCCAGCTCCGCCATAGATCCTCTTTTGACCTTCATGTCTTGAGGTGGTTCTACGATCCTCGTTGAATCTATCAAAAGCAGACCTTTAGTTTCAATAATGACCAGGAAGCAGAAAGCTTTTTGATTAAGGAAGGTGGCTAACCTTTAATGAAAAGTTCAGTGGTGAGGCTCATGGTGCCTTCGGAGTTGTTTGCCAAACATTTGTACTGGCCCATATCTTCCATCTCGACTTTGTGAATCTGCAGGGAGCCATTCTTCAGGAGAGAATATCTCTCTCCATCTAGAGAGCCCTCTGGGTCTTCTCTTCTCCTACAACACAAACATTGAACCCTTCACAGTTCTTCTGAAACAGAGGCCCATGGGAAGGGCCTTTACTGAAATGACTACAGATGCTCTGTTGATAAAACCGAATCCAATGTAGCCTATTTTTTTTTTTGTTACCATGACTTTGAAAATTGACCAAAGGTTTTTGAAAGGAAACTTTTCAAAGAAGAAAACAGCATAAATGAGTGCAAAAGGAGGATCCCCTAGAGAAAACAGACATTTCAAAAGGGCTATAGATCTTGCAGTGTCTTTTCTCAATGTTTTGTCCCTTTTCCTTCACTTAATTCACTTGACCCTACTGGATCTGTACTGCTGTTATTAGGCACTCTGTGCCCAACAAATATCATTCACCCATAATCTGAAGAGCAGCTACAGTAAAACCACGCTAAAATCCCTACTAAAATCATTTAGCATACTTCTAACAAAATCTTAATTATGTAATTTAAGAAATATATTTTAAGGATGTTTAACTAGATTTACTGGACAATAAAACAACAACTATTTATTTATTTATTAAATTTTTTTTGCAGTGAAGACCAATTTAGGCCAGCATGAATGTCCATTGCTGGTCATCCTAATCAAAAAACTATTTTTTTTTTAGCCTTGTAGACAGTTATATAGAAATAATTTCATTTATTAAAACAGAATGGATATGAAAAGGGGTGTGACAGTCATTATCATTAAGTGATGGTAACATTAGCTCCTCCTACATTTTTGTAGATTTTCCTTATGCCTTATCTTTTTGATTTTATTTAAATAATCATATTTTCAAAAAATATTTATTAAAATTCCTTAGAATCATTATAAATCTGTGTGAAAACTTTAGCATTTAATTAAATAATTACTTACATTTATAGATGTATTAAATTTATTTTATTTTTTTAAATATGAACATGGATTAAATATGGTTAGCTGTGGAACAAGCAAGATTCAGTTTACATTTATGAAATTAGTTTACATATACATTTTTATTCATGATTTGTTCATGATAAATGTACACCTGGTTACTGTGCATTTAAAACACATTCAGTTTATTTCAGTTACGTATAACAAATATGCATCACATTATTTTTACTAGGTTATGTTAAACCTGAATCCAAATCGATTAAAATGTTATATGCATTTAATACATAAATCTTAAATATAGGCCTAAGTATTTTTTTTAATTGATGGATAGGTACCATACAGTAACACTTAATTAACACTCATACACCGTGTCCTAACCAGGTGTGATGTGACAAGAAATTGAATGTGAAAATGGTCAAACAGCTCAAAACAGCCAATCAGAGGTACTATCTCTGTTTGCACGCTCTTTCACATGCACACCGCACTGGGCTGAAGAGCGTAAAACTACATAAAGTATCTTGTATTTTCATGACTTCTTCACTGGACGGCAATTTGATGAATTTGTCTTATAATCTCAGATGTTTCCATAATTAGTCTATCCTTGTCCAAGTTTGATGTTTAATATACATGAATGCATTACTTCAGTCCAATGAGATTTTAGTGTGTACAGATAAAGAAACCAAGGGACCAACAAAATGTAGCGTTGGTTGAGACAAACTCTGATTAACAGAACAGAGACACCTCACTTGTGACTTATCATGTTGCGTCTGGTTAGGACACGGTGTTAAAATCACAACACTTGCTACCAAACTCACCAGTTAATGGTGGCAGGTGGTGAGCTAAAGACTCTGCAGTCCATAATCACACTCTTGCCTAACATGGTTGCGTACTCCAGATAATTCCGCGTCAGAATCAAAGGGGGATGATCTGAGAGAAAGCCAGACCATTAGTCAAAACATCCGTGCACACAGACAAACATCAAACAGCCAGTGCGGCATATGGCTCACTTTCTGCGGTGTAGTTTGAAACCAAGGCACACTCCCGAAATCACAATTAAACTGTAAAAAAGCTATTAGCATATAAAAGAGCTCTTTTCTTCTGCCAGCTACAAACAGAAAACAGTGACCGAAGTAGTTCATAGACGCACACTCATGCACATGTTTCATGTTTTCTTCTACAACAATTACGAATGAACAGCTGCTGAAACCCTTAAGCCATTATATGTCAGCAAGAGTATCATATCATAATCAAAAGCAAGAAAACTTCAACGAGGACCACAATCCTCTCTTCTGGTGCTATGATTAATTGATACATGTAAATTAGGTGGGTTGCGCATCAGAAGCGCTGACCTATTATTGTGCTCTGAAAATCACAATATGATATTCATCTTCTTTCCAATTTGCACAGGTAAGTGAAGTACTCACTCATGACAAGCACATTAGCATTGACAAGTAGGGTCCCGTGTCTGTTGGAGGCCTCACACTGGTACACTGCAGTGTCTCTCTGCTCCGCTCTGAGGATGATTATTCTGTCATCAAGCACTTTGTAATTGGTAGAAGGAAAATCTGGGGAGAAAACAAGCTTGAATTGGCACCAAAAGTGTTTAGGAGAGACTGGGGCTAGTTGTTTCAAAAGTTTGGGGTCGGTAAGGTTTGTAATGTATTTGAATGGTCTTTTTTGCTCACCGAGGCTGCATTTATTTGACCAAAAATACAGTAAAAACAGTAATATTGTGAAATATTTTTACATTTTCTATTTGAATATGTTTTAAAATGTAATTTATTCCTGTGACGCAAAGCTGAATTTTCAGCATCATTAATCCAGTCTTCAGTGTCACATGATCCTTCAGAAATCAATCTAATATACTGATTTGATGATCAAGAAACATTACTTATTATTATCAGTGAAAACAGTTGTACTACCTAACACTTTTTCAGGATTCTTTTGATGAATTTGTTGCTTTTGATCAATTTATAAATTAATTTTAAATATTAGTATCTAATAAAAATGTATCTGAACATGTGACAACATGGATTGTTATTAATCACAAAAATTGAAGATGCATCCAATGAACTCTCCTTTTTAGGGGCAATAACAGTGGAAATGTCAAATAGCCAAAACTAGAAATTATGCATCTATACACATATTTACTTTCAAAAATAAACCCACTCTGAAAAGAATTTAGTTTTAAAAAATGATCTATATTGATCTATACTGTCTATATTGTAACATTTCACATCATTATAGCAGCATTAAACCTGTGAGGTACATACTTGGAAGATACATCATTGAATTTTTTCATCTACTGTTGATATATAATTTTACCAAGGCATGTAAATTGTGCACAAATACAGAGGTGGCCACAAATCCACTGCTGTTTACCAAGTCTAAATGATGAGAAAACCCAGAAAGGAACAACAGACTGTTCTCAAAGCCAGTAATTGCACATTTGGCAGTGGCTTTGAGCCGACAAATTCAGTCAAATGGACATGATAAGGGTGGGAGAGGAGGGGGTTTAACACACCATCAAGAGGCTGGCCATTTCTCTTCCAGGTGATTGTGGGTTGTGGTTTTCCTCTAGCAGAACACTTGATGTGGATGTCAGATCCAATCTCTGCTAACTGACTCTTCACTGGCTCCTCCTGCCAGCTAGGCGGCTCTGAGACACACAACATATGAATACGGATTAAAGCAACTTCCTATCTAAGAGCAATACTGCCCCCCTGTGTTTGTAAGTGACATGACTTTAAATTTTGTATTTGGTCATGCAGAATACGGCATTAATACGCGTTTCATAAGTACTAATAAACAGCCAATATGCTAGCAATATGCATGCTAGTTAATAGTGAGAATTATATATACGATTCATATAAAATACCAGACTATATATTTATATACTCCTTTTGTGATTTGTGATTGTGAATACTGGACAATGATATTTCAAGTAATTTTACAGAGACCGAACTCAACCAGAGCCCCTTTTTTTTCCAGCTACCGGAAATTACAAATTGAAAATTCCCTGGCATTTCCCAAATATTCAAAAATCTATTTGAAAACACTTTACAATAAGTCCCAATATTGCATTAACTAAAATGATCTAACAATGAACAATATATTCATCACAGTATTTATAATCCTTCTTAATGTTAGTGATTGAAAATGTTTATTGTTAGCCCATGTTATCTCAGGTCATTAAATAATACTGATGTACAACTTTTGATCGGAATAATTATCAGTACATTTTGAAATTAATATTAAGTAAGATTAATAATATGCTTTAGAAGTATATTTCATTGTTAGTTCATGTAGTTAACTAATGTTAACAAGCAAAACCTTACCGTAAACTGTTACCAATTATTCTTGTCAAACAGATTTACTGACTAAAATAACTGGGAATCGTCAAAAAAAATAAAAATTAATACAATTCGGACTTAAGACCTTGTAAATGTTTGCATACCCTCCACAACAACTTGGAAATGATGCTCAGCTTCACCAAGATCATTCTTGGCTTTGCACATGTATTTCCCTTCAACCTGATCTGTGATGTTTGATATAGTCAGAAGCTTTCCATAGTTCTTGATTTGTGTACGGGTTGGTAAATTTTCCAACATCTTGATCCATTCTACCGCTGGTGTAGGCCTGAGAAGAGACCAAAATAAACCGGTGTCACTCTCTCTGTCAGTGGAAATGCTTTGCTGCAGTGTAGTGTTCGTAAACCCAACATGGCCATAGAGAAGTGAACTCACAGTCCTTCTGTGATACACTCCAGCTCCAGCTCTTCTCCTTTTTTTATGTATGTCGTTGAATGACTGGAGGGCACCAAAATGCTCGGCTTCCTCTTCTGATCTGAATGGGGACAAATGATTGGAAAATCACCACAACATGGATAAAAAAGAAACCTACCTTCATATCTGAACAAGAATAGGTTAAGGTCCGAAAAACAATTTAAAATATATTCTCAGAGAACAGATCATTATCTCACACAATTTTGTAAAGTGACAGAAGTTTTTGTCACATTTTAATGACTCTTATAACATCACACAGCTCAAACTGAAGAAAAATTCACAGTCTGAACTCCAGAAATAGCTGACAAACTAGCAAGTGCTAAAGCCCAACAAACTTTATCTTGAAAAAAAGCCCTTACATAAGGATCATTGCAAGAAAAGCCACAAAAAAGACAAGTAAAGGTTTTTTTGTGTGTGCATATTTGATACACAGCACATTTGATAAAATATTTTACTCACCACTTGTGATGTCATCATCCCCCTGGCCTAAATTAAAAAAAAATAATAATAATAATAAATTGGAAGAATTGTTTGAATTTTCAGCATATTTAATTAGTAATAAAAAGCATATACACAATACATATGTAGCATATATACAATACATATAAATGCTATGTACCTGTACAAAGGATAGGTCAGGGTGGTAGATTTTTTTAATGTTAATTTTTTATATCATTATTATTATTATCACTATTATTATTATTTTAATAACATGAACTGATAAATCATAATAAGACCAGGAATGTTTAAGAAAGTAAAGAGGGTCATGCTGACTTTAAAAAGGATTACATTAGAGACAGTTACTGTTAAATTATTAGCATGATAAAGCACAGCATGCTGACAATACACTTAAACCAAACCGCATCCAATTTAATGTATTGCCACATTAACAATTACTGAAAACCATTTTAAAAATGTAACTGTTAATGTATGTATACTTTGTTCAGCTTTTGTTGTGCATCTCAATTAGTTGTGAAAATATGTATATAAACACAATACAAACTACAATTCATTTTGAACTGTTTGGGGTCAGTAAGATTTTTTAAAGAAATTAATACTTTTATTCAGAAAGGATGCATTCAGTTGATCAAACGTGAAAGTAAATACATTTTAATGTTGTATGAATGATGTTCGTTTGAATCCTGAAAAAAATGTGTCAAGCTTTCCAAAGAAACATGAAGCAGTTTTAAACACTGATAATAATAACAATAAATGTTTCTTGAGCAGCAAATCAGCATATTAGATTGATTTCCGAAGGATCATGTGACACTGAAGACTGGAGTAATGGTGCTGAAAATTCAGCTTTGCATCACAAGAATAAACTACATTTTAAAATACATTCAAAAATAAATCAGTTATTTAAAATTATTTTAATATTTCACAATATTACTGTTTTTACCGTATTTTTGATTAAATAAATGAAGCCTTGGTGAGCATGAGAGACTTCTTTCAAAAGCACTGAAAAATCTTACTGACCCCAAATCTTTGAATGGTAGCGTATAAACCTTTTTTTCTATTTCATTTCGTTTAAAACATATCATGAGATTCTTGCCACATACTTGGCTTGACCCTCAGGACCAAGCGTGGTTTCTGAACGATTGTGCGTATCCTGGAAAAGGAGGCAAAACAGCAGTAGTCATCGCGGCTATCTGACACCAGTGTATTAGAGAAGTACAGATTCCCATTGAGGCCCATGGACACCCTCTCATTCTGCTCAATGTGTCGAAGATCTGAGAACAATACAGAGAGGAGGGTTAGATTAACATGAGCAACAGGACATCGGAGAGGGCAAGCATCCAAACCGCCCAGAAACAGTCCCATCTGACAGACTGCACAGCAGATAACAGGTATCATGGGCAGAGCTTTGAATGCTCAGACATTCTTGTTCCTCACATGAAGTGTAGGTGGCTCAACATGATTAAGTCGCCTCTTCAGTTCAAGAAGAGAAGACATGTACAAAAATAGCACTCAACATTTTTAATCAAACGTCTTGTTTTCCAGAAGAAAATATCTAAAACAAGGTACACTGAAGAAAAGAAGAAAAATGACATGTATTAAAAAGTATTTCCTTCAGAGAAAGTTAATGAAAGGTTCATGCTTATAACAAGAAAAAAAAATTCAATAATTCATGTTTATTTTTCTTACCCTCACTAAACCTAAACCTGATTATATTTCATTAGATTAAATCTCTGAAATCTAATATTTCTTATCTTGTTTTAATGTTTAGATTTATTTATTTATCTATTTATTTTGGAAAACAAGACAGAAAGTAAGAGATTTTTTTCAGTAAATGTCTAATAAAGGGATGGGTCACCCAAAAAATGAAAATTGTGTCATCACTTAGGCACCAAATTGTTCCAAACCTTCATGAATTTCTTTCTTTTGCTGTACATGAAAGATTATATTTATAAGACTGTGAGTAATCAAACAGTTGCTGTTCCTCATTGACTTCCATAGTATTTTACTATTTTATTTTTTTTCTCCATACTATTGAAGTGAATGGCTACCATCATCTACTTGGTTACCAACATTCTTCAAAATATCTTCTTTTATGTTAAACAGAAGAAATAAACTCATACAGGTTTGGAACAACATGAGGGTGAGTTAAGTGATGACACAATTTTCGTTTTTGGGTGAACTATCACTTTAATGCAACATGATCTCATGAGAACCTTTTCCACGACATTCTAATTTATTGAGATGCACCTGTATGTATTTTACATAAAATGTGGTTTTACAAAACGTACACTTACGTTTGCACAGACACTAAAACATACCCATGCTGACACGCTCATTACAAATTCAAAAATTGCAGCTTCAGGAAACGTTACGACAGGTTTTACAGCAGAAAAATCATTCCAAATATAAATTCCGCACTGTACCTCACACAAAACTATCGTATTCCATCAGAGAGGACTGCGACTGTCTTGTAAACATTACGTACTAATACCTAACTTATGTATAAACATTGAGACCAGGCTGTTTAATAACAATAAATAAAAAAAGTAAAAAAACATTTCGAAATCAAAATTCTCACTTCAGAATTATGCATATTATTGGGCCTATATGCATATGATGGCATTTTTTATTATTTAATATTTAATTTTAATGATATTACTTTTACAGTTTTGTCCTGTGTTCAGGTGTGAGCATTTGAGATTGACTGATCTATTGTTTTACTGGCTTGACTGAAAGAATCAAATTCTTCAAATGTCACATATTCCCAGCATTCTTTACAAATTGCAACATGTAACATTTATCATCAAAAGCCTGTTATTAGCAGAGGCGGTAAAACTCCAGTCTGGCGCCAGAAAAGATAGTTATATACAGTCGGTTGAAATATATGCACGCATCTTTTAATCTGTTTAGCCAAAAGCAAGGAGCAGACTGACATATCAGAAACAATAATGTTTGCTGTAACAGCTGAGGAAATTTGAAGCAGTGTTATTTTTGTATCATTAATATACTATTATATTTTTGTTAATATTTTGAGAATTAGATAAAAAAAAAAAATTAGTTTGGTTAATTGATATTCAAACTAACATTAAACAAAAGCATTAAAATGATCTGCTTGGATCCCTCTATTTGGCAAACATGATGTGCAGGAAACTAATTTAAAGTGTCTTGAACTACCATTGGTCATCCAGTACAGCTGCCAAGGTGGAATGCCTTGTGGCGGGTTACACTCCAAAACCACCGAATCGCCCTCTGTGACCACCACTGGCTCTGTCTTCTCCTTGGGAAACTTGGGAACCACTGTGAGCAAGCACAAAAACAACACAAATAAACAGCTTTAAATTCATAGCAGTCACTTTCTTACTAAAGTGTAAGACAGATGAATCTGTCAGTAAGACATTATCAAGATTAAAAACCAGTTGAGCAGCATCATGTTGGATGTGCTTAAGCGGTTACATGTAATATGCAAATTTCCTGGAACCGATCTGAGGAAATTCTCAATACTAGAATTTCTAGAATTCTGCTATATTCAATTCATGATAGGCAGCTGAGATAATGTGAACTTTATAATTTATGAACTGTGACTTACTAGGCACAATCAATTCTGATTCCTCTGATATTGCTGTTCCGAGCTTGTTTGAGGCATAACATCTGTACTTTCCCTGGTATTTCGTTTTTTCTTTAGTGTTGGGTATCAAAAAGGTCCCACTACTTTCTTCTATAATGAGATGAGAGTCTTTATGCAAGTCAAAATCCATCCCATCTTTCGTCCAGCGGTACCTGTTCAATTAAAAACACAAAACAGGCACCTATTAGACATGCACATATAAAAAGGGGAAAAAGTAGCTTATTTCATCAAAATTAAAAATCATCAAAGGTTTCATGGATGTTAAAGGTTCTTCATGGAACCATTGATGCCAATAATAAAAAAAACTTTATTTTTAAGAGTGTATAGTTGGTGCATATCTAATTTTTCTTCTACTTTTCTTCTTCTTATTATTAATTTTAATTTACTGTGTTTCAACTCTTTTTCCGTGCACCTCCTCTCATCAAATGCATTAATTATAACAAAAAAAACAAACAAAAAAAACAATGTTTCTTTAGATGTGAATCTATTGTTAAAGACTTACTGACACTTATCAAATAATTTAATAAAAAAATGAAAAAAATGTATTTAAGTGTAATAAAAAAGTTGGAATCTAAAACCAAAACATAATGTATTTTATTTAGACATAAATTCATCTTCGCTGTGCAAATGTGATCTGCAATGTCTGTTTTTTCTCTGTGGGGCGATGAAAAATTTATTTTCATTTCGAATTTTCACATGTTGCACAAACAAATGGCTAAGCTCTTTCAGCTCATTAAAGGCAATTTCATTTGGAAATTTCTCCAGTTCATCTGCCTGCACTGGCATCCTTAAAGTTATAGTTCACCTTCAGTTGCTGGTCCCCATTGACTTGTATCTGTCTGTACACCTAAATCATAAAATGTAATTCTGGTTTCAGATTAATCAGTGTCAATTTAAAGAAATGTGTATAAATTATGAGTGTGTGAATAAAGAGATACACTAAACACACTGCACTTATTATTCACCCTCGGGTTGTTCCAAACATGTATGAATTTCTTTCTTCTGCTGAACACATACAAAGATATTTTGAAGAAAATGACTAACCAAACAGTTTCTGGTCCCAACTGACTTCTGCCCCCCCCCCCCCCCCATACTATGGAAGTCAATGGGAACCAGCATCTGAAGGTGAATTATCCCTTTAAGTGCCGGACATCTCACTCACGTAGGTCTTGGGTTGCCTTTGGCTTCACACTTGAACAGGAAGTTCTCATCATATGGCAAGGCAATGAGAGAGCCTGAGGTCTGAGCGGTGATGGTTGGCAGCTGCTCCACTACAGGAAACAAATCACATGATAAAAGGGCCATTAAGATGGTCATCTGTGCTAAAAAGGATGCTTCTTTCTGGAAGAGTTTACTGGATGTAATACTGTTGAATAATGATTGTAGCCTCCAGTTGAAGTTACATTGATAAGAACAAACACCTGAGAGCAATTTACCTGTCCTCGCACTTACCGTGAGGAGGGAAATAAAGACCAAAGGCAGTGGAAAAGAAGGCCAAAAGGAGCCCGACAATAAGGCTCCCAAGCCCCCTCATCCCAGCCAGCAGATAAGGACAAAGGTGAAAGAAATGCTGAAAACACCCTCAGCAAGTTGTTCTTTTAGCAAGAGTTCTTCAGTGACTCCTCCAAGGAAAAAGATCTAAAGAGACATAAAAGAGTACAAGAGTAAGAACAGAGAACAAATTGTAATAAATCCTATACAGCAAAACTGAGAGGAGATTTGAAGAGCTGTGCGCTTTGAACCGGTAGTCTTAGGTGTTTTACAACATTTTGGCTTTATAGCAGGTGAGATGCTTTTAAAACATTTTCACCTCAAGCAAAAGCATGATTGATGCAAATCGTCAATGCAGTCTGCAATAAAATATAGGAACTGTGTCAGTGATGTGACACTCTTTCTCCCTCCTAGCTATTAAATACATTAAACTTGCAATTCATTCATATAGTGACTTGAGTAGCCTGCACCCTTTCTATAATGAGCATGTTTTTAATTTCTGTATTAAAACTGATTTTGATATATTTTGGGGGTACATAAAGACAAAAATGCCAGGCTGATATAACTAACTTGATATCTTACGTATTGAATGAATGCCGCATTAAATGTTATATAATGTGAGAGTGTTGAGTGTGTATGTGTGGAGGTGTTTTTGAGTTTACTGTGCTAATTAGGTTGTTGCATGGAACTCTGTAATCAATAAATATTCAGATTACTGTGATTATTGATTGATTGAATTGTTTAATTTGTCTTGTGTTTTTGTTTTTCTGTTGATGCTGTAGCACCTTAATTTCCACTTTGGATCAATATATATATATATATATATATATTATTGATTCTTTTATATACCCACTGCATGTATGCATATATATATATATGTGTGTGTGTGTGTGTGTGTA
>NW_015645086.1:1467679-1472882 GCF_001515625.1 Sinocyclocheilus rhinocerous | reverse complement strand
TATATATATATATATATATATATATATATATATATACTCACGTGGTGCAACAAAGATGCACAAACCTATAGAAAAAAACCAAGCAGGAAATTATATCGTAGAATGAACCCTCATTATTCATTAGCATCAATAAGTTCCTAAAATATCAGAAAATTTGACCCTTTTAGGACAGAATGAGGTTAGTTCAGGTTGTAAAATGACTCAGTGACTCACTCATGACAGTAATTTTCTGTTTTCATTTCATATTTAAAGCATAATTTGATTTTTTTGCATTTCACATTTACATATTCAACATTGTAGCCTATTTTTAAAACATTATTATCATAGTTATGCCATTTTAATTGCAGTGTAACTGCATTACACTGTCTGTGCAAATGTACCTAACAATTCAGAAGCAACTTCTATGCCACTTTGGCAGTGCAAAAATTTATTTTGTTGATACTAATTTCATTTGATTGGTAACAGCTCTATAATGCCTTATTATTATAATTAACTTTATTGATTGTTTATTTACTATGACATAAAAAAAGATGTGTACATCTAATAAGGTAAGAAAAATGCATATTATATAAAGATAAAAATGCCCCTGAAAATCCATTTAAGGTGACAAATATCAAGCTTTAAAGTTCTTTCACGGTTAACCAGCCATTACGCAGAATATGAAGAATATGGAAAGCTTTGGGTGTCAGCTGTCCATGACATGCCTTAACTAGCCAATGTACAAGCTCAAAAACACACTCAACAATATATTGCCTAATTATCATCATTAACAAACACCCAGAAAATAGCGAGATATCCTTTTTTTTACACTCACATGTAATCAAGGTGTATGGAAAATATGTTATTACTTATTCTTGTTTGCACCACATGTCATTCAATTTAAACTTTTCTTGAAAATAGTATAACATTTAAAATGACATGAACTTGGGAGTTAATGTGAGCAGCTTAAAAAAAAAAAAAAAATCTCTAGAAAAGATTGTTTATTTACTATGACATAAAAAAAGATGTGTACATCTAATAAGGTAAGAAAAATGCATATTATATAAAGATAAAAATGCCCCTGAAAATCCATTTAAGGTGACAAATATCAAGCTTTAAAGTTCTTTCACGGTTAACCAGCCATTACGCAGAATATGAAGAATATGGAAAGCTTTGGGTGTCAGCTGTCCATGACATGCCTTAACTAGCCAATGTACAAGCTCAAAAACACACTCAACAATATATTGCCTAATTATCATCATTAACAAACACCCAGAAAATAGCGAGATATCCTTTTTTTTACACTCACATGTAATCAAGGTGTATGGAAAATATGTTATTACTTATTCTTGTTTGCACCACATGTCATTCAATTTAAACTTTTCTTGAAAATAGTATAACATTTAAAATGACATGAACTTGGGAGTTAATGTGAGCAGCTTAAAAAAAAAAAAAAAAATCTCTAGAAAAAAATTTCAGCGTGTGCAAAGTCAAGACACAAAGGTTGCAAGGCTAAAATGAAAGCCATCAGCTGAGAAAATAATTTCACGTTGTTTATTTCGCTGACTCGTGTGCGTTGTCTGCCTTCATGCCTCCGTGAAGGCTGATGAACTGTGAGCGCACTCGTGCTGCAGGCTAATTCCACACATAATCATTTACGCACAAGCAGAAAAGAGTCAAGCCGCCTCCACAAATTACCAGCATCATCCTCAAATTAACTCTCCTTATCCAGAAGTGGCCAGAGCTGATAGATTGTCTCACTTTCGCCCCTGGCTCATAATTTGGAGGCTGGGTGGATAAGTCTTCCACTGTCTCACGAAGAGCGATCAAAACACCTAGCTGAACTCGAGGAATCAGCACACTAATTACCCTGACAGCAGATACTGATTTTGCATAAGAGGAAAAGGTGTCTTCAGAATAACAGTGGTTCTGTACAAAAATTTAAAAGGGCTAAGTGAAACCAGGGCCATCCTATGCTGATGCGGGGCCCGCATATATATAACTGTGGATGTTTGCTATTGAGATGAATGGGAATGATAGTCATCCATCTGATGCATGTTTACATAGAAAAACAAGTAAACAACAATGCAGACAGACTAGGTCCTGTGTTAATGGCCCTTACAATCTTAGCTGAATATTTATAAAATACAAACTGGAATAAATTACTGCACAGTAACACAGTATTTGTAAGTAATATTAATGTAGATATCGGTTTAAAAAAAAATTTAGATGCAAATTTAGGCAGCTATAATGAGCTATATTACCTGAAATCACATATATGTTAGGAAAAAGACTGGCTTTATGATTTTTGTTGAGGGTTTTTCAGTAACTTTGTTAAATGTTACACTTTCACTTTAAAGGCAACCCTGCCTGACCACAAATTCTATTCACAAGTCTACATTCCACAATAGTAACTTTCAGTGTACTGAATGGGAGTCTTGTTGGGTCATTCAAGCATCCATCTGCCTTAATCAACTCCTTGTACATAACAAGACAGTCATAAGAGTTCACCCATCAAGTGAAGGGTTAATGTTCTGCCAATTACCAATTACAAGCAGAAACTGAAAGATAACACAATACAATAAATCACAAACATCTACATTTTAGACAGAATCCATCACCTGACCATTGGACAATGCCAAAAGCTACAGTACAGACAGCAGATGCCAATAGAAGAGATTACCCAGCATGCTCTGTTTCCTCCACACACTGCAGGTGTGTGTGTATCTACGTTCCTTTTAAAAACTGCCCCTTTTGTCTGACTGATGCATTCAATGAGGACTGTACCAAAAAGACTACACCAACACCAATGGATACAAATACAAACCTTGGTTTAACTAAAGACAACATCATGTAAATCATACATATCACATTACAGATCCCTTAAATCAATTCCACAATTAAATGCATCGGTAATAATATATAGGGCTGTGTAAAACCAAATGTAAAACAGTAAAAGTTAAGAATACGAAAGTCACACTGCACAGGGCACACAATGACTATCCTGTTAATATGTAGCCAATGTCACAATCAGATGTAAATGATTCAGTAACTTCACAGTTCAATCTTTAATATTTATATTTTCATAAATAAAACATTAACTTGATCCCCAACACTGGCACCAAAACGAATTACCCCTTCAGCAAATATGTATCCGTTAACAAATAGGTATACTGACACATGCACTTCCGTTCATGAAACTGGAAATGAACATGGAAATTGAAAAACATTTAGATTTGATTAATCTTTTGCATTATCAAACGTCCATTGTTGTCCAAACACTGATATTACGGTACCATTCATTAGTATGAATTACATCTTAATTCTCAAATAATTACTCAAATAAAAGCTCTTTTAAAACCAAATGCCTGATGCTCTGTGACATGATTGGAGATTACTCTTTATTCGCCAGAAGAATTTGCCTTCCCACTTACCAATAAAAATAACATACCAGAGTTAAAATGAGGAAACAAGTGTTTGGTGGCTTGACACATGCAGGTTAAAAAAAAATCACTTTCTGTGTTTGAGTAGATCTTAAAAATACAGCTAGAGGACTGGCACTTGAAAGCAACTTGGAAAAATAGTGCATGTTATGTTGCGGTCACACCTTCCTTTATATCAGTGGTTCCCAAACTTTTTTGTCAGTGAATACCTTAAGACTTAAAATCATGCTTCACTTCACTTCACTTTACTCATGCTTTTAACATGACAAATCCTTGAGCTTTTAGTTTGGCAGAATATTGGTGAAATGCTGTAAACTTCTGTCCAAAATTTTTTGCCAATATCAGAATGCGAATGTAAATAAAGCAACATAGGCTCATTCAAAATTCGTGCCTCTAAATACATTTCTGCAAAACTGAAAAAATGTACCTACACGTACGAATCACTGCAGTTTCCAGTTGAAATGAACACTAGAGGCAGTAAAACTCCAACAACTATTATTCCTTTTCACACAAAGTAATAAAACCTAATTTTCGCACAATTACTTGACGAATATTATGTTATATATTCAAAACAATTTTAACATGCTACGAGATTTCAAAACTGATACTTTTGAACGTTAGCGTCACATGTTCAGCTTCTTATGTGTGGGTTTTCATATGTCGTAGGTTTGTTCGGTAGCTCACGCAGTATGAAGTTGCACTTGAGTGGTGAAAAGCTCCGATACCAATTCCCGCAAAACTATGCCTCGACAAAACAGTTCAAACCTGCATATAAGGAAGTACAGATGGCACGATTGTATCAAAAAATGCATTTTATATTAGTTTTGCATTTGTTAACACTATCAGGTAGGTTTAGGGTTGGGCTTGGTGTAGGGGATATTTCCAACACGATAGATCATTATTTTTTAGCGACACTCCCCGGATATTTGAATTATGAACCGCTGCAATACGTACCTGAAGCAACGTAATAAAAACACAGCAATACGTGCCTATATCAACGTAAAAAAAAAAAACGTACCAGGGTCACGTATTGAACCCGTGTTTTAGCGCTACTCACTGGACATTTCACTTTGAAACTGCGGCGAAACGTGCAGTAAGGTACGTAATAACGGTGTTGCAGAAATGTATTTAGAGACACGTATTTCGAATGAGCTGAAATAAAGCAGACCTGGTGCACATTGCGTTCCCAAATGCATGTATTACTCACACGTAAAAAAGGCTTGCAGAGAATGAGTTTGTGAGAAGCAACATTTACTGTGAACCAAGTCGCTCTGAAAACACTGTATTATAAGCTTCACGCATGTAAATGAATAGGGCTGGGTAAAAAATATCGACATCTCGATATTAATCGATTCTCATTTTTACGGAACGATATCGATTCTTAAATGCCAAGAATCGATTAGTCTGGCCTGTTTTCAGTTAATGGACGGAACATTGAAGGGTACTTCCCATCCAATATATCGCAATAAGCATTGTGCTTTGGTACATTTCATATGAAACAAAGTCTCAGATTTCAAATTCTGTACATTGTATAGCAGTATTCAAACAATAAATGCCATTTTGGCGCTGTTTAATGTGAAGTGACAGATCGCTGTAGCGCCTCAGTTCAACACAGACCCAATCCAGCGTGAGGCGCACGTGAACTGATCATCTCCTCCACATTAATACCAGTTTCAGCACAAAATAAACATGACTAAACATCCGAAGGTAAGTTAAAAGAAAGAGTACAACTTTACAATCCGTATCCTGTCTCATGTAATCGCTCAATCAGTGTTTCAGCC
>NW_015645086.1:1454705-1467643 GCF_001515625.1 Sinocyclocheilus rhinocerous | reverse complement strand
GTCTGTCTCATGTAATCGTTCAATCTGTGTTTCAGCCGCGCAAAGACGTCAATATAAGGGCTTGTAAACAATATGTCACGTAATGTCACATTTACCTCAGAAAAACATATTCGGTGACTATGAACTCATTAGTCAGATAGAAAAATAAACTGTGGAGAGGGGCATTTTGCTTACTATTTGCACCATATAACATATTCATTACATTTTTACTGTTCTTCAATGTTTAATTTATGTTTGAATAAATCCATCAAGTTTTTATGACAGCCACCATTTAAATGTTTATATTTAAAAAAACGAATTGAAGTAGAAATATTAATATGTAACTTTATTATTTAAAAAACTTAATTAATTTTAACCTTCAATATTATAGTACTGTTGTACCAACTGACTGTCATATATATTTTACAGCATTAGTTGAGATTTTTTTTCCTTGAGAAAATTTGGCATGTACTGTACCTGATATATATCCAAAATAATCGGTATTGAATCGAATCGAATCAAATTGGTAATCGAATCAAAAGCTTGTGAATGAGAATCGAATCGAATCGTGAAATTTGTGTCAAAAGCCAGCCCTATAAATGAACACAGTGCTGCTCTTTACTCTAAAGCATGCAGCGCAACTGAATCTATACTTCTTTAATTAAATTGCAGGCTTTGATAATCACAATTTGATAAGATATATTTCACTATTTCAGTTTTATTTCCATTGGAGAGGTCAAGAATTCAAAGAGGATCCAAATGTTCTTGATATTTACACATATAAGAGGTTACTCTTCAATAAAAACATACTGCAAGTTTCAGAACTCCCCAGTTTAAAATATGAACTATTCTTTTCTACCCTTCTGAAATACCTGAAGTTGAAATCGGGAGAATCATGAAATCATTACCATATGTAATCAGTGAGGTGCATTCTGACCAAATCATGTCTGTACAACAATCACAAGAAGAGCGATACTGCTGTTGGATAAAGACGTCGAGTTAGACAGTCAAATTTGAGACGTAGTTCTGTCAGTTGAAGTAAAGAAACTGCACCTCCAAAAACTTTGCACAGCCTTCCTTCCAAGCAAATAGTTTGAGTGTTGATAATAAAATCAGTACATACCTGTGTACATGCAGCCTCTAATGCAATATGACAGTAATAACAGCACTTTTAATACTATATACTGAAAATTAAGCAAAAACAATTACCATGCTGAAACTGATGCTGAAGTGTGTTGTGCTGTTTCAGTTTCTTATGACTCCAGCTTAAACATTCATGGCTCTATAACAGCACTTGCCGTGTTGAGTATCAAAATGCACAACATGCTGTAAAGGAAGGTGTGGATATGATGAATGATCATTTTGACAAATATTGGACCTTTTTGGTGCAAAAAACTGCACACTTTATAAACTAACCTCGAGAAAAATCTGAAACTGCATTTCATGACTGCTTAAATGTTAATGTTGCATTTAATTATAATTAAGTTTTCATTAACTCACCCTCGTTTGGGAAACCCTGCATTATACAATAGAGCAGCATGCAAGACATATTTCACAAAGAATAAAGCCCAGAACAGCCTACAGATTGTACCGTTTAGGAAGGATAAGAATTGTGTAAACTACTTCCATTAATGTATTCATTAGTGCTTTACATTTCTTGTGCAGTATGTCTTTGGTTATTTATTGAACAGAGTACTCAGTTACTAAAGCTCCTTGAGCTGTAAAAGTAAGAGCAAAGGCCAAAGTGGGCCAGGCCAAAGCTGATATCACTCCTCTTCTCTATACAGAAACAAGTCTAAGGACTGTAAACCGTTTGGTAAGGACAGGGTTTGTCACGATATGTCTCACGTAATGGTATCAAGCAGTAGAGGCCATGTTTCAAACATGCAGTGATACTGTTCATCTCCAGAGCTATGTAAATGTGTCCAAAAGGGATAATACTCAATTTAATTTAGCCCTATTTCATATTTAGTGTTGCTGAAAAAATATGTATTGCTTTAACTAAAAGAATTTACATCTGCAGGAGCCTTTATGTTTTCATAATTTAATCACAACAAACTTATTGTAACTGTACAGTTTCTTTTTGTACACGAAATGTAATATATTAATCTTCCGAAATTAAAAAAACAAAAAACTTTTTATATACTCAATATATTTAGAGAGCCTGTTGTTTTCACATGTTGTAGCTAGTCAACTGCAACCTTCTGCCCTTTGAATCTGTATCTTAAAGAGATGTAGTGTGGTGACCTCTGCAAGCCTGATGCATCTCATACATCATTCAGAAACACTAAACCAGTGCGATCTTTAACTCTAGCAAACAAATGGCGCATTTAGAGCAACAGCACTCATAAATGAACCAAATGCATCCACTTCAAATCATATTGTAATTATTTACGGATCTATTTCAAATGAACAAATTAAAAACAACATGTGCAGCAAGTTAATCAAACAATGAAGCTGAGTAAGACAAACTCACTGAAGCACATGGCTGAATTTTTCATCCATTAATCCTAGAGGATGAATACAGAAAGTTATCACAGACTAACATCAGAGAAAACTGCTGAGGCTTAAAGGTACACCTTTCTCATTTGATTCACTGTCACCACACACTTTAACTGTTAAACAAACAGCCAACTAAACAGAACAAGGAAACGCTGCTTACTTACAAGTACACACTCACACATATGCAGTCAAGACAGTAATTCCCAGAGGTGGCGGTGATAGTATTATACAGCATTCAGACTGAGCATCCAAACTCTCAGCATGCTCTTCAAATTCCTACACACACAGAGAGAGAGAGAGAGCGAGAGAGAGAGAGTCTGAAAACATGCCCCGGCACTCCAGCAAAGCACTAAATGGGATCCAGTAAGGAGACATATGTCGTCAAAGCCTCTCACTGGGATAGGAGGTTCGCTAAACCTTTGACAAAGATTCAAATAAAGCCTGACCTGCCAAGTTATTCACAAACCATTAAAGAATAGTCCGGAAAGTGCTGGAATTCTTGCCTACACAACTCAACGCATCCGAACAACCTTGACATGAAAACACAGCAGTCTGGAGAGACTTTGCCACTGAGCTATTTGACTGAAAAAACAAACCTTGAAATGTTTTCCTCCTATAATCATTCGTAAACAAAAGAGTGTGATTTGATGAGCAGTCAAGTAGGAACCTGCTTTGATTAGTGATAGTAGCAGGCAGCGTGTCAACAGTGAAAATCCTCTTAGTATAAAGAAGACTATTGTCTTAATTCCTAATGCTGTCTTATAGGGTCGGCAGATGAACGCCGATTGCATTGTGCTGAGACAAAACACAATTGCTTGTTGATAAAACACAGCATGTGTTGAAAGTCACAATCATATGAGACAATTTTTATGTTTATACTCAATTTGATGACTAACGAGTGGAGTAGAATAATTTTTCTTTAGTGCTTTGTGTCATTTTGTGGTCTGTTTGGCCTGCCTATTGTACTTAATGCTTTCTACCACCATATGGCATATAGAAAGTACAAACATAGCCTTAATAACAGAGTGAAGGACATACTCACTTTACAGAATGTCTCAGTACAGCTGAACATACATAATGAAACAACACATGATCCCAGACTGGGACATATACACACAAAGCAAGCAAAGTGTAGACAATGGACACAAAGTTCTATATGTTTTGCATATAATGTGTACACTGCAATGTAAACATTATACAGAAATGCACCTTAGAACTAGCAACGATGACAAAAGTTGTTGGAGTAACAAGGAGGGGAAACAATTGTGTGAGGTTGCTTTTCTAGAACAGTTCAATAAACAAATGTTACTTATGTTTTAGCCACAAAATTGCCAGTTACTTTGTTTTTGCGATGAAGATTGTTCACAGTGGAAATGTTGCATCACACATTGTAAATGATTCAGAGTTCTTTAACAAATTGGTTAAGTGAATGATTCAAATGATTAATTCATTTAGAATTTAACAATTGTAATACTTTTTAAACACTTTTATTTAGCAATTACACTTTAATTGAACAGTGATAGATAGACAGACAGACAGACAGACAAATTATATTGTACCAGGACACTGCTTCTGAATTCCAAAGATTTGTCAACTTCAACATGTTCATAGCACGCCAGTGTCACTGCAAACAAAACCCCAGCCTGCTGTGACAGCTGCCTTCTGACCTTTGTCTGGAGCAAACATACTCATTCATTCATCATGATTCACAATACTACAAACGTAACTCATTATCTTTACACTGGAGGTTTTACAACATCATTAAAATATTTAAACAACACTAACAAAGCTTTAAAAACGCCAGAGAGGAGGTAAAGACAATCGACAACTAAGCCCTGACACAGAAACATTCATTCATTAGATGTCACAACATAACAGCACCTGTAATTAGAAGCAGGTATGTCGGCCCTCAGATGACCTGTACGTAAGTCTTACAACCGCAGTGTTAGAGTTACTTTAGGACACCTGTCACATATGAAATTTCTCACAATTTTGTGAGATTCGTCATGTTGCAGTTATTCATGTTGGCGGGTTTTGCGTGTAAAAATTTTGAAGCTTTTGGACAAGTCACAACCCATACACACATTCCCACTCTCTCTCTCCCATTTTCTTTCTTTCTGTTTTTCACTACTATATATGAACAAGCTACAATTAAAAATGCACACTACTGTTCAAAAGATTGGGGGCAGTTTTTTAAAGTGTTAAAGTTTGTTCACACAGGCTGCATTTATTTGATCAAAAATACAGTAAAACAGTAAGAATGTGAAATATTTTTACAATTTAAAATAACGGTTTTCTATTTGAATATATCTTAAAATGTAATTTATTCCTGTGATGCAAAGCTGGATTTTCAGCATCATTACACTAGTTTTCAGTGTCACATGATCCTTCAGAAATGATTCTAATATGCTGATTTTACAGCTTAAGAAACATGTTGAATAGAAAGTTCAAAAGAACAGCATTCATTTGAAACTGAAATCTTTTGTAACATTATAAATGTCTTTACTGTCACTTTTTATCAATTTAATGCATCTTTGCTGAACAAAATTATTAATTATAATTTATTTATTTTAAATCGTACTGAACTTTTGAACGGTAGTATAGTATAGTATAGTACCGTATATGAATGGCATTGCAATGCATATATATATGATAAGCAAACTTATATTATAGGATTGGCTAAAAAAAGGCTACTGTTTGAGGCTACTGTATGCACACAAATGCAAACAAATCAAAAGTAATTAGCAGACCTTACAGCTACTGTTCATCAGATGACAAAGCAAATCAGTCACGAATCCTGCATGTAGTTCAAACTTTAACTGCATTCCTTCTGATACAGAGAGGTGTTGAAAGGCACACATGTGTGTATGTGCATGAACATGTGATTTGCATGTTGAAACATGCAAATGATTTCTATGTCAGCTTTCAAACGTTTTTTTGTTTACCTTTTACATTCTTTCCCTATTAGTATAAACAGCATGTGCTTGTTTGCTTCCAAAATTCCAAAGTTACATTGACATACCATAAGTTTTATAGCACACTTTTAATATAAAGGAAGAAATTACACCAAAAGTGACACTTTCTGTATAGTAAGCAGTAAAATACAGTAAAATAACAGTTCCACGAAATGCACAAAATGCAAAACAGACAGATCCACTTACCTTTGATATCCTCGTCCTCTCACGCTGTTGTTCCTCTGACCTGCACTAATACAGTCAGACCAAACAAGCATGAACTCCACTCGCTGGAGCACAAACACTCATATGCAGAATGATAAACCTCTGACAGCTCACGGAAAGCTAGAACCAGTAATACCAGAAGAAGGGAGGTGACTCCAAGGCTAAACAAACACAGAGACATGGCAAGTCAATGGGAAGCGTGTGGCTGCCTATCCTGTTTCTAGAAAACCCATTTCAAAAGAATACCATTGAATTATGATAAGCTTTAGTGGCTTACATAATAGGGCAACATTTGGAATACAAGTCCATTTCATTCAATTTAATTCAGTCTGACATGATAACCAATGAGACTTTATTCAAAGTCATTAATGGCTCTCTTCGTCTTACAATGGAGTGAATGTTTTAAATATCAGGATAGGAGAACAGAAATCCCAGTTTCATGAGGTGTGTCCCATTATCCCATCAATTTGCTAAATCCATTCATAAGGAAACATTTTCCAGATGTTAGGCTCACTAATCTACTTGCTCTCCCTCCAAATATAATAATATTGCAGAGATCACAACAAAATAAATATATAAATAAATAAATAAATAATTCATGAAAGTTATGTAAGATTACAGAAATATTTAACTATTTTTTATTCAACTTTAGTATAAAAATATATTAAAAGTAATTAATTATGAATATATTTAAATCATTCAATTAAGTTTATTTGTATTATTGTATTGGGAAATAGTTGTTAGAAGTTAAAATAATTGTGAAATTTATGCCTAACATAAAAAAAAATTTAAAAAAAACTGTTCCACTGCAAGCTGGAACTTGCGAAACTCACATGAGCATGACAGCAGAATGCATCTTAATCATATGAAAGGAAAAACAAAATGCAAATGCCAACATGGTTGAGTGCCATTTATTCATTCATTCATACTCATAAACCATGAACAAAACAATGCCAGATAACAGAAGACATGATCCATGATCTTACAGTAAATGCAGGTCATACAAAATTATAGGGTTAACAATATAAATAATAACAATCTTAATCCAAAAACCAAATAAAGATCTTATATTTCATAACATTTAATAAAAGAAATGTCTATGTTTTATTTCAAGGACATTTTTGTTAACTTTTTCTACAATAATCCATTTACTAATACTATGTTTGGTCATCAATTTGTGTCAGATTGTAATCTGGATACTAAAGCAAAACTATTTAAAAAACGCTATGCTACATCACAGTACATCACAATTAAAACTGCCTGTAATGGTCTGTATTACTTTGCTATATTAGTTTGTGTGCTATTTCTACCGAATGGCCAGACCTGCTACCATTTTCGCACATCTTTCCGTTCACATACAATTTAGTCAACACAGCATTTTTAATACTAAGTGCAAAATTCTGTAAAATGCAACATTTCTATCAGCAAGCAGTCATTTAGGATGGCAGGATGGAGAGAGATGATGGGGGCGAGAAAGAGGGAGAGAGGAGGGGATGGAGCTCTTAATCTGTGCCTCACAGCAATGCAGTGAAAGTTTGGAAGTATCTGGGACAGACAGGAAGAGAGTGACGGAACCTTCCATTCATCTCGCTACCATTCAGAAACGTCCTGGGCTGTCAGCATTCCTGCACAGCACCTTGTCTGCTTTAATCATTTTAATAATACACAGCCAGAGAAGAGAAGACTCTCTTATGCAACTACCGTCACATTTCCATACTATTGTACGCAGGGTCGTCCTTAGCTGATGCGGGGCCCGGTGCGAGGTAGGGAGCGGGGCCCCCCTCAGTCCTTTCGCGATGGCGTCCCGGTTCACCGCGGGGCCCCCTCAAGCACGGGCCCGGTGCTACCGCACCAGTTGCACCCCGCTAAGGACGGCCCTGATTGTACGCAAGTCCACATTAAGATGATGCAGAGATATTGTAATCTCAGTCTTAGTATAGAAAAAAAGACACCTGAAAATGAGAAACTAACCTGAGGTTACTACCCTGATTTTGTTCATCATAGTCAAATTATGTTAGTTCATGAAATGTATTGTAATATAAAAACCTTACTGCAAAATATGTGTAATTCATTGATATTATAGACCTTATAGACCTATAGACTAGACCAAACAAGAAAATGCACAAAAACTAAGTTTTGCTTTAAGAGATTTGAAAGGACTAATTAAAGGAATAGTTCACCCCAAAAAATAAAGATTGCTTCTGGACAAAATATGAGTCCATAATACATAATAATGCTTCCTAGTGGAAAAAGTCCATGCCCTGTTGTCCTCTCACATCAAAATCAACCAACATATTTGTTTAGAACTGACCTGCATTAGCTTTTAAATGGTGCTTGATCTGTGCATATTTCTCTCCTAATTCAGACGAGATGACTTTTTCACTGGAGAAAGCAATAACATGGATAGAGGTTAAAAACATCTTAATGCTGCATGTGTTTATTACAAACATGCAGATTTTCGTTTACAAGAGATTAACTGATGGACTGCAGTCGTGTGGATTACTGTAAATGTAGATTATTGTGATGTTTTTATCAGCTGTTTGGACTCTCATTCTGACGGCACCCATTCACTGCAGAGGATCCATTGGTGAGCAAGTGATGCAATGCTAAATTTCTCCAAATCTGTTCTGATGAAGAAACAAACACATCTACATCTTGGATGGCCTGAGAGTGATAAAATGTATAAAATTTTCACTTTTGGGTCAACTATTCTTTTAAAACTCAACAACAAAAACTTAATTTCATGAGTTCGCACTTACATATAATTGGATTGAGCAAATAGTAAGTATATTTGGAGTGCTGTCCTGAGTGAGGGCTCAGAGCTATCCCTAATCTGGGATGAGAATAGTTAAGAGTGAGGAGTTGGGGTGGAGGAGGGATTCCAGAAAACTGTTGTGAGACAGAGGTAAGTTGGCTTTATATTAGGGCTGTCAATAGATAAAAAATGTTTTATCTAATTAATCCCACCCTTTTTCTGTGATTAATCGCAATTAATCGCACACTTCATGAAATTAAGCATAGACCATTTATCTTGTTTCAAATGTTTATTTTGTCATCATTTGCTATATTTTTTCAGCAAAGTAAACCAAAAGATTGAAGGGTGATTCTCAAAAAACTGTATTTTCTGCAAGCTCAGAATGACACCAAAAGAACTCCAAAATTCCAAAAGCTTTTTTACATTTTAGAGAAGTCAAGTTGCGATACCGAACAGGACCTCATGGTAATGTCAAAAAGACCCTAAACCAACCGACGGCTGACTGCATACATCTACTACAGTACACGGATCCATTCAGAATAACTAAACAGTAGGGCTGCACGATATATCGAAATTATCGAAATATCGCAAATGTAAATATCACAATATGCATATCGCAAGGACGTGCGATATCTTAATCATTTTAATAATAGGCTACTTAAATCAAAACGTTGCAAAAGGTCAAAGTTTTAGTTCGACGCATATAGCAGATAATTGCTTGACGTTAAAAAGAGTTGTGCAATAAGTTGCAGAAAACAACTCTTTGCCGTCTCGTCTTGCTGTCTGACAGACTCACACCTGAAGCGCGCACACAAGCCGCATCTCGCACAACATATCTTCCGTTCTGCCGCACATGTGCAAAGCGCGTGCACACACACAGAGACGCGTTTCAGACGGCACGCGAACACCGAGTTGATTCGTCTTTTGCATCTCCTCATTTTTGAACAGACACATACACACAGAATTATGTCAATAGTACCCGTCTCGACGATCATTCTCGTAAACGCAGTCGGTTATGTTTTAAATGAATGTAAACAGCTGAGAAAGAAATCGGATGTGTATCATTATACTGGATCCGTGCAGTCGGTTTTAAAGGGACAGCAGCCAATAAATACGTGCTCTTGAATGTGTGTGGAAACAACGTGAATGTACGGAAATGTCTGTGCCTGTGCATAAATACAATGTGCGATCAGTGATCAGTGCGTCAAGAGCACTCATACACGCATTAATATAATGGACTCACGCGTGCTTACTGTACAATTCCTGTACGCCACCGCAATCACCTTAACCTTGATTGCAGTCTTCATCCATCAAAACTTTACTAGCAAGACACTGGTTATCCAGTCGCAAAAACATAGTTCCCTCTCGAGTGGGAACTCTATGCTGCGTCGGCAGCATTCGGCATTAGAGGCTGGTTGTGAACGCGTCATCTATTTCGGACAGTTTACTAAGTAGTAGGCTCTCTGTGAGTCTCCTTTACTGCCTTTGCTCTGCAAACATCCTGAGTATGGGGTGGAGGCGAGTGTCGTCAGGCTTCCTCTCGCTACAGAGAGTTATTTCATTGAGGCCTCCGCTCACCAGAGCTCCACTAGGGCAGCATCTGTGAGTTGTAGGCTCTCTGTGAGCCTCCTTACAAGTTGTCCTGAGCATGGGGCGTTGTTAGGCCTCCTCTTGTTTTAGAGAGTCGTCATGCTGAGGCCTCTGCTCCTAGAGCTCGGTCATCTACTGTGAGTATCATCAGGCCTCCTCTTGCTACAGAGAGTTATTTCTTTGAGGCCTCCACTCGTCAGAGCTCCGCTAGGGCAGCATCTGTGAGTTGTAGGCTCTCTGTGAGCCTCCTTATAGGATGGCCTGAGCATGGGGCGGCTCTCTGTGAGCCTCCTTACAGGATGTACTTACTGTGAGACGTAGTTAGGCCTCCTCTCATTTGAGAGTCATCATGTTGAGGCCTCCACTCCTAGAGCTCGGCCATCTTCTGCAAGCATCATCAGGCCTCCTCTCGATACAAAGAGGAGGTCTTTTATCTTCTTTGAGGTCTCCACTCACCAGAGCTCCGCAACATCTGTGAGTTGTAAGCTCTCTGTGAGCCTCCTTACAGGATGTCCTGAGCTTGGGGCGTAGTTAGGCCTCCTCTCGTTTTAGAGAGTCGTCATGCTGAGGCCTTCGCTCCTAGAGCTCGGCTAGGTATTGGCTAGGTAGTATGGAGTGCTGCTAGGCCGTCTCTTATTGAGAGGTGTTATATTTAGGCCTCCACTCTGCAGAGCTTCGCGGGCCAGTTGGCTCTTCATGTTAGGCTCTCTTGAGCCTTCTTGGATGCTAGCCTCAATAAGAACGTAGTTAGGCTTCCTATCTCCTGTTGAGGCCTCCAGTCTATGGTCGCATTGCTGGTGCAGGGGTGAGGACTCCTTTGAGTGTTTGATTTATTTCAGCCAATAAGGCACTCATCCCTTCAGCATGGAGGCGTGGGTATAGCCTACCGTTCCACATAGCGCCCTCTGGGGGATGTAGCGTAGAGTTCCCAGGTTACGTCTCAGGTTATGCATGTAACCATGGTTACATGCGTAACCTGAGACATTTTGTCTGGGGCCGGTTGCACCAGTGTTTTGTCTGAGGCCAGTTGAACCACGTTTTGAATATGGGGCCGGTTGCACTAGCTGTACGCATGTTACAACTTAGCCTAGTTTTGACATAAATGGGCACTCAGTTACAACTTACGCACTACTAAATATTATTTTGTTGCACCATTACACTTAGTTGAAACGTAACTCTATGTATAAACTAAATATTTATGGAAGTGTCCGGTCAGGAGTAAAGTTTGGAATGAAATAGCAGACAACTGAGTGCATGAATATGCTCTTCTTTTACCCGACAACCTTCAATCCTGCAGACATATATGATGCTGCTGACATTTACACTCACATACATATTAAGAGAGAGAACAATATGTGAATAAACTTCCTTTTTAGCACTTCTTCAACACCCCATCTACAGCACGCCTCTGTGTGTCATAATAAATAAATGGCATTTCTTATGTTTTTTTTCTCTTTCAATATTTATTTATCCTTATTCATTTCAATTACAGTTTCTGAAAATTATTTACATATAAATATAGCTTACTTTATAGGCTAATGTTATTATTCATGATTAAGTGGTATAATTTTTAATAGAAACTTATTTTACCGTTAGTTACGTGAGGCAAACAAAGTTAGAATGAAGGATAAGTTTAAATTCACAGCAAGTTCTGGTCATGTATTTGAAGGCTTCTATTGGATCATTTAGGGTAAACATCATGTGACTACGCATTAATTTACAGAGAATTTACAAACTACTATCTACGTCCTGCCTTACGAACAACTGGTGCAACCGAATAATGTACAGATTTATTTACAAACTAGCTAGTAGTTATTAAGTCTCTAATGTGGACTTAGCATTCTAATTTAAGTAAGAACTTATGAATGGCTGGTGCAACCCTACCCAGGAGGCCAGAATAAGATCTCATAAACATTTGGTTCAAAAGTAAAGAAGTGCAGGTGATAAGAATGAGCCGTTCAAAGGATCCTCCAGGACTGAGTTCCAGAGAAGCTTTTCCAGTGCTGCCTACTAAGTGCTCAGGTGCTGTTGTTTCAGATAAGAGTACTGTAGGCATAGTAGAGAACAAAAAGAACTTGATGGTAGCTTTGAACTCAAAGCTCCTTGTTCTAAGATGGAACTAAGATCATCAGTTCTAAAAATCTGGATGACTGCGTTCTGCCCCAACTTGCTGAGCAGTTCGTAGTTGATTTACCCCAAACATTTTTTTAATTATTATCTTCACAACATGTTATGACAGAACCCCCACAGCAGATAAACAGGAAACCACTGCCTATAAATCAAATTCACTCAAGACACAAGAGTTAAAAACAGATGCAACTGTGAGAATGATAAATTCAGTACATCAAATATTTTAATATGGGGGGAGAAATAATACTGACGGGCTCTGAACCTCATGTGTAATCAGACCAATAGATGGGCGAGACGTCACGGGCGGGTGACGTAATGACCAGGAAGCTATTAAAGCACGTGCGGTGAGACCAGCGTCAGCTTTTTGTCATTCAGCAAGCGCTCTGTGTGTGTGTCAGTCTGATATCTGTTTGTGAGTCTTATTTAGTGTTGTCTGTCACGAAATCTCAAGACAAAACCAGACACTAAGGCGAGGGCAGGCAGCGTTCAGGCTGTGTGTTCTTTCCTGCCCGCATTACTTTGCGGGTGGGGATACACACAGGTTGTTTGTTGTCTGCTTGAGAGAGCTTTCACTAGCGTTTCTCGCGGTGCCGGCCCCGCTTTTGCCGAGGCGGAGTGGCGGCTGTGCTCGTGGGTTTCGCGTATGGATCTGGTGGAGGGAATGTAGACGGGCGCGTCCCTATCTACTTCCTTAACCACCAGATCCAGCGCCCGCTCTCTGGGTTTCGGAAGCCCGCGCTGCGGTCCTTCCCACCGGGGAGAGGGCGCGACGCTCCGCCTGTCTTTCTCCGAGGAGATTGATA
>NW_015645086.1:1452120-1454593 GCF_001515625.1 Sinocyclocheilus rhinocerous | reverse complement strand
TCAGGAGATCGGTCTGCTAACCCTGCCGGAGTTACAGGGCGCAGCGGTCTCCCGCGAGCACCACTCTCAGTCATCGCCCGGCAACGTAGCGGGGCTAAGAGGCTCGCCACCTCCATGGAGGTCTCTAGAGCAGCGGGTTCGGTTGTTCCCTGCCGTGACGTCTCGCCCATCTATAGGTCTGATTACACACGAGGTTCAGAGCCCGTCACGCTGAAGGGCGTTCCCCTAGCGTTTCCGACGCAGCGTCTCGTTCCCTCGAGGAACTAGGGTTACATACGTAACCTGAGATGTTTTTCTACTTCAAATTCAATGTTTAATTCAGTGTTTTACTTGCTGTGTGAGTCCATTATTATTACCATTCTAATTAAAGAAATTATATATTTAAACATTCGGAATTCAATGATTAAAAATTCAATAATAAAATCAGTAATATCCGTACCCACAGCTTGGTAGTAAAGACCTAAACAATAATGGTATATGTGTTAGCCGAAGACAGACATGGAGTACTGATAAAACACTGCAGTTTGTAAACCAACATATTACTCCATCCTTTATCATGACTCCAAGTAATAAGAATGACAGACATTCGATATTAATTGACACATTTCTAGACAACAGCGGACCCACAGCTGATTAGCAGAACTATAACGTGAGTTAGCCGGAGACTTACAGCTGCACTGAGTGTATACACAACACAACACACACAACCACATATTTTGCACGCGCGACAGAACATTAAAGCAACAATTATAAAAAAATAACTATAATGACTAAAAAAATTGCATATTATTGTAACCCTTCTAATTACAACAATGCAATTTGATGTAGTTTCTCTGACTAGAAAGAAAGAGAAGGAAATTGTGTGTTACAACCTACCATAAAGCGTTAATGCTGATTAACGTCTCAGGTTATGCATGTAACCATGGTTCCCCGAGAATAGGGAACGAGACGCTGCGTCCTCTAGAGGGCGCTAGGGGAGCGTCTTCAACGTGACCGGTGTCTGAAGCATGAATGAAAAAACGACGGGAGCGGAGGCTTCAGCAAGATGCCTCTCTTAAACGAGAGGAAACCTAACAATGCTCAACCCTGGTAGGGGGGCTCTTAAGAGTGGAGGTCTCAGCATAACGACTCTCTAAAGCGAGAGGAGACCTAGCTACACTCAACACCATAGGCAGTTAGTGAGGCTCAAAAAGAAAGAGCCTACAAACTCTTATTACTGCCAAAGACGGAGCTCTGAAGAGCGGAGGTTTCAGCAGGATGACTCTCTTAAACGAGAGGAAGCCTAACAACACTCAGCCCTAGTTGAGAAGCTCCTAAGAGTGGAGATCTCAGCATGATGACCCTCTAAAACGAGAGGAGACCTGACTGCACTCAGCGCCAAGCTCGCCAAACGTCATAGACTAGCTCACCCACCAGAGTCTGGAACTCTAGAGTGGAGGTCTCAGCATGACGACTCTCTAGAACGAGAGGAGACCTGACTACACTCAACGCTAGAGACAGTTAGCGAGGCTCACAAAAAGGAGCCTACATACCAATAGTACTGTCTAAGCAGAGCTCTGGAGAGCGGAGGCTTCAGCAGAATGACTTTCTTAACCGAGAGGAAGCCTAACACGCAATCCTAGTTTAGGAGCTCTTAAGAGCGGAGGTCTCAGCATAGGAAGCCTAACAACACTCAATCCTAGTTTAGGAGCTCTTAAGAGCAGAGGTCTCAGCATAACAACTCTCTAAAACGAGAGGAGATCTGACCACACTCAGCGCCAGAGGCAGTTAGTGAGGCTCAAAAAGAAAGAGCCTACAACTCATATTACTGCCCAAGCGGAGCTCTGGGGAGCGGAGGCTTCAGCAAGATGACTCTCTTAAACGAGAGGAAACCTAACACCGCTCAACCCTGGTAGGGGGGCTCTTAAGAGTGGAGGTCTCAGCCTAACGACTCTCTAAAACGAGAGGAGACCTGACTACACTCAGCGCCAGAGGCAGTTAGTGAGGCTCAAAAAGAAAGAGCCTACAACTCATATTACTGCCTAAGCGGAGCTCTGGGGAGCGGAGGCTTCAGCAAGATGACTCTCTTAAACGAGAGGAAACCTAACACCGCTCAACCCTGGTAGGGGGCTCTTAAGAGTGGAGGTCTCAGCATAACGACTCTCTAAAGCGAGAGGAGACCTACCTACACTCAACGCCTTAGGCAGTTAGTGAAGCTCAAAAAGAAAGAGCCTACAGACTCTTATTACTGCCAAAGACGGAGCTCTGAAGAGCAGAGGCTTCAGCAGGATGAATCTCTTAAACGAGAGGAAGCCTAACAACACTCAGACCTAGTAGAGAAACTCCTAAGAGTGGAGATCTCAGCACGACGACCCTCTAAAACGAGAGGAGACCTGACTACACTCAACGCCAGAGGCAGTTATTGAGGCTCAAAAAGGGGAGAGCCTACGAACCCATATTTCTGCCTAAGCGGTGCTCTGGAGAGCGGAGGCTT
>NW_015645086.1:1451427-1451769 GCF_001515625.1 Sinocyclocheilus rhinocerous | reverse complement strand
GGAGGCTTCAGCAGAATGACTCTCTTAAACGAGAGGAAGCCTAACAACACTCAATCCTAGTTTAGGAGCTCTTAAGAGCGGAGGTCTCAGCATAATGACTCTCTAAAACGAGAGGAGACTTGACTACATTCAGCGCCAGAGGCAGTTAGTGAGGCTCAAAAAGAAAGAGCCTACAACTCATATTACTGCCTAAGCGGAGCTCTGGGGAGCGGAGGCTTCAGCAAGATGACTCTCTCAAACGAGAGGAAACCTAACAACGCTCAACCCTGGAAGGGGGACTCTTGAGAGTGGAGGTCTCAGCATAATGACTCTCTAAAACGAGAGGAGACCTGACTACACTCA
>NW_015645086.1:1441265-1451208 GCF_001515625.1 Sinocyclocheilus rhinocerous | reverse complement strand
CAGTTAGTGAGGCTCACGATAGAGCCTACATGCTAATAGTACTGTCTAAGCGGAGCTCTAGGGAGCGGAGTACACTGCCTAACGACTCAAAGCTGGAGTACTAAGCTAGGAGTACTGACCATGCTCCTAAGTGCTGAACAGAGCTCTAGGGAGCAAGCACTCAATATACCAACCCTCTCAAGCAAGGGGAGTGCACCATCCACCCTTATGGATCAGCGTACTCAGTACGAAGACCCTCAAGTGAGGGGAGTACTCGACTCAGTATAACTCTCTCGGCGAGAGGAGCAGAAACCATGCTCAACCTAAATACACGTACCTGGGTTGAGAGGATGAAGAGGCTCAGAGGAGGCTCAAACAAGAGCCTAACAACTCAAAAACTTGCCATTACACCAAGTCAGGAGCCTCCCTCACATTATACACAGATCCTATTCTGTAAAATAAAATAAACACAGTTAGTGAGGCTCACGATAGAGCCTACATGCTAATAGTACTTTCTAAGCGGAGCTCTAGGGAGTGGAGTACACTGCCTAATCACTCAAAGCTGGAGTACTAAGCTAGGAGTACTGACCATGCTCCTAAGTGCTGAACAGAGCTCTAGGGAGCAAGCACTCAATATACCAACCCTCTCAAGCAAGGGGAGTGCACCATCCACCCTTATGGATCAGCGTACTCAGTACGAAGCAAGAGCCTAACAACTCAAAAACCTTGCCATTACACCAAGTCAGGAGCCTCCTTCACCAATAATGTAGATATCTCACATTATACACAGTTCCTATTCTGTAAAATAAAATAAAACCAAAAAGGAATTCTGAAAGAGAAAGCACTCCTCGTCAGATTCCTTCCATGCCCCACCTACAATCCCCGTTATCGGTCTGACTAACCGCCTCGGCAGCCGCGAGACCCGAAACGCGGGTGAGAGGTGCTCAATTCTCAAAGAGAATCAAGCATACAAGGCATTCTCAACGCGATCACATCTCGCAGCGCGAATGCATCGCATTAAGCTTGTTCAACTCCCTCGGGAGGCGAACGCGCTCGTGCAAACGCTGAGAAAGCTCGAGTACAGACCTCTGCCTCTAGTAGTCCCACGAATGCAAACAGTGAGCGCAAGCGCCCTCTAGAGGACGCAGCATGGAGTTCCCTTTCGAAAGGGAACCACAATATTAACATTTACTGACTTCTCTACTAAAACACAGCAACTACTAAAAACCTCCTGCACCATTATAACTGTCAAGCCATAACTGTCAATCCTTTAAGAAATGGAGCTGCATTTCTTTGTCTCTGCCAAAGGCGTTTAGGTGCCTGTTTACGAGGGGCCACTATGGCCAGTCTATGTCAGGGCCTTGTTGGCCACTGTTAGCTTGTAGGCTGCCTGCACTAATGGCTGTCTATGTGAGGAATTACACCATGCCATGACATGGGATCTCCTTGAAAATGTGTCGGGGACCAGCCACATTAGCAATTTGGAAACGCATGAATGAGTGTGTTTGTTCTAGTCTGGGTGGTTTGCTGAAAGACCCCATTAACAGCAGGTCTAGAAGAACTGCAGTGTGTCAGATAAGACTGAAAATGAACAGAGAGAGAGGGAGAGAATATAAAGAAAACAAAGCAATTAAGTAAGATAATTAGAGAAGGAGAAGCTGATGAAGGTGTAAAGTTAAAATATCACTTAAAATAGAGCCATAAAAGCTAGTAGCCAAATTTACCCCATCTATTCTGTGACAAAATGAAAAAATGATACTCACAAGGGAAGAAAAAGCTGTTTTCTATAAGTTATTTTACATGGAGTGGGTTGCCCAATTATGGGAGCCGCCATATTGAGATCACATGACCAAACGTGCCGAGCAACTGTCCAAATTACTAATAATTAATTCTAATTTTTATCAAAATATGTTCAGATTGAATCTAAAAATCTCCACAGGAATGTGTGTAATATGAGGATTAAGAAAAACAAAGAGGAAAATGAACAAAACAGAAGACAAACAAACCGCTTCAGTGTGAAGATATATCTGTTAGTAAACTTCCAGGCCAGTAGATGTCAGTATACACTTCAAAACCTCTGAGATGAAGAAAAGCAAGCGAAATATAAGCAAAAACATATTGAATGGATGTCTAATTTCAGAAGTAATTATTAAATATGGTTAGAAATTATAATATGGACCAAACATGAGATGTTTGGTGGGGAAGAGTGAAGAAATCCTCCTTATTAGCATGAGAATGAAGCTTAAACATTTGTTCACCACTACACCTGGAATCTTCCTTTCATTTGATCACAGAAACTTGCCTTTGAATAGCACAGTTCAGGGACAATTCTGCTCAGACAATAGAAGATTATGTGTTGCACACTCCAACTCAAAAAGTATTTCTATACCTTTGTCTCAAAATATATTCTGAACACACGTGTGCTTCAGCCTGTATCTGCATGCATTGTAAATGCAAAGGGTGTGTGTCTGCGTGCGTGAATGAGACACTGTGGGAGAGAATGAGAGTGGTGAGTAATCAGAAATCCCTGAGGCTTCACACAGTGTTATAATTTTTGCTACATGTAACAGCTTGTCGAGGAAAACACCCAGCCCAGCAACCATATTCCCAAACAACATCCACACTTCACCTACTTAATCTTTCGAGGGGCAAGGTCTGTGCTGAAACAAATCCACACTTAGTGTAATGTTGTTCCCATAAGTGCTGCGGTATGCTATGATTCAAAAACAAATATACAGTGTTTATTAGGAAGGTTCAATTGAATGGAATAATTATACTATTAAATGGAATGGAATAATTACAATACTAAATAAAAAAAATTCTAAGAGTTTTATTGGCTATATTAAGTTTTTGTTTATGAAGGTGATATAATAGGTGTGGATTTAAGATGTGTAATCTTTTAATGACCAGCTAAACTATGAAAAGGCCCAGTGTTGTGACAAGTCCAGTCTTTCATCTAAATCTGCCTACAGGATACATTTATTTTAATGACTGAAAAGAACTTTAGACAGGAAGCGGTTTTCGATATTTTAAAATATTTTTTGGTATAGGAAAACATTTAAAGTTAATTGAGTTTTATCTTCTAATACTAAATTAAGCATGTAATATTAATGAATTTCATGCATATATCGAAATATCTGTATTCTAAAAGGTCAAAAAATATCAGCTTGGATGAGCCAAGTTTGAAGTGAAATATTACCATTCAGAAGGGTTTGGGGTTTCTTATGTTTTTGAAAGAAAGGCCTCTTATGCTGCATTTATTTGAAAATACAGTAAAATCAGTAATATTGTGAAATACTATTACCATTTAAAATAACCATTTTCTATTTGAATACATTATAAAATGTAATTTATTCCTGTGATGGCCAGGCAAGCTGAATTTAAACAAAAATGTTTTGCTGCTTAATATTTTTGTGGAAACATTTTTAGATTATTTGAAAAATAGAAAGTTAAAAAACAGCACTTAACCATGGTAAAATCACTGTAACTAAGCATCTCGTCTCCTGCTTCATTTTAGATAGGAATATATTTTGTTTGAAATTTTAAGCAACAGAACACATTAAAAAGTTTGGTTACACTTTATTTCGATAGTCCACTTTAGACATTCTATTAACTATAAGTAACTTTGTAACTACATGTCAACTACATGTCAACTAATTCTCATTAATTTGCAACTACATGTCTACTAACTCTCAGAGTAGACTGTTAGGGTAGGTTTAGGGTTAGTAGAATAAATTGACAAAGAAAGTGTTAGAAGATATTAAGCAGACAGTCTACTAATACTCTACTAACTGCTAGTTGACATGTAGTTGCAAAGTTACTTACTGTTAATAGAATGTCTAAAGTGGACTATCGAAATAAAGTGTTACCAAACGTTTATTCACACATTTTTGTTGAATTATTTTTTTAAACAGCCAGGTGTCAATTTGCTCTGACTTTTCTCATCACATAATGTGGTCTGTTATGTGACAGGAAAGTGAATACAGGTGTTAAGGGGTTGTGAGCGACACACACTTCAGGAGGTGCTAGTGAGATTCGATTGAGAAGAGGGACCCCAAGAGAGGGGCCTCATTAACATATGAATCTTATTCAGATTGATAGAAAAGGAACAGATCTGGGGAACAGACCTGAAATGATAAAAAGATTCACAAAAATGAAAACAAACAAAAAATAGTCAGAAATCTAAGCAAAATTTGGCTCCTTTCACACACTGAAACATCAATGCGATGTGAAGCTTGATCTTGATCTAATATAAACCATGTCACACCTAACATAACCTGCAGTGACCTGTAAAAACATCTCTTAGTAGCAACCACGTCATTTACTTTCCTATTCTGTGATGACTGACATCTTTTGTTGCTCCCGTTGGCCAATATGTGAGATCACTAGCATGTGAATCAACAGTCTTACCATAGTGTGTCTATCAAATTATTATCTCTGTACCCTCAATGGATTCAACTAAGTCATATAAATCACTCCAAAAGAGCAAAAGAGGAGGATGTCTTTGGGACGAATGGAAAACTTACTTCATGTTCCAGTGTAAGAGGAACATTGTCAATATGGGTAGGTGGGCAGTCGCGGAAAGTGGTATTATTTTGAGACTGTCATGTGTGGACTCAAGAGGGAAGTGTAAGCGAGAAAGGTTATTCTATATCGGGACACACAGTGAGAGCTTCTGTTGAGCTGTGTGAGACAGACTGAATTGGACTGAAGTACACTAGAGGTGCCAGCAAACTATGTCCATACACACTTAGGATGAATGTGGGCCATTGTGCCTGTCAATGGGGAGGACATTTTCCAAGTGGGCTGCAAAGAGTGTACGGGACATTGGGAGTGGGTGTCTTTTGTATGTGTGTGTATTTTTACTTGTGTGTGTGTTTGGAGACAGAGCAGCCCAGATCTCGCTCAATGGGTGGCATCGTTATAGAATATTGTTTCCTCTCCTCAGAAGTCAGTGACATGGAAAGCAGTGGAAACCATGTGAGATGGTAATTACATTAGCTACGGTCAGCGGGAGAAGTCACAACCCCATTTCCATCTACTCACTTTGATGACAGAAAATCAGTGCAACACTTACTCCAAGGAGATTCAGTGCAAAAATTACTGTTGGTATATTGTAAATGAAATGCCATTAGTAGTCGTAGGAATTTATATGTAATGTTTACATGTATATTGTTGTGCCTTTGGACAGACGTTGAAAACTAGGTCATGATGGTTGACTAGTCATTGACTATTATAAGTTTTTTTCTTACATACTGTATTTAAACAGTATTTTTGAGCATCCTGTCAAGTTAAAAACAGATATATCTGTCAATCCCATTGACAGGCCAATATTTGACCATTTTGCAATTACTGACATTAACCAATAAACAATTAAAAGAAGTGTTTATCTCCCTGCTCCCTGCCAAATTCTACTGACAATGGATATTAAACAATGGATTTCACAACACTTTAACAGTGAAATATCCAGTGAATGATGCTAAAAGCACATTCAGTTTTAATCCAAAACAGATGAATATGAATCTTGCATGTGAATCTTTATTATGTTGCAAGGTTATTGTACATAAAATGCTGCAGTTTGGGAATTAAATGTCCAGTAAGTGCCACTAAAAAGTTTATTTAAGGTGAAAATGTCATATAACCTAAACTAAAACCTAACCAGTAGTGTTAACAAAAGCAAACATGAGATAAAAACATATTTACTGAAGCAATCATGTAATTTTAGCTCTTTTATTGTGACTCATGTTTCACAGGACTCATGCTCGAGCGCTTCAAACTGCAAGTGCATTGCTGTAGCAGGTGAGCTACTGAGCAATTTTTCGATGTCAGAAAAGCCATACAAATACAAATTTGTTAAGTGAAGCAAACGTCCAAATGTAGTAGTCTAAAAATCATGCACTATGGTAAAAGTGTTTTGAGGTCATGCAATAATTGCTTACTTTATTATCAATACTTTTTTTTTCAGTCTTTATTAATCGATAATCTGCCCCGAAATCATTATCTGTGTGAAAAGGAACACTTTTTCTTTTTTTATATTTTATTATTATTATGTTTTATTTAATGTACATTTATAACACTATATGAATGTTTTTTTATCACCTTTTATTACCTGCATGTGTGTTTCTGATAAAACGGCTGAGGGAGTGACAAGAAATGTGACATATTTTTATCTCTTCTGACCAATGTAATCAATCTCTTGATATATATTTTCTTCCTATTTTGTAAAATCACAGAAATGCCATTGTTTTTTTTTTTGTCTTTTGAGCAAATGGAAATGCAAAAATTATATTTGTTGTAGTTTCCATTCACCACTAGAGGTTTACCCAACTATGATGACTTCTGCTTCTGAGAACCACAGAAATGTAAAAAGGGTCCATGAGCCATTGTTGAGCATCAAATGACCAATTCTCAAAACAAATTCTGCTTTCTGTTACATTCCATTGTTTGCGTCTATAAGTTTTTGAATGCAAGAACAAATCTTATGTGTATAAATGTCCAAACATAAATTCTAAAATAGTTTCACACAACCCTGCATATAATTTTGACTTTGGAAGCGTCTAAAATGTCAACACTTTTACGTATGTACAATTTTGTGAATGTTTCGAACTGGTCACAACATGAGAGAGATTTATAATCTGTATTTCTCTAAAGTTGTTCATTTGTAAAAGGGTTTACAAAAATACTGACTTCTGAGTCTATAATGTACAATTCTTTACATACAAATACCTACAAATACTAATGAGATTGTGTGGATACATCAAGCTGCACAAGGAGGTTAGAGTTTAGAAAGAAAGCATGTTTTTATGGCCTCTGATGTGAAGAGAGAATGCTGCAAAACCAGTCTTCAGAACGCCCAACAGTAAACATCCAAAATTTCAAAAGCAGGGATTGACAGTATGTACTTGCAGACCACGCCAAATCGCTAGTTCCATCAGATATCAAGATAACAACCCCTTTTCACAAACAGTCTGTAAGAGAGGCTCAATGATGATTCATATTCATCTGAAGAATGAAAAATTCAGAACCTCTTTATTGTTACTCACTGTCCTGCGGGGAAGAGTTCCCTAACAGGCCCCAGCGGACACAGAGCTCTGACTGTGAACCCCACAGCAGGACACTGTCAGCGCTATACACCAGACCTGTCTGAGAGAAAGCCATATGTAAAAGCGAGCTTTTGCTCAAAAATCCTAAAAAGACTCCCTCCTTTTACTAACTTTGGAATACTAACCAGAGAGAATACTTGCACTTGTTGAATATCAACAAGCCAGGACTTTCCTTTGTTGATGTGTGTCATAACACATGTACAGTAGCTTAGAGGAAACTCTTGGTTTATACAAATAAAGGACATTTTGAGCTTGAGACGTTAAGGTGATAAGATTTCTAAAAATGGAAACGGGACATTTCCTAGTTAAGTGGTCATAATGTAACTGAAATATCACTTATCTATTAATAAAAAAGGGGGGACTAAACATTTTTGCATGTTTTTTTTGTTTTTTTTAATAAGGGATAATGTACATCCATCCATATGTTATCACAGAATAAACCTTGACAGTTTGATCAGGACCCCAACAATCCCACTTACAGGCATACAGGTATTTGCCACATAAGTAAATAAATGGACACAACATATTGATTTGAGCAGAAATATTTTTATTACCTTAAAACTTCAAGTTCCTTGAGTCATACCACATATTACGCAGTTTGTCACCAAATAAATAATAACGTGGACATGAAATATTTATCTGTTTTAAAATCCTACCTGTTCATTATGTTACAATCCATCACAAAACAATTGTCCTGCCAACAAGACGAACACTGCAACAATATCACAGTACTATTAATACTGAAGTTCCCCGATTTCATTTTTTATATAGTTTTATATAGAAATTGAGGTGCAAGATGGTACCAGTTGTGTTTGTATGAAACAAGAGAGAGCAATTCAGCGGTTTAATAAAACAGACATGAAAGAAGGGTTGGCTTCAGATACTTGGAATGTCGCGACTGACCTGTGTTATTTAGTGTTAAAGTGTTAAATTTAGTTTTTTACAAATAAAGTGTTATTTTATGTGTGTGCTTTTGGAAATGGATTTTTACTCTCCCTAACTGGGCTTATTATTTAGTATTTTAGGCTCATTTTGAGTGCAAAGTATGTGCTTTCTACAAATGTAATTTGTTGCAAGTGTAGGTGGTATAGTTAAGATGAATGTGTGAAATTACTGCACTATGATAGCATTGTGTTGTGACTTTCTGGAACATTTAAAATTGTGTGCGAAACAATCCCACGCCATTTCCACAACCTGTACACACAAACAGTATTACTTTAATTTAACATGAATAGTTAGTATGTGACTACCTTGAAACCGATAACGGTGTCTCTTTTAATAACTGATGATAATAGTGCTCTGCTCTCATCCAGGTTACATTCTTCATGACTAAAGCAACCAAATGTTTAGTGCAGCTTTCAGTTCGGTTGGTGAAAATAATCACTACATGACTGCTCTAGTAACAAGAAAGCTACTTTATGTTGGTCAGGCTTCTTACAGTTTATTTGCGGTCTATTTTGGACATGCTGTAAAATGGGGACATTTTTAGGGACAGGACACCAAAAATCTAGACTGTCCCCAGAAAACGAGAATGTCTGGTCACCCTAGTATACATCGGATAGCCATATCTAGAGACCAAGGGCTTATATCATTATAGTAGCTGAACAAACCTAGGTCACTGGATTAGTTTCAAGTTGACAAAACCAAACCAATCCATTCAGGCTTTGTTGGTACCATGACACTGATCATGAAATAAAGTTGTTTCTTTGTCAACTCAGGCTTTAATCTTGAGTTCATGAATAAGTATCGAGCACATGCACATAAAAGTGCAACATCAGTAATGACCAGCCAATCACATGCCTTCAAACATCTACGATTCACAATTCACTTCTCACAAAAGAGTCATCACGATTCCATTCTCACTTTGGCCGAAGATTAAGAGATTGAAAAATTTGAAGAATTTAAACATATTAACATAGCAAGAAGAAAGGACTTGTCAATGAAAGAGGACAAATCATTGTTGTCTTTAACATTTTAGTAGTCACCATTAATTTGGAGCAAGAGAATCTGGGGGACTTTCATGTAGAGGTCTGCACGGGACTGTTTTTTTAGTCCAGCTCCCGCAAGGTTATATTCTGCACCCACCCGCTCCCGCTATATATTCACTCTTTGTTCACCCGCTGTCCGCTTATAATAAGTTTCTTCCCGACCCGACCGTTCCCGCTAAATTTAGATCTCGTTTCCAGAATCTCACATTTAAATTTCCGATACTGAAAGAAAGAGAGATAGGCTGACAAATAAATGTGTAGTCTGCACAAAATTGTATGTTATTTTATTCGTCTTGTCAAGAGTCTTGAGTTTATTGACTTTGACTTGAATTTATATGAATTATCTTAAGACACAAAATTCGTTTAATATTTTAAGCAACACAGTAGGAAAAAAAGCGTCAGAGAAAATAAAAATGTACAAAAATTGTATTTCTTATTTTTATTCGTCTTGTCAGGATACAATTCGTTTAACATTGACAACACAATAGGGAAAAAGTGTCGCAGAGAGAAAAAAAATAAAAATGTAGGTTGTACAAAAATAGCCTATTAGCTATTTTTATTCGTCTTGTCAAAATACTAAATTCGTTTGACATTTTTCTGTTAACACAGTAGGAAAAGTGTCGCAGAGAAAAATAAATAAATACGACATCTGTCATTTAAAATTATAGGCTAAGCAAAATATAAACAAAACCGAGTTGAACGTCCTTCAAGGACAACGCATCCACACTTTGCTCCATCCTTATTCTGCTCTGTCACTCATCGACAACCTGCCTGTTCTGTCTGAGGGCCGTATATTTACAGCCTGCTCTGAGCATCGTTATGCACATGCTGCACACAGACCACGCAAATAAAACGCGTGACGTTTAAAGCATG
>NW_015645086.1:1437854-1440879 GCF_001515625.1 Sinocyclocheilus rhinocerous | reverse complement strand
ACCCACCCGCTCCCGCTATATATTCACTCTTTGTTCACCCGCTGTCCGCTTATAATAAGTTTCTTCCCGACCCGACCGTTCCCGCTAAATTTAGATCTCGTTTCCAGAATCTCACATTTAAATTTCCGATACTGAAAGAAAGAGAGATAGGCTGACAAATAAAAGTGTAGTCTGCACGCAAATAAAACGCGTGACGTTTAAAGCATGCGTGCATAACAGTCCTGAGCGCAAGCTGTACCGGTGGTCAATAAGAATAAAGCGCAGATATGCTGTTCTAAATGGACGTCGGGAACGGGATATTGTTAGACCGCCCGCTCCCGTTCAAATTACACCAGAGTTACCGACCGCTACCGCGTTTTATTCGGGAATTTAATCCCGTGGCGCAAAAAATCTGGTCGGGTCCCGCAGTTTCTGTGGAAGAGCCGCGGGAATGCAGACCTCTACTTTCATGGTGCCTAAAACCCAGGGTTGGCACAAACTAAACTGAAAGTTACCTGGCTAACCATCTAAACCGGATTTATGGTATAGACCCAGAAGACTTATTGGTGGGCTCCTTTGACTTGGGCCATTAAGCAACCACCTAACAACCATTAACACCCTAGAAACCACTCTGAACCACCTAATAATTTCATAATAATGTGCTAAAAACACCCACACATCTTAGCAACTGCATACCAAAGGCCTGTCAACCCAAAACATAATGGTGGCGAGGCAAAAAATGTCACAAAATAATTTTGTAAAAAAAAATTTTTGCTACAAATATATGTTGGAGATGCTTAAGACAAAAAAACTCAGACTAAAAAAGAGAGAAAAATATATATTTATCAACTTTCTCAAAAACTGTTTGGTCCATAATGAACAGCCTTTGCACTTGGAGACTGGCTAAATGTTAAATGGCCATTAAGTGGGCACTCAGCCCTAGTGCCTCTTGGGATTAACTCTGTGTTTACTGAGAACAGCAGAGTCTCCACTGCCCACTGACTTTTAGAAAATCACTCCAAATCCATTCTCGCCACAGCAGGAATCACACAAAGAAGTTTATCTCTAAGATGGTGCAAGAATCCAAACACAGACATTACCTAGGAGAAAATCTGCTGGTGGCGGCAGACGTAGAGAGATGTGTGGAGTTTAGATAGATGTTGATAAATTGGATTACAGGTTTATATGGTATTTATGTGCATCAGGCTCCAGTATAGAACAGCTGAAAGGCTTCAGGACATAATGATAAGAGATTTATCATGACTGAACTCGATGTAACTCTTTAAGGATTGTCAGGTTTTTGATGGTGAGTAGTTTCTTCACATTTTGAACAGCCCAAGCACATTTTCTTTGAGAACTGTTTTCTGTATGCTATGTAAGTGGATTTATTGCTGTCTTGTCTTTAGGGGGTTATTCCCTTAAAGGGATAGCTTACCCACAATGGAAATTCTATAATCATTTTCTCACCCTTGCATTGTTCCAAACATTTCAGAATTTTTTTTTACTATTTTGATTAGTTAAATTAATGTTACATATATAATGTTACATATTGTTTGCGAATCAGTCTGAATGAACAATATAATGGCATTAATGGGAAGACTCATTAAATAAAGTAAACAGCTCAAACACTTAGATATAAGCAGTTCGTTACATCAAAATAAGAATTGAATTGGCCTGAAAACATGATCTGTCTGAGTTTTTAGTGAATAATCAGCTTGGTGAAATTCAAGGAAAATCTCCATGTCTGTGACCAATATTTACCAGCCTTGATGACTGATGATCCGAAAAATTCAAAAATAGTTCAAATGTAACTATTTGAAAGATCAGCTGAACATAAGTTCATAAATAAAATATATAGACACACCATATATATATATATATATATGTTGCCATGACTTATTTGATCATATAATCTAAAATATTTTTAAAAATGTTTCTTTTTTTTCTTTTTTTTGGCCACACATTAAAATTTAGTGCGGGTCAATTATTGAGACATTCTTCAAAATGAATTCTTCTGTGTTTCGCAGAAGAAAAGAACTCATATAGGTTTGATGAGTTTACATGAGTGTAAACACTCACACACACACACAAACACACACACACACACACGATAGATATATAGATAGATAGATAGATAGATAGATAGATGGATAGATAGATTTGTCTGACTCTGATATTCAGTTTAAATGTTCTACCACCTAAAGCACGTTTTAGGGTGATGAACAAAACAAAAACAAAAACAAAAGTGAAAATGACTCAATCCTCATTCTCCAATGTTCTATCAAGATTTGGTGTATACTGCTGCATGAAAATAACTTTACAACTCTTCATGTAAAGCTTGTGTCTGCTATTAGGGTCTCAGCAGGGTATTTGAGTTATCTCTGGGTTTGCCAATTACCCTTTCCCAGTCAAGTTGGGTCACAGTGAAAGAGGTTCGACCTATTTCTCTGTGAAACGCCGCAGCAGCCTGAATAGACAGACTTCAGAGAACAAACTACAGCCCCTGCTCTAAGCGACCTCCTCTCTCTCATGTGCATGACAAGAGCCCAAAACCTTTACAATACACTCACTGCTTTGCACCTCCATCCAGTCTGGTTAACATGCTAAATAAATTAAATTATCTTGCTATAAATGCCTGGATTACTAATAATACATAAATTATATATATATATATATATATATATATATAGGGTTTACGTAGGACTAAGCAGGTGTTTTGCAGTTACATAACTTCAAGTGTACTGGCATGTTTCATTTTGTAAAAGAATAATTAGGATAAACAAATGAGGTTACTTAAACTCTGAATTAAACTCATGCCCGTGTGTGATGGATGAGAGTTAGAGCAGTTACACGCACTTTGAGATCAAGAATTGCGTAACAAACGAGCGATCCTTTGCATTATTCATTCTCCCACCTGTTAATTAAAACCGCCTTACCTGATTTCAGTCGGCGTTAAGATCCAGCGGGCTCCTGTCACGAGAGATGAGCAGGATGACACCAACACTCAAGCCTCACAAACTTTTTCACGCACTCCGTGACTGAGCGC
>NW_015645086.1:1431178-1437787 GCF_001515625.1 Sinocyclocheilus rhinocerous | reverse complement strand
CCCGTGCCGCGCCCCCACCCCCCCCCAATCAAATGCCGTGCGCGCGCGCGCCCCCCATCTGTGCACTGGCAGGAGCGCATCGCCACTAAATACAACAACCCTGAGAGTTGACATGAGAGTTGACATCCCTGTCAGATAGATAGATAGATAGATAGATAGATATGCTAATTTTATATCCTATAGCTTTTAAGTAACATCTACTTTAATTTTAACATCTATTAATCTTAATCTTAATCTGAATTAATCTACCTATTTATTTATTTTATGTATTTTATGGGGGCAGTCGTGGCCTAATGGTTAGAGAATGTACAGCGCTCTCTTCCACCTTCAATAACCACCTTTGAGCAAGGACCCTTGAGCAAGGCACCAAACCCCCCACTGCTTCCAGGGGTACCGCAGCAAAAAATGGCTGCCCACTGCTCCGGGTGTGTGTGTGTGTGTTCTTGTGTGTGAGTGTGCACTTGGATGGGTTAAATGCAGAGCACAAATTCCGAGTATGGGTCACATCACTTTATCTAATTCACTATTTTAAGTGATTAATAGTGTTTGATTTTAACCACCCATACTGTACCAAAATATTAAAAGTACATGAAAGCACTTTTCCTGTTTCCTGTGTGTGTGTGTGTGTGTGTGTGTGTGTGTAACATGGTAGCACTGTGGTATTGTTGAACTTGGCCTACCATGTAAATACAACTGTATTCATTCACGGTAATCATTCAGTGTACACACCACCACATTGGTGGTTTATTTTCCCATTTTAATTTAATTGGCAAATTACAGCTGATTATTTTTAATATTACACATTTATACAGAAATGTGAATAGTATATTGCTTTTTTTCCATAGCTGTTACTTGTTGTTGTTGACCAGCTAATTATTTTTTTCCGGTTGCTAGTACAGCTTTAAAGTACTTAAATGGCATGAAATAGCTACAAATGCAGTACAAATACAAAAAGTGACTAAACATTTTTAATTCATGATTGTTCATACATATCTCTGTTCTATTTATGTACTTAAGTTAATGACAAGCTAGTGCTTTTTAATCATTTATATTGTTTTTAACAACTGCAGCTGATGCATAAAAGGGAGCAAGTGACACTGCAGATCATAACATAGTGGGGCATACAGCCCTAGTCCCCATCTCGTATATTCCAATAGGAATGTATGTTTGGTGCACACTTCAAGTACATTAAAGTTATTAAAATCAATCCAGTGTATACAGAGTTGTGCAGATAGTAAAAGTAATGTATGATGTATGTATTAGGGATGCTAATGATTAATCAACAATTGATTAATTGTCAAAAAAGAAAAGTAATCGATTAAAGCTATCAGTTAAAAAAAAGAAAATGCTTGATCGGCCATGATCCCAATCCTTGAGATCGGCTTGGGACATCCCAAACTGTTGCAGTGCTGCAAAACTAATAGCTTTTCACCACAACCAGAATAGCAATGCACAGCTAATTTTTATATTTTTCAATTAATCTATTACTCTGCATTTACATTGCATAATACACGCCAATTTTGACTAATTATATTTTTCTTTGGTCAATTTCTTATCACTACAGTATGTCAGTAACTGTAATTTCGAAAGTGAATCCAGCATTTATATGAGGGATGCAGGGAATATAATGTATGAGGGAATATAACTTGGATAATAGGACGTGTGGTGCGAGAGTGTGAGAGCAATGTCAGTTGCAGTTAAAATCTTGCTAATTGCTTACAAAACCCTGAATGATTTATCTCCTCAATACTTGAGCGAGCTCATATCACATTATAGTCCTTCACGTCCGCTGCGATCTCAAAACTCTGGCCATTTGATAATACCTAGAAAATAAAAATCAACTGCGGGCGGCAGATCCTTTTCCTATTTAGCGCCCAAACTCTGGAACAGTCTTCCTAGCATTGTTTGGGAGGAAGACACACTCTGTCAGTTTAAATCTAGATTAAAGACCCATCTCTTTAACCTGGCATACACATAATACACTATTGCATTTCTATAATTCAAATCCGTTAAAGGATTGTTAGGCTGCATGAATTAGGTCAACCGGAACCGGAGCCTGGTTTCTCCCAAGGTTTTTTCTCCATTTCTGTCACCAATGCAGTTTTGGTTCCTTGCCACTGTTGCCTTTGGCTTGCTTAGTTGGGGACACAAGAGAGCTGAACTGGATGATGACACGAGTCATCACTGAATCATCAGTGAACTGACTTTAGCTGGAAAAATGACTCTGTTATTATCTTCTTGCATTATTGACAAACTAATTTCCTGTTTAACACTGTAAAGCTGCTTTGACACAACCAGTATTGTATAAAGCACTATACTGTACAAATAAAGGTGACTTGACTTGACTTGACTATTACCTTGTTGAATGTAGTATCAGTTTTAACCATACATTATGTGGTTATTTTACTTCCAAAACCCATCATTTCTGTAGTACTTGACCATGAAACTACATTTTTGTCCATCTAAACCTACCATACTGTATGTTAAAACAGTTAAAAAACAGTGTAAAGCTGCTTTGACACAACCAGTATTGTATAAAGCACTATACTGTATATTAATAATAATACTGTATAATAACATTTAGTATCATTTTTTCTATTAACATTGCAAACATTTTTACAGTATACTTTGTGCCAGTATATTTTGTGTTAATTAATGTCTTTTTTATTTTTTATTCTATTTATTTCTTTATATTCTATTTTGTTTCCTTTTTTACAGCACTTTGGGTCAACTTAACATGCTTTATTAATAATCTCGGCTTGGTTTGACTCGATATCCTCCAACACTGGCAATCTAAGCAGTGGATGCTAAACTGAAGTGAGTTCCACTCATTTCCGCAGCTTTCCAAACCCATTATTACTGTAGCTGCAGCCAGTAAGGTCCCTCTGAGTGCTCACTTAAAGCTGTTTAAACCAAGTCTATTTAAACTGCAGGGTCCATGGGACACCAGTGAGTGCACGGCTGCAAAGTGCTTATCCCACTGGCTCAGAATTCAGAGGCCTTAATTTGTTTGTACATAAGGGATTTTATACTCACTTTTACAGGCAGGTGCTGCTCACCGTTCACATTTTCAGACATTTTACTCCACCCGAAGGAAGGTTATGGTCGAGAGCCCCCTAAGAGATGTGTAATTTACTTTGCTTACCCAGGCTGAACACAAACTAGCAGAGGTCAACACTATGAATCTAAGAGGGTTTCTGAGTGTCCGTCTGTATTATCTTCCCCAAATTACCTTTATAAGTGAATATGAATGTCCGTAGTGTGTCAGGAACCACTAATCAGAGTTAAAATGAACTCTACTATTCGTAACACGCTGTAATTGGTTTTTAATCTCGGTGCAGGAGGGCAGTTAATGTCCAGCCATGCACGTAATTGGTCCTATGCTTTCTCTTAGTTATTACATGCAATGGCTGGACAGCTCTGTTTGAATCCTATTGCAGAAATGTTGTCATTATTCATAATGTGCAATTGCAATACTTTAAAGGATGATCTGCTTCAGTATAACCTTATTCATGTGCAAAGTGTTTCCTCAAATTTGGTAAGTACTGATTGAAGGCTGAAAGTCATAGATTAATTTATTTTATTTTTTTACATGCTATGGTTCTGGTAAATTAATCTATTGCTGATGCATTGTTCTGTGCATGTTTAATATATATCATTTATGTGTTGAATATGATGGGGGGTTTTTCGTATCGTGATGCAATGACGATATTTAAGTGAATTATTTGTTTATCTCATATTTATTTCATTATATTAACATTAACCCTTTAATGAGCAATCATGAACATTCAAAAACCCAAATCTATAAAAACAAAAATTTTTAAATCCGCGTTAACCCCTTGAGATCATATGGAGCCCCTAAAATGGACAAAGTAATGGTAAAAAAAAATAATAATAATTAGATGGGATGAAAATGCATACGTTTTGTGAGAGTAAGCAAATGTTTTGTGAATGAACACAAAGTTTCACACAATACTGACGCAGCGTCTCGTTCCCTCGGGGAACCATGGTTACATACGTAGCCTAGAGACGTTTTCACAGAGAGCGAAAATTATATAAATTACATTATATTTTTGCAAATACTGGACCTTTTTAGTGCAAAAAATAAAATACAAAAAACACGCAAAGTTTATAAACTAACGTCAAGAAACATAATATAATACTCTGAAACTGCATTTCATGACCCTTGTAAGCAATCAAAGTAACCAAGATAGCTTACTCAGAGCTGTCTTTAATTGTCATTTACCTCCGTCTCTGCAGCTCTTGGATCATGCTTCAGCTAAATTGAATTCCAAGCAATCTGTTTATGTGAATTCTGAGCTGTCAATAACACAGAACTGGACATAAGCGGAGATACTGCACACTAGAGGGCACTCATTTGCTTTGAGTTGGTCTTTTGACAGTCTTGTCCCTATAGTTAAAAGAAGATCAAATATACTGAAGCAAATCCAGAACTTACCAAATATAAGAGAAAAAGTGACCAAGGTGAAGGTTTAATTAAGGAATACTGCATGACTCATTATGAAAAACTGTTGTCAAAGACAAAGAAAGAAATTGATTTGTTATCTTATCGTATTTCTAGAGCATGCAAGTCTTCTAAGGAAAAAAAGAGGAGTTCTTGTTAACTCTTTTTATTTGTGTCTGTGATGCATCTCAATTTTTTATATAGTACAGTACTGTACTGAATGACAATTAAACCTCATGTTAATGTTCAAGCATGCATACAAATAAATAAATAAATAAGTATTAGCCTATTCAACACTGAGCAGAACACAAGGCCTGGTTTCACAGACCAGGGGGATAGTCAGGCAGATCTGTCAGGTAGATCTGTCAGGTTTAATATGTTAATGAAGGACTTTGTGAGTTAAAAATTAATGTACAATTAAAGAATAGCAAATGAACATTCAAGCTGGCCAGCATGCAGACCTCAGCTAGCTCCTTCTGAAAAGCACTGATGCATTTAAGATTGGCTACAGAGCATTCTTATTAGCGGTATGCTGATGAAACAAAAGCACTCCCGAAGAGTGATCTCTGCTCTGTCTTTCCGCTATTGTGTTTTTGCTGAACAGGACCACCAACACTGCTTGTAATTATTTTAAGAAGTGCTTAATTAATTTGTTCAGTTGTTCTAATTTTAACCTTTCAGAGGACTGGAAATCATCAGTAATGATTGACTGCGCTCAACACTCCACATCCCCTCCAATCTTTACCTGAAATATTCTTAACCCTTCTGAAACAGAAAAGAGTATGAAGAGAAGGATTGTTTTACTGATGAAAATTGATTCTGTTAGTGCCACAAATTTCACTGGCACTAGTTCCATCACTGTGTATGTGCCATGAATTATTTGTAACCTTCCGATTTGTGGAAATAAAATGTTTGATCCAGGCCATCTGTTGCTTATAAGACTTACTATTCAGTATTTGTTTCATTTATTGCACTTAAGCGAAGAAACCATGGTAAGTGATAAGTGTTTAGGTGGCAATTATGATTATCGCTTCTGTACTGCATTATATACTAATCATTGCACAAAAAGGATTTCAGAGCTTTCCTGTTTGCAAGCATACAGTATATTAAAGGAATTTTTCAACCAAAAATGAACATTTGCTGAAAATTTACTCACCCATACAAGATGTGGATGAGTTTGTTTCTTCATCAGAATAGATTTGGAGAAATGTAATTGGAGAAATAATGCTACATTTCTCTGAATCTGTTTCGATGAAGAAACAAACTCATCTACATATTGTGGGGTCTGAGGGTGAGTACATTTTCATTTTTGGGTGAACTATTTGATTAAGCAGTCACTTATCCTCCCTAATGCACTGTTAGATAAAGCAGGTTTAGATTCAGTCATTGCATTTCATTTTCATCTCTACGTGTCTTTCATAAAATGATTTACATGAGGATTTGAGAGTTGGTGGTACATGTTTCCAGACAAGAGTATTCCAGTGACTTAACAACAGAGGTGTAAAGAGTACCTAAAAACCATACTTGAGTAAAAGTACAGATATACCTTACAGTGAAAATTACTCCACTACACATTACAAGTCACCAATTCCAAAACAACTTGCGTAAAAGTCTTAGAGTATCTGATTTTAACAGTACTTAAGTATTTTACTTATACTAAATATAGGCTCAAAGATGCACTAGTCAAAGAGACACGCCAGTCAAAAACTGTAACGTTGTGGAGAAGCTGCAGAAAACAGGCAGAGGCAAGGATCTATGTGCTGGTATTTCGTGGAAAAACTAGAACAAACAATAAGGCAAAAACCAAAGGGTACAAAGAACAGAATGACTGGCAAACAGACAACCATTTCATTCAACAACTTACAAGGAACTAAAGGAAAAACTAGGGCTATATATACACACAGGGGGGCTAACAAGCTTAACAAGATAAGACACACCTGGGGAGACTGATCAAGGGGAACCAATGAACAAACGGACTACAAACTGACTACAAACACCACGGGAGACAGGAAGTGACATAAAAGTCCAGGGCAAGGCACAGAGAGCATGAAACAAAAACAAGAAAGAGTTGATTTGTGAGGAGAGCAATCACATTTATTTTCTAAACCAAAATAAAACTGAACACCTCAAAATGACAAAACAAA
>NW_015645086.1:1416393-1420045 GCF_001515625.1 Sinocyclocheilus rhinocerous | reverse complement strand
GTTTGGGTGAGTAAGGGCAAAACGCACAAGATGCAGTACCTTCAGTGATCTGTAATAGGCAGTATCACGTCTTTTGTAGCAGAAATAAACTGCTGCAGAAAAAGCTAGGTGCATGCAAAATGTAATGTGTAACTGCAACACTCATTTCAAATGTAGTGAAGTAAAGAGTAAAAGTTGCTAATATCTTTGATACTCAGTACAACTACAAAGTACCTGAAAAGATACTCAAGTACAGTAACTAATTACATTTACTCCAATACTTTACACCTCTGCTTAACAACCAGCACGAGAAAGCAAACAACTGCATTGAGGAGGCCATTCATGATCTTATGTGACCGTTCATTGCTGCTGTCAAAAAGCTTTTAGTGTCAGCTCTTAGGTAAATATGGTGAATGAAGTCGCTCTGTACTGAACATGTGTAGGCTACAAGTGTGTTGCAAGATGATTGACAGCTCTCTGGCTGCCTTGTAACCTCAATTTGATGATCAGTGACTCCAACATGTAGGAAATAGATCTTGTTTACCCTTTTGATATTGGAGCCTTTTCAGAGGAAAACGGCTTTCATGTAAGAGTGTTGGATGAGACTTTGATAAATTGAACAAAAAGAACTAAAGATATTTGCTACATAAAGTATAATATATATAATTACCTAATTATGGGTTTGCATAAGGAAATTGACATAATTCTCCTAAACCTGTACCAAAAACTGTGGAATTTTATGATAAGTGTGATTTCCTGTGTTTAAATCCCGTGTTTGTTCCTTTCCTTTCCTTTATCGCATTCAAACCGAAAACAAACAAAACTAAAGACCATATCATCCTCTGCTTATATGAGTAAACGTTTCATTTGACTCGAACGCACAGAAGTGAAGTGGACCAGAGAAATTCAAGAGCATACAGGACTTTAAAGAGAAATCATGCCAACAACCAAATAAAATATATTTTTACATCCTCATAAGAAAATGATGTGCAAAAGTTGCCCTAGTGATGCTACAGTAGGGTGTTCTGGGTGGTTCCTATAAGGCATTGCTTGAGTGTTTTAAAAGTGCAGACACATTAGCAAAATTTTGTTTTATTGTCTAATCTCAATAGTGTAGCATTGTATGAAGGTGAAGAAGCCACTTTCAAACCAAGCAGCTTTCTGTTGGTCAACATAACAAATTTTCTTGATGCAGAATCTGCATTGGCAGATCTTTTGCCCTCATGTGCAATTCCCAATTACATGGATTCCTATTTTCACATTTCCGGGTTTCTCAGCAGCAGAAGTCGTCATACTTGGGTAAACCTCCATAGAGGTGAATGGGAGACTACCAAAAATATATTTTTTGCATTCTCATTTGTTCAAAAAGCAGAAGAAAAACTCCACGATAGTGTTTTTACGACTTTGAAAAACAGGGGGAAAAAAAATAGAGAGAGACTGATAATGGCAGTCAAAAGAGAGAACGATGTCAAATTTACTGGCACTCTCATAGATAGATCACTCCCATTTCATCTGCAAACTTTTGCTAAGTAATGGCAAATGTGGCCCAACCTTAAGTGGTTTTTAGCGTGCTGTAGTTGCTAGGATGTTCTAAATTATTTTTAGTGTGCTGCTGTTACGAGTGCTTTTTCAGTGCATTTGCTTTGTGGTTGCTAGGGTGTTCATAGCGCATTGCTTATGCGTTTACTAGGGTGTTGTTGTTTATCAGCAGTTGTGGAAGTTCCCAGGGCGTTGCTATGCAGATTTATTAAGGTGCTCTGAGTGTTTTTTTTAGTGTGTTGATACTGTATATGGTTGCTACTGTGTTCTGAGTGTTTGTAGTGTGTTGCTATGCAGTTACTAATGTGTTCTAAGTGTTTTTTTTTTGGTGTGTTTTTAATGTGTTCTTAGTGGTTTTGGTACATTGCTATGTAGTTGCTAGGGTGTTCTGAAGTGTTTTTAGTGCGTTACTATGTGTTTGCTATAGGGTGTTGTGGGTTCCCAGGGCGTTGCTATGGGGTCGCTAAGGTGTTCTAAGTAGTTTTTAGTGAGTTGCTGTGCAGTTGCTAGTATGTTCTAATTATATTTTTATTTTATTTCTGTGGTTTAGCAGTTGCTATGGTGTTTTGGGTGGTTGCTTACTGGCCTAAATCAAAAGAGCCTACTATACAGCCCACTGACTATACAGATTATAAGATGTTGTGAAGATAATGTGTGTCTAAAAACATTCCAGTTAAAAGTATATGATTAGGGTTATTATTCTTGGGTCTGTGAATTCTGTGTCATCAAAAAAAAAGAAAGAAAAAAAAAAGAAAGAAAAAACAAAACAAAAGCAATATTCTTACTATTTATATCAAATGTATTTCCAGGATGTTTCACACAATGTTGAAATGTAACAGGAGGAACTTGCATTGTGACAGCAGAGTTATTGTTTTTGGAAAGCTTTCTAGAGGAGTCCACTCACCATATACTGTACAAAAATGATAAATCTATTTTAGCAAAACAGTTGCGATACAGTCTGTTCTTTTTTATATAAGCCTCGAGCTCCTCAAATCTTGCACCAGTATCACAACCTTGCAGCTCTCTCTGAGCCCTGGAGTCATTTAATATGGAGATTATTCTCATAATTAAGCTTGACTAGAATGTAATCTTGTGTGTATCGGGTTACTCAAAGTTGCATCACACTAAAATTGCGGGCGATAGACTTTTGCACCAAAAAATATACAGTTTCCAGCTGTGAGTGCTTTTATGAAACCAAAACTCCAAAGCTAGATTCAGCTCCAATGAATGCAGTCTGTGAGCCCTGTTATTGTTGCAGCACAGTAGGATATTGATCCTATGGTCTCAACAATTTGCGCTCCACAGCCTCATTGTTTCGCTGTTTAGAAATGCAACCACAAACATCCTGCCTCAGCACTGAAGCTGAGAAAAGAGCAGTCTGGTGAAAATAAGTGCTGAAATATTTATTTGGGATGCATATTCAGCTTTTTTGACTGTGATCCATCTCATTGAGCAGGCGGATTAATAATTGAGCCCTAGTTAAATAACTGACAAATGAGATGGCCGTGTGAACAAGGAAAGAAATTATGGAGGATGAGGTGAGACAAGAGAAAGAGAAAAGCTGGTTTGAAAACATGAGGAGCAATATGACTGTCAACATTGGTTGCATCCAAAAAACTAACCAGCATTTATACTATATATATAAAATGTTATATTATTTTGTATTATTATTTTACTAAAATAAGAAGGATCATACAAAATGCATGATATTTTTTTTATTTAGCACTGTTTACATAAAAAATGGTTTACATATATTCCACAAGACCAAGATAATTGCTGATGACCCCGTTCAAAAGTTTACATACACTTGATTCTTAATAGTTTTTTTTTTTTTTTTTGTGATGGTTGTTTGTCCCTTGTTTGAATCCCTGGTTTGTCTTGAACAGTTAAACTGCCCACTGTTCTTCAGAAAAATCCTCCAGGTCCTGCAAATTCTTTGGTTTTCCAGCATCTTATGCATATTTTAACCATTTCCAGCAGTGGCTGTATGATTTGGAGATCCATCTATTCCCACTGATGACAACTGAGGGACTCATACGCAAATATTACAAAAGGTTCAAACATTCACTGATGCTCCAGAAGGAAACACAATGAAGGGGTAAGTGCCGGGGGGTGAAACATAATGAATATGTGT
>NW_015645086.1:1405773-1416108 GCF_001515625.1 Sinocyclocheilus rhinocerous | reverse complement strand
ATATATATATATATATATATATATATATATATATATATATATATATATATAGGCTTGACTGACAACCAAACAGTTTTACAATGATGTGAATTTATGCCTTCATCATTGTTTTACTTTGTCAAAAACTGCAGCAAATAATGGTAGAAAACAGTTCTGGTCTCTGTCTTTTGTCACAAAACCATGACACCAGGTCCAACTTAAACAGTGTTTGGTGAAAAGATTTCAATTAAGAGCGGTTTGATTAAATCTCAATTTACTGGAGTCAACGAAGCTTTGCCTGACTCCCACTCATGTTGTGCCGTGAATCTCAAGGCCAGATTGGCATTTGGAAGTGTTTAGACCCGCCACCTGCTCCCGTCTCATTTCCCTCCCCATAACGGGAACGCAGACACAGATGGAGCCGCGGTCTGTCTGGGATAAGTTATTGCTGTCATGTGCCCCCGAGGGCCACGTGGTCCAATTGTCATCCCGCATCCCACCAACTCCACGGACCAGCTGAATAAGGATTTATGTCTAGGATGCTTTCCTCTCATTAAAGTCCACCATGGACTCTCTTGGAGAAGGTAAATTCAACCTGCTCAGGCGTAATAGACCCCTCCACCAACGGCAGTGCGCAATGAGAGGCAGAGAGGGCCATTAGTCTTATGCGGCCCGACTAGCAGCAGGCAGGATAATGAACTAAGGAGAGGGTTAGGGCACCCAGAGGAAATAAGGCTCACACTGCAGAGGTAAATTCACCATAAGAGACAAATACTGTGAAGAGCATAGGCCTCAAACTGACAAGGAGGGATATAAAAAAGTTTTTAGTGCTTACTGAGTGGATATATATTTTCACGTATTTATTTATTTGTTTGCTTATTCCTTCATTTTCGAGAATTTCAGATGCTTTACCAGTGAAAAAGCCTCATCTCGAGAGCATATTTTCATTTAAGGGTGTAGCCTCAAGGCAAGGCAAAGCAAAATGCTGTGACAGGAGTTTTAAATTGCAACACGTCTACAGTGTGTAAAGTATCTTGCTCAGTTTGTTTATGAATGTGCATTATATCGCCACTTAAAGCCAAAAGTTGCACCTATGAGTTTTTTACGCATTTAGGAATGTTATTAAATTGCTGTCATTTTTAATAGGGTAGGATGTGATATGGGGCGCTCATCCAGCTTCATCAGATTGAATGCATATTACGCCCCAAGAAATTGAGCTATATCTTTAACTGTGAAAATAAAGAACGGTGATAAAGCAAGACACTGGCATTTATGAATATATTCACACTGTACTAAATATGATGCATGATGCATTTCCATTATACAAAACCGTCTGTGGAAGGAACACGAATACAGTCAAACAGCAATACCGAATGCAAATTACCATTTTCAGAATACACATCCGCCCTCGGCGAGTACAAATAGATAGTTGTGGGTTCCACGAGTAATTGGCCTCCTATGGTCATCACCTCAGAGAAGAATAACAAAAATTAGATGTATGGTTAATGTTGCACGGTGTTGGCCTTACGTGCATTTCCTTTAGTGATGCTGAGTAAGCGTTGCCTGGAGTGCGGAGGTTTCTCTCTATGCCTTCCAAACTGGATGAAGACCAAGTCCCTGTCTGCATTTGTTTTTGTCACCCTGTTCTCTACGCCAGATGGTTTGACAGTCTTGCCAGGAGCTGTTATTGCCTTCATAGATATGCTTCTCTTGACAGCACGTAAGTAAACTTAAGCTAAAGGCAAGAGAGGGTAATTACACATAGACTAAGCTGAGCTCCATTCCAGTTATTATGGCACTTGGCACACACTGCTGCAAACTGGATTTGATGGGATTGAACTACAGAATGCTGCAGTTGTTGCTGTATTTTGTAGCGATGTCAATGGTTATGGTTGTATTTGCAAAAACCATTCATCTTTAAAGAAAATAAACCCACTCCACTCTTCAAGTTACTTAAGTATCTTTTTGGTAACTTTGTAATTTGACTGAGTATCTAGGATATTAGCAACTTTTACTTTCTACTTGACTACATTTTCATATTGGTATTCTTTACTCATACCATTACATGACACCTAACTTTTTCTACAGCAGTTTATTTCTGCTACAAAAGAAGTTTGTGTGTGCATTAGCAGCTAGTTGCTGAATCGCAGGTGTTTTATATGTGAGATGAAGACATGAGGCCTAGTCATGAGGCCCAAATCAGAACATCAAGTGCAAGTAGGCTTTGACTGTTTTACTTCATATTATTTTATTTATATGTTATACTGAAGAGAGGTTTTTGATATTGGTTTGCTCATGCCCTTTTTGAGTACTTGAGTTTAATTGAGACTTGACTGTTTAAGAGGCTGCTGTGTTGACTTTATTGCAGTATTGAGGTGTTATTTCTATTGTATTAAATCCTCATAAATCAACTATTTCTTGTTTTTCACTTGCATGTCTCTTTGGTGTTGAGGACTAGTGCATCTTTGAGCCTACATTCAGTATGCGTAAAATACTTAAGTACTGTTAAAATAGCAGTGGCGGGCCGTGCATTTTACACCTAGGCCTTCAGTGGTGTCCTACATGAATTAATCCATCTCTTCATACCATCATAATGATGCCACGGCTATAGAAACCATAAATATTACACAGTAATGCAGTATAACAGGGCACTACATAACAGACAGGTATCTTATGTAGCGAGAATGAATGCCATTACTAAAGAAACAAACCCAGTTAACAATTGCGCGACACATCATCTGTAGCTGACGCATTAACCTAACTACACATTCATGGAAAAATATATTAAAACTAAATCAGTGATTCTGATAGTGTTTAGGCCAGCAGAGAAGGCTTTGCTGGCCCTGACGGCCCACCACTGTAAAATAGGATAGCCTACTACTCTAATCGAATACTTTTGCTGAAGTGTTATTGGAATTGGTTACTTTATAAGTTGTAAAGGAGTAATTTTCACCTTAAGGTATCTCTATTTTTACTTAAGTTTTAGCATGTTAGTGGCTACCTAGTTCCAGCTATAGAAGCACACAACATCCAGTAGGTTGATGCTTGCTCAATCTCATTGGCTATCGCGGGTATCATGTCAGAGGCAGGCTGATCAAGAGTCGTAAATATCAAACGTTTGATATTTACGATTTGAGTTTGTGGACGCTCCGTTTCGATCGGGAGCAGTTAAATAATCGTAATGACACCACACAATAGAGGACTTTTTGGACAAAAAAATAGTTTGCGACAAGCCTTGAATCGGGCCACGCTCCTTTATGCCATTCATAAATCCTCTCCCGTGGCCTCATGGGATAATAAAGTGTCCATCCTATGCACACTTCAGAATCACGCTGGGAGTAGTTTTTGCCTTCTCTTTTATGACTATGAATTCGAGCACACTTCTCTTGTCACATACTGTTTTCCGCGTACTATATAGTGAACTATGCTATTTTGGATGCAGCTACATAGAGAGTCTTGCAGTGTGAAATGTGTTTTGACAGGAAATTACATCAGTGACAACCTACAGCCAATGAGAGAGTAAGACACAGGGCAAGGGAAAATATCACTTAGTATCACTTCTTGCACATGCGTTTTGTAAATGAGACAAAGTTATCAGTGAAATATTGTGTAATGTGTGACCTTCAGTCGCTAATCTTCCATGTAATGTGCAAACCACAGCAACTTCATGATACCCAAAACAGTCGTGTAGTGTGAAAGGAGCAGTGATCAGACGACATTAATGTAAATGTAAGTGCAAAGCTCAAAGTGTTTACTCAACAAACTAAAATATGTGACAAAAATTACCTCCCAGTCACACAAATATAATGCTCAAACTATTTCTGATACAGTAACAAACTCAAACCTGTGTCAATTGGCACGCATGTATCGGGGGCCTAATGGCTTCCCGGTTTAAACGCACAAATAGCAGTCATGCCTCCCAGCTTCCTCATTAGCATAGTTAATCCTGTCTCTTGAAGAGGCTTGAGTGAAATATTCCTCGCAGGCAGTTTCGCACAACAAGCGCCACTGAAACAGTACATGAATAAATTACCGAGATAATTAAAGGAATGTCAACGCGGTACTGGATGGAGCGTTATTAATGATGGCTGGGCTGTGTTAAAGTATCCAGGGCTGAAGTAAGCACGATTAATGTGTGTTTAATGGCAGTGGGGAAGAACACGGCTTCGGCTTTAATAAAGAAAGCTTATTTTACTGGGGTTTGTCTCTGGAATTGACCTGTTCTCAACACCCAGATGAGCGCCGTTCGACCTTTCCAAAGATCATCTAATCTTCCGGTCTTGTTCATAGATTTATTTCCAACAACAATTATAATGGGGTGATATGGAAGGATATGTCTGGGAAGTGCTAATAAAACGCAGTGTTTTCTTTTTGTGAGCTAACGTGGGTGTGTTTTATGCTCCAGTGTAGCCCTGTGGGGTCTGTGCTTATAGACAGTGATGTTTTTATAGAAGTTCTTGACTGACGCACAAACAAAAAGCAGAAAGTCGCTCTCCTCCTTGAATTATAGGTTTGTGCGCGTGCTGAGATGAAGGGGCTTGTTTATTGCAGAGACCTGAATAACGTCTGCTAGTAAAGCTTGTTAACCCTTCTAGAATAGTGTAACAGTGGGGAGATCAAACCAGTTGAAAAGTTCAATCGCAGAGACCTAATGACACTTTTGGCACCAGGTCCAACTGCACTTGAGGAATGGTGGCACCCATAGAGTCATGTCATTTGTTCTTGAATGGGATAGTCTTGTTTCAAGGTCAATTGGAGCACACTCAGATATGTAATCTTTCTCAAGGCATTGAACATAACTGCAAGCCTGTCATGTTTCACATAACAAGTTCAGCGTGCTCTGTGCTGCAGGTGTCAGAGATAAAGCATGTCAGTCAGTTTTTTTATGTTGAATGAAAGTTTCCTGACAAGATCAGCATATTCAGTGCAATGCCCATGCTACAAATGTTTTGGGAGGTATCCTAAAAATGGGATTCATGTGGAAACACCTAAACTGACTAATTATGCAGCCAAAAAAATAAAAATCATACTTTTCCAGGATAAATATTTAAACATCCTTAAAACAAAATACATTTATGTATTTACTTGAGAAGCAAAATGACATGCAATATTAAGACTTTTTTTTTTTCAAATAAATAATTATTTGCCAAAGGGGTAAGAAAAAGTAAACATAATTCAAAGGGAAAACATGTTTATTTTTCCTTCCCCATTGGCAAAGCATAAATATCATTAAATATTATTTGATTGCGCTGAAAACAAGGCGTAATATTTTATTTTTCATTTAAAATGAATGTTTTAGAGATACTTAGATATTTATTCTGGAAAACAAGACAAATACTGATTAAGAAAATGTCTGTGTGTGTGTGTGTGTGTGTGTGTGTGTGCGCATATATAATACATATATACACTAACAGGTAAAAGTTATATATTTATTTATGTATATGCAAACTGAAGTCTCTTCTGATCACTAAGGCTGCATTTATTTGATCAAAACTAGATTAAAAATAGAAATATTTTGAAATATTATTACAATTTTAAATAACTGCTTTTTGTTTAAATATTTATTAAAATGTAATTTATTCCTCAGATGCAAAGCTGAATTTTCAGCAGCTATTAATCCGTACTTGTGTCACATTATCCTTCAGAAATCATTCTAATATGCTGATTTGCTGCTCACAAAACATATTATTATCAAATTTGAAATTAGTTTTTTGCTGCTTAATATTTTTGTGAAAACCTTGATACATTCAAAAGTTGGGGTAAGTAATTTTATATTTATTATTTATTTATTTTTATTATTATTTAAATCACGATCATTTCGGCAACAACTTCTGAAGGCAATAAATGCAATTTTTCATTCATTCATTCATTCATTCATTCATGCAGAAGTAAAAAATAAAATAAAATAAAATAAAATAAAATCGTTAATGGAACCAGAGTCGTTAAGGGGGATCGAAACTGGAGCCAAAAACGTAAAATTCCTCGTGATTCCCGTCTGTAGTCATAACGGCCAGTTGTGCGCTTGTGTCAGAAGAAGGCGCTGTTGTTCATAAAGTCTCTCGCTCCAGTCTTTCGCTATGATTCTTCTGATTTGCTGGACCCAGCGCTGGCTGGACACGCTGGATGCAAATCTGGCCGCAAACAACGTCTCTCTCTTTCTCTGTATGGCTGTGAATCCAGCGAGGTGAGCTTGGCACGGGAGGAGGACGGTCTGGCTTTGCGCGCAGTTTGCAGACACATTTACGAGGGAGCCGTGCTGGAATATATTCAGGGGTGAAGGAACGAAGGAGAAAGGGCGAAACCCTCCTACAGCCTGCGCTTTCTTCTGTCTCTCTCTGTCTCTGTCTCTGGACGCAAAGACTTGTGCAAAATGGTTTTCCCGAAATCTCAGTGACTGCGATGTCAGCACCTCTCATCTACCGCGTGTGGAGCACAGACTGAAGAAATACACGTACTGAGAAAAGAAAAAAAAACACGTTAGTCGGGTAAAGTATCAGATTTCATATCAGAATTGAGCGTTTTGTTATTATAGTTATTCTGCCTGCTCATTTTTTCACCTTGCATGGCTTTCAGGTTCACCCGTATAATTTCGTGTAATTTATTGCTGCATTAGAATTCACAATGAATCAGTGCTGATTGAAGTTGCTTTAATCAGATGCTTTAATCAGCAGGTCAAATATTAGCTCACCCATCAGCTCGTGTTGGTTTACTGTTAAACAGCGTGTGCTGAATGATGCTGATTGACAGGGTTGGATTTGACAGACGCGGATGTAAGGAGCTTTGCAGCAGTGAAGTTCAGGTAGAGCTTCAGCTGCACATCTCCTGCAGAAATGCACAGGTGCTCTGCTGGTGTGTCAGGAAAGCCCCTGGAGAGAGCCTGACATTCAGAACAAAAGTGCCTAATACTTTACATTACAATGTCCTTGTTACACCAGTCACATTTTATATGTATGCCATAATATTGTTATTAGATTATATATAATAAAATATAGGCCTACACACCTTATAAAGTGGTAATCTGCATGCCTTAAAGAGCTATTTCTGCCGGATTTAACCTATAAAATGAGTTTTACTGGTATAAATGTATTTATTTTTACCAAAATATGTTTCTGAATCATATACTGTTCGCAGTTGTCTCATGTAGTGTAAAGTGTATTTACAAGTAGCACCGTAGTATGGTAACTATATCCATAAAGTACATGTTGGTTTCTTCTTATAATCATGTAACATGAATACTGCAATGTAAAGAATAGCATGCCTGTGTGTGTTTCCTGAAAGTGTGGTGATATTGTATCAGCGAGGCATTTTATGTTTTTTTATACTTCTCATATGATGTAACACTTCACCATGCTCGGTGGTTGAACCGATATGATGCTGTCTTCGAGAGCAACCACTTCCTCCAGAAATGATACTTGTAATATGGCTTTGCATTTTTAATGTGAACCTTTGGTTTTTAATTTCACTTGAATTATTCATCTGAAGTATGCATGCAGTATGAGAAACACACGGAGTCAAGAGTAGTTAAGAAATGTCCCTCACTTTTCACACTGCTTATAAAGTGCCAAGTGTCATTTCATCTCGCAGCCACCCATTTAATATGAATCTGCGATCAAATTCAGCCAAGGACTCTATTGCTCATAGACGTGAAACATGCATTCTGCACTGCATGTGAGGAGAGTCTGAGATTTAATGCAGCACTTTGCTCATTTCATTCCACACGTGTGGTGTAAAAAAAAAAAAAAAAAAATCTGTGGACCTTTAATAATACTGAAGCTGTGAAATGAAGCCATTCATCGCATTCTTGCGTAAAATTCACACCATGGAGAATCTTCAAATGACCTGCTTTATATATGTGCGCTTCCCTCAATTTATTCACACCAAGAACTAAATTGCATTTTAAATAATCTCTTGCCGAGTTTATATGGCACAAAAACAAGTAATTCTGGCTATCTGTTAGCATAAGTGCCCTTGTGGGTTGACATTTTTAAAAAATGGTGTTGTTCTTAAAACTCCTTGTGCACAGAGAGCAGCCATGATGAGACTTATTAGTCGTCTAGTCATGTAGGAGTGGGAAGAATTCTGTGTCCTGAGACCTCTTTCCAAAGCTGCCATTCGTTATCCTAATGAGTGTCTCCGACTTTGGGCTTAAGGGAGCAAATAAATTAAGGACAAACACGTGCCTACTCTAATTACAACAGATCAGCACTTAACAACACAATGTGACAGAAGAATCCTGAAATTTTTTAAATGGAAGGTTTTAAAAAAACTCATGATTTTATCATTTTCAAAATATGGGTTGTTATAAGTACCTCCATTTTCGGCTAAAAGTATTTTGTTTGTCAGTCAAAAACACTTTAATAGCCGTTCTAATTTCCAGAAATGAGGTTTAAATGGACTTGTAGCTGCGTAAAGTTCTTGGAAAGAAACTAAATAAGGTCAGTATTTAGGAAAGAAAGAGAGGAAGGATAAAACATAATAGGTTTTGGGAAAAAATGCACATTTTTATCAAAATAAGTTTCTGAATCATGTACGCATTTGTCTGATGTAGTATTGTGTATCAGTGAAAAGGAAGAATACTTGGTTAACCTAACCCTGTTAAGCCTAATATGAAATTTTTTTTTTATTTATTCTTTGGTATTTTTGCCTTTATTATGACAGGACAAATCAGAGATAACAGGAAGTGAAGCGGGAGAGAGATACGGGGGCAGGATCGGAAAAGGTCCTCGAGTCGGGATTCGAACTCGGGACGCCCATAGCGCATACATTTTTTTTTTTTTTTTAATGGAATGGTTTACTGAACCTTTAGACACAGTATTTATAAATAAAAAGTTATAAATATGATGCATCAGTCTTTTATATAGTATTATACAGTATATTGAGAATAGGAACTCATACTTGAGGAGGAAAAACCACCTTAGTTTTATTCAGGGGCCCAAACTGAGTAAAAAGATGCATATATACTATTTGATACAGCTGCTAATATTTATATGGCCAAAAGTTAGATGAAATTCCGATAGCTTGTACTGTAAATCAACAGTATAAGACTACTTACGGAAAATGCTTATAAATATCAGTTGTCACTGTATATCTCCTAATAATATGTCTTAGTTTGATATTTTAAATGCTTAGTTTTATGATCAAAGCTCTGTAGTTTTTTTTATTGTGGTGGTCAAAACTTATAATGAATTGCAAAACAATAATGAATGAACAAATAAACTAGTCTGATGCATCTTATTTGATACTCGCATTTTTAAAAAAATTCTAAAAATGATGTTAAGTTAATCAAGTAAACCTATTGCTTCAGTTCAGTAAATGTTAATCTTGAAATATTACTAACAATATAAAAGTTATTCTTGTGGTTACTTGAATCATTGAAGATTTCATAGCAAAACCATAACCTGAAGTGGAACGTTTTTCGAGTTATATTAAAAGGCCTTTTATCTCGCTATCAATCAGACGACACAAGGCCTATAATAGATTGTGCACAACAGGTTTTTCGGCAATGTTTTGATCATGTCGATAATTTAGAGGCCTTAGAAATTCACATGTCAAATCAGGTTTTTTAATGTCGCACTGACTGAAGTCCATGGAAAATAAAATCTCTTGCATCTCTTGTTTTGTAATTTGTATACTTTTGTGTTGTCCCTTAAGCGGTTTGCATTCATCGGCCTTCTCTCAATTGCTAGATTGGTCATCTCACCTGTTGCTAAATACAACCCAGCTGTTCACCAAGCTGTTCATCAAACATTTATTCATAATTTAAAAAGGAAAAAAAAACAGACATCACGTAGAAAAACAGACTTCACCCGTTACAGTAATGCAATAATGTGCACATTATCCCAAATCTCACTGGTATCAGCGTCGGCACACGGCTGTTTCTCTGTCGGGAATGGTTTTGATAAGCTGTCTTCTATGCATTTGCTTAAACTAACATGTCACTATGAGATACAGTTGTCATTTGTTTTGATGTAAAGTGCCTACAGGCAAAGGGACAGAGTGAATGATGATTATCACAAATCTGGCGCCTCTGTGTATCGCTTCCCTCGCCGCTGCCGCCAGCCTCATCTGCTATTTTGATGATGTGCTCCGGTACCCGTAGAGGCCACTCTTCTGGTTCGAGAGAAAGAGAAAGCAATTGATAGGCTGTTATTAATGGCTTTGTGTTTCAGAGTGAAAGCTTCACTCGTCACTACCTGAGATTAATATTGCGACTTCCACAACAACTGTGCCTCAACGTCGGGCCTTACTCATCGCTGTATCTCTCCATTTGTTGGGTTTTCAGTTGGTGTTAGTAGGTCAGTAGGGCTGACTGATATATTTTTATATCCTATATCCTGTGATATATATATATATATA
>NW_015645086.1:1405247-1405686 GCF_001515625.1 Sinocyclocheilus rhinocerous | reverse complement strand
CCGCCCCCAGACCTGTACATCATCTTACATTTCATACAGTTGACTGTTGACAAATATGATGCAGGGCAACAACTCCATAAATGCAGTTATGCCCTAAAATTCAAGATATTGGTGCAAAAATACCCCTGTAGGCCTATGTGTTTTTGTCTCATATTTATTTCATACGATATCAGCAGGGAGAGCAGTATTAGCTTCATGAGTGCTGATTTTGTCCCGAATATCACGAGTTTAAATGTGATTGTATACAACAGTTCAGTAAATAAGAAGTTGATATTGTGTTATATTTTAAACACAATATTATGTGTTTTTGCTCAATTTTGCAAAGAATATATTACCTTTAAAGCCACAGCAGAAGTGCGTCTCCGAGCTGAGCAACACAGCTGTGTTTAGTTTCTGAATGAATCCGCGTTTTGAACGAATCGTGTGAATCAATGATTCA
>NW_015645086.1:1404960-1405155 GCF_001515625.1 Sinocyclocheilus rhinocerous | reverse complement strand
ACGAATCGAATGAAGACATTTACCGCCACCTGCTGGCAGATTTAGTTTCTTATTTAGAGTTTTATTTAATTAATAATAATAATAATAATAACATTAAAGGGATGTAAAAGTTCACCCCCAAAAAATTTAAATTCTGTCATTATTTACGCTCACGTCCCTCATGTCGTTTCAAACCTTTCTTTTGTGGAACATAAA
>NW_015645086.1:1404732-1404890 GCF_001515625.1 Sinocyclocheilus rhinocerous | reverse complement strand
GCTCAATTTTGCAAAGAATATATTACCTTTAAAGCCACAGCAGAAGTGCGTCTCCGAGCAACACAGCGGTGTTTAGTTTCTCAATGAATCCGCGTTTCAATGAATCAATGATTCAAAGGCCCATTCATAAAGAGAGCCATTTACTTCATTCCTGAATG
>NW_015645086.1:1404578-1404720 GCF_001515625.1 Sinocyclocheilus rhinocerous | reverse complement strand
CAAACAATACTGAGATGTTTCTCAAATTATCTTCTTTTATGTTCCGTAGTTTATGTTAGGCCGTTGTAGCCTAAATGTTTAAGTGTAATACATTTTTTTGTTGAATCAAATAAAATATTTCTAAAGCTACAATTTGTAATGT
>NW_015645086.1:1388746-1404568 GCF_001515625.1 Sinocyclocheilus rhinocerous | reverse complement strand
CCCCACTGGTATTTTTGATCATTTTCACAAAATTTTCATGGCCCCCAATATATTTTGTTGTATAAATATCTGAGCAAGCAATATGTCATAAGAAAGAACTGAGCCTCTGCTTTTTTCTTTAATCAACACTTTGTGTGTAAGTTTCATTTTTAAAAAAACACACAATTTTTAACAAAAAGCTGAGAAATTCATGTTTTTGTCAAAGAAAACGTCTGGATTAGATTCAGAGTGATGATCAAACAGATCACTTCCATCAATTAAACCTAAACCACTTCCTAGGTCGTCATTTTATTTGGTAGCATTAGGCAGTTTAGATTTATAATCCCACGAATCCCACACCACACCCGGATAAGTTGTTCTCTGTACTGGAGAAAGCCTCGCAAGCACGGACACACTCCTCGGAGCGTGCCCGGCGGGAGCGGAGCGTTCAGCGGGGAGAAGCACAATCAGCCCCTTATTTCCGAGAGCTGACTGCGCGAGTCCTTTCTTTTTATAATAGTATGACATAATGCTTGTGCGACTGTCGATCTCATCGACGCCCTCATCGACCTCCTCGGAGGAAGGCAGGCGGAGCGTCGAGCCCTCTCACCGGGGGGAAAGAACCGCAGCAAGACTGACACACACAGAGCGCTTGCTAAATGACAGAAAGCTGACGCCGGTTTCACCTCACGTGCTTTTATACTTCCTGGTCGCTACGTCACCCCGCCCGTGATGTCTCGCCCATCCATTGGACTGATTACACATGTGATTCAGAGCGTGGTCACGCTGGAGGAGTTCCCGTAGCGTTTCGACGCAGCTCGAGTTCCTGAAGGGGAAGTGCATAAGAGCAATAATCTATGCGTACTGATTGCTTTAAACAGTGTTGAGCAACAGAACTGTCGTATGCCTTAAATGCTGTCAACCAGTGTAGGAATGTGCATGTCAACACACTTGACTTGAATATTAATATTAACCAATATAGATTGATTTATTATTTCATTCAGTTTCTATATAATGATATATTGCTGTTTGGTGTCATTTTTGGTGTAACTGATCTCAGCACTACATGAGCTTCTTTTTTTTTTATAATAATAATTTCACACCTGATGCCATTTATGTCTGTTCCTACATAAGGGACATAATAGATATTCATCTCTTGTTTCAGGCTCATTTCACGTGTCATCCACCCTGTAAAATAATGAAATAAATGAATACAAATATAACATCTGTCCCGCTAAACTGCACTCAACAGCTTCGTAATTGAGAAAATCAGTGAGGCCGGCCAGCGACACAATAATTCCTCTTATACCCCGCAGAGGATCATCAAAACATAAACCAGCAAGATCTCACCCGCATATTATACAGAATAAAGTGTGCCATGAAGACGTCAGCTAACTAACCTATAAATGCAACGTTACGGGACAGTAACAGATTTATTCTTCACAAATGGACTGTCTGTCTGAGTGTGTTACTTATTAGAATGCTTCTTTTTGTCTTAATGTCTCTGATATTTTAGTTTTCTGAAACACTTCAGGGCATCGTAATGCATTTTGTTACACTTGCTATTGACAGAATATTGTCCTCAGGAGAGAAAAATACTAAAAGTCATTTATTGCTACACTTGGAAATTTTTTTCATTACATTCTGCATCTCAGCTACATCAACTGGGTTTGAGTGTTGCATATGGTTAAAGATCTGGACTAGTGTTAATTTTGTTGGCTGTTTTTTTTTTTTTTTTAGTCTTAGGTTTAGTCTTAGTCCTAGGTCAAATGTCCTTTTTAGTTTTTTTATCATACTTTGTCAACCTGTCCTGTTTTAGTCAAGTTTTAGTTATATTTTAGTGTAGTTTTAGTCAATGAAAACTTAAGTCATATTTTAGTCATGCTGTAGTTAAACTGATAATCACAATTATTTTGCTCAAAATTGTAATCGTCATTACTGCTCATGATTGTTGTCATTTGAGAAATCAGAATTTCTGCACTTTCACCTGCAAACACAAATCAAGAGAATGTTGATGCATGGTTTATATATTCACCTAGTTTCCTGATTTATAATATATAAGCACATTTTCTACATTATGAAAACTGGTAAAACAGTGAAATTCCTATATCACTTCCAATAAGTCCAAATAGTGTTAAAGTTTTTCTATTAAAACAACAATAAAAATAATTGTATTGTTAATTTCTTACAAAGGTTGCGTAAGTATGGAAGCTTGTGTCTGGATAAAATATAATTAAAAAGATAATTGTGACTTTTTATCTCACAGTTCAATTCAATTCAAGTTTATTCAATTCAAGTTTATTTGTGTAGCGCTTTTCACGATACAAATCATTGCAAAGCAACTTTACAGCTTATTAAGTTTCTACAATATTTAGTGGTAGCTTATCAATGGTGACTGTCAGTTAATGTACATATGGCAGAAATGTACGGAAAAATCAATTAAAGACGTAATCAATTAAAGACGTAATCAAACAGACGATGAACACTATTAACAGCAATTATTATATGATGCAATCAAACTTATAGCAAAATTTGGTAGTTCTGTATGTTGTTTCAGGGTTGGCATCATATGAGGTCCTCTGACTACTTTCTCACAATTCTGAGTTTATATCTTGCAAATTATGACTTTTTTTCTCAGATTCTGAGTTTATTCCTTGCAAGTCTGTGAATACCTCGCAATAAACTCAAAATTTAGAGGAAAAAAAAAAAATCTGAATAATAAGAAAAAAATGTTGCAATTACCTTTTTTATTTTTTATTTTGTGGCGGAAATGGACTTCCATACATAAGTGCATTTATGCAGCAACCAAGATCTCAAACAGTATAGTCAAGATCCATGTGTGGATTTGTCACTGAGAAGGTTCGATTGCAGATTTTGTCACAGCAAACAACACAAGCAGCCATGTGAAGGAACACAATGTTCTCATGGTTGCCAGGTTGTGAAGATGAAGTAAATCACAGGGCAGAATTATGTAACCTAGTTTCGCCACGGGATAAAAAATAATTCCATAGAAAATGTATGAGAAAAGCCCTATTCGCATAGAACGGGACTCTCAAAGCCTTGACATCCGGGTATCCGGGAGACAAGTCAGTAAATTCGAGTAAAATCACAGACTTCGCTTATCTCGTGCGAATGCACCACACGAAATTCAGATGTGGGGGTTAATTTCAAAATCACACAAGGTCCCCAGATAATACTAATCCCGTGCGAATAGGGCTAAAGAGAAATGCTCTAATTGGGGGATGTAAACTCTTGACATCTGGCAACCCTAAGCATTAAAACTCATGGAGGCTTGTTCAAAACAATCTATAATATTTTTTCCTCTTTCTGTTGAAGAAAACAACAGTTTTTGTTATACTGAATTGAAAACTAAGTTTTATTATTGTCTCGTCTTAGTCATAAAAAAGGTTGTCAATTAACATTTTTCGACAATTTTCGTTAATGAAACTCACGCATATACTGTACATTTAAAAGAGTGTTTTTGTATTGACCCGTGATTATGTTAGACAATGAACAAGCAAACATAATAAAGAAATCAGAGAGTTGTTTGTAATGGAGTGGAGATGGCTCTTCGCTTCAGAGAGTTTGAACATTAAGCATTATTGATGCGGCTTTATCTTCAGGGTGTTTTATGTGGAGGGATGTTGAATTGTTTGTATTAACAAGCATTAAATTAGGCTGCAAATAACAGAGCCCCTAATTACACAGCGCATACTTTCATTCATGGGAATGAACTATCCATCTGGACCATAGAACGGGACTCTCAAAGCCTTGACATCCGGGTATCCGGGAGACAAGTCAGTAAATTCGAGTAAAATCACAGACTTCGCTTATCCCGTGCGAATGCACCACACGAAATTCAGATGTGGGGGTTAATTTCAAAATCACACAAGGTCCCCAGATAATACTAATCCCGTGCGAATAGGGCTAAAGAGAAATGCTCTAATTGGGGGATGTAAACTCTTGACATCTGGCAACCCTAAGCATTAAAACTCATGGAGGCTTGTTCAAAACAATCTATAATATTTTTTTCCTCTTTCTGTTGAAGAAAACAACAGTTTTTGTTATACTGAATTGAAAACTAAGTTTTATTATTGTCTCGTCTTAGTCATAAAAAAGGTTGTCAATTAACATTTTTCGACAATTTTCGTTAATGAAACTCACGCATATACTGTACATTTAAAAGAGTGTTTTTGTATTGACCCGTGATTATGTTAGACAATGAACAAGCAAACATAATAAAGAAATCAGAGAGTTGTTTGTAATGGAGTGGAGATGGCTCTTCGCTTCAGAGAGTTTGAACATTAAGCATTATTGATGCGGCTTTATCTTCAGGGTGTTTTATGTGGAGGGATGTTGAATTGTTTGTATTAACAAGCATTAAATTAGGCTGCAAATAACAGAGCCCCTAATTACACAGCGCATACTTTCATTCATGGGAATGAACTAGTCGGTTCAGTGTGATGAGAAGGTCTCACAGGCTCACTGCCGTTGAGGATTTCACTTCAAGACTGTTTAGCAAGAAGGAACATGACATGCAGTGTTCTTCACACAAAATCCAGAGTATTTAAATCCCATTTACACACTTACTCTTGCTAAAACCAGCCTAAAACTTAAAAGATGAGGGGAATCCTTCCTGAGGCCCCACGCTCCGGCAGTTACACGAGATGGCAATAATTATAATTCTGGGAGTGCCCTTATAAGTCTTCAGTGGGCTGGATATTACTCGGCTTTGTGCGAGTGTGTGTTTTGTGCATCAGTGAATTGTGTGAAGCGCTTCTCTGAAGTGTATTATGAGAAATTGACGCTGAGCGTCTTACAGCAGAGGTTCTTAACTGGTGGGCCGCATTATAAAAATGGGTCACAGGTCTATTCTGATCAAACTCTGCGGTATGTGGGTGCAAATTAATCTGCCGTTTGGTAGAAAGTAGTCAGATTAGGCAGATGCCAACATGGACAGATTGTATGACAAGCTCGTATCCTTGAAAAGCATGGACAAAACTACACAAGGTTAAAAAAAATATGACCCACACAACATTAAATATGCGGTGCAGCTAGGATAAACATGACTTGGTGCTGTCCAGAAATGGTTTTTCGCAGTAAATTATTTGCTTCTGAGAAATATATCATCAGAATTGAGGAGATATTAGTAACCAAATACTAACCATAGTATATTTTCCAGTTTAGCATAAAAAATGAGTACAGTACATGCTAAATGTAAAAATGTAAATGCATTAATATGAACATGTAATATTTAATTAATATGAATTATATATACAGTCAGGTTTTTTTTTTGGAATGAAAAACAGCAAGGACACATTAAATTGATCAAATAATAAATAAATTACATTTTAGATGTTTATTAAAATAAAAAAACTGTTATTTTAAATTGTAATAATATTTCACAATATTCAATTTTTACTGTATTTTTTATCTTTCAAAAACATTTCAAAAAATTGTACCAACTCTAATCCAAACTTCTTATTAGTATTATTAATAAATGTTTTTTTTGTTTGGTTCTTTGTTGGATTGCAAATATGTAAAATCAAAAAGCAAAACCAGTTAAGATACAGTGTTTCGCAATCTCTCTGTTCTCACATCAACAGTACTAAATCCTTTGTGTCTTTGGCTCCATAAATGGATTTAAAATGTTACTTGGCAGATTGGCATTGTAGAAAATAATCGACTGAATGCCATCCAAACGCCATAACTCACTGGCTGTTGTGAATTGTGTGTCAATTCTAAAAAAAACAAGCACACCCTGCAGACCATCACATTTATAATGTGTACATCCTGACTCATCCAAAGGTGATGGCCAACTGGCTTAGGTCAGGACATAACTTTCCCTTTAACCAGACTGAATCTCCAGACTTTTTAACGTTTTCTGCAGTGATTTTATGGTAAATGGATTTATAGTAGAGCAGAGAATATTGCACTTTTATTGATAACTGAAGGCATCAGCCAAAATAATTAAAATATTTAGTAAACTAAGGCCTGTTTAACAATGAATAAAAACTGTTTTTGTGCTTGTCACTGCATGTTTAACTTTATTTTGCTTTCCTATTGCATTTTTTTTTTTCAAACAGCGGGTGAGTAGTTGCTTCATAATAGTTCATAAAACATTTCTGGTCCTCAAATTTTTCTGCAGGTTACATTGTTATTCCAGTAGGTTGCCAAGAGGTTGTCTTTAAGAGTCGTTGAATCATTTACTGAATCAATTGATTCAAAACCACTGATTCATTCAGGAAAAAAATAAAAACAAAAAAAACTACTGTGTGTAGAGCACTGATGTATATTAATGACTGAATACCGAAAGTGTTCGAGTGGCTGTATTGTTTCCAACTGACAGAGGGCATCATTGACTGACAGCCAAATCTGACAGCAAAAGACCTAAAACCACCCAATTTGCAGCATATCAGTCACACAGGATTCGTTTTAGGATGCACGTATGAAAAGTAATTGTTACTTAAGATGTTTTCTGCAATGTCTATGGTCTTTTAACCATTTATCATTAAAATGGGTGTGTATACTGTACCGTGACAACATTGGTAATTAAATATTTTTAACAAAATATAATTTTTTACCTACGTAATTATGCAGGATATGTCAAACATAAATATATATGTGGTTTATGCATATGGAATCTGAGCAGAAAATGATTTAAATATAAAATAAATGGTAACACTTTACATTAAGGTGTCATTTGTTAACATTAGTTAATGTATTAACTAACATGGACTAACAATGTAACATTTGTTACAGTATTTATTAATATTTGTTAATGTTAGTTAATGAAAATACAGTTCGTTTTTTGTTCATGTTAGTTCACAGTTAACTAATTTTAACAAATACAACTTTTGATAATGTTTTAATAATGTATTAGTACATGTTGAAATTAACATTAACTAAGATCAATAAATGCTGTAGAAGTATTGTTCATGATTAGTTCATGTTAACTAATGCAGTTAACTACTGTTAACTAATGAACCTTATTGTAAAGTGTTACCAAATAAATATTACAATACAAGCATCTGTTATTATATTGCACTGCAAAGCTTCATGTCTTTAAGTCCATACACAGTCTGAGTTATTATTCTGAATAAAAGAATGAGTTTAGAAGAGTGAAAATATGAAATCCCAAGTTTATAGCAATATATGCAATTGCAGAGACCTGAACAACCATCAATCATCTAATTAACCCTTGCATTGAGTCTCTCAATGAGGCTATAAACTTTATATTAAATGCACCAGTTTAGCTAGAATCTGGAGGTTGTACTTGCGTTGCATTTGTGTTAAGGGATTCCCTTTTGTTGTCATCAGAAAGGGGTTTCCCAAGGTTTTTTTTTTGCTGATTGGCTGGAAGTTCAGGCCATGTCCACACGTACACGGGTATTTTTATAAACAGAGTTTTTCCTTCTTCCGTTTTAAAAAAAATCTCCGTCCACATGAAAATGCAAAAGCATGCTTTGAAGCACTGTCAAAAGCATGCAAAACCAACAGGTGGCGATATAATCTCAACCGTAAAGCCATGTTGGCCAATCTGAAGCCTGAAAAAGTTTCCAGTAGGCGGAGATAACAGCGCATGCTCCGACGTCACAAGCCAAAATCTCCGGTTTCGCTGTCTACACGATTACACTGCAACTGGAGTTTTTGAAAATCTTCACCCTGGCAGGACAGGAGTTTTAAAAAATGTTCGGTTTCAGTGACCTGGTGCTGCGCTTGCGTGTGGATGAACGGCCAAACTGCTTAGAAAAAGCTGCGGTTTTGAAAATACCCGCGTTCGTGTGGACAGGGCCTCAGTGGTCGTTCGTAGTGAAGTCTTGGGTGTTGGCTGAAGTTGCGGAGTTGTGGGCTGGTTGAAGTTTTAGACGGGCACTCGAGGTCGGACTTGGAGACACGGCGTTGCGGCAAAAAACTCAGAACACGAAACTCTCAAAGAAAAGAAAAGAAATTAAAGTAGAAGCCAGCAAGAAGAGTGACGAGACTAGATGGCATTTCTCCTCATAGTTTTAGAGGAGCAGCTGGCGTGTAAGCCAGAGCATGCTCAAAGAGCGCTAAAAAACAGACAAAAAGGCAAGAAAAAGCATAATTGTCCTGAGTATTTAAACATGGCTGTTGGACACATCCCAAATGGTGTCTTGACCAATTAGACATTGTCTTAGCTTGGAGTGTTGCTATGTTTCTCCTCCCAATACATAAATCAACATGTTATGTGATCAGTCACATGGTCCGAATTTTCCCGCTCTTGCGGAGTATAACTTGGACATGATTTCTATAACCGGAATATAATACATTTTACAAAGTATTGATTGATAGAAATGTTTAAAGCATGAATTTTCTAACTCATACATACCCAACATGAATATAATCCTATAAACCATTCAATAGTTATTCAAAATACATACACAATAAGTGATTAGGACATGATAGTCGAATGTGTGGGTTACATACTGTACATGATATAGAGTTATGCATAGAAGTGAAAGTTGCTCATAAGTCCTTTTGGCATCATTTTGCTGCATATATACATATAAAGGCAGTTTCTGTGCCATTCTGTGAACGTGAGGACATGTTCTTTGTGAAGACCAAAGGTCAAAAGGGTTTAGAAGGAATCTCAGTCTGGTCTTTGTCTTCTAGGTGGGCGGAAACCACCCAACGCAGTCTCTACTAATGATTTTTCTCATGTGATGGTCATGATATGCTGTGTCTTTGACAATTAATCTTGGTTACTTGCCCCAAATTTAACAAACTCCTTCCTGAGTTGGAACTATCAAGTTGGAACTTTTCTTTTGTTTTAATGCTGTGAGCTGCTCAAAGCTGCTAGTTCGTTAGGCTCACTTCAGACTCGTGGCGCCAGGGCATTGAGGACAGATTTATAATGTTGTCTTGTTATCCTGGGCCTCTTTGTGGAATTTGGCTCTTTGGGTTGTTCAACACCAATCTGATCAAATCTTAAATTGTCTGATTCACTCTGATACCCTACAGTTGTGATGCATGTATTTTATGATGACTTTTTATTAAACAACATCCACTTCAGTCTCTTGGAGATCTTGGAAACAATGACAGTTAAAAAGCTACAGGACAGTGCAAATTTTGTGGCTTTTGACTAACATGACAGTTTGCATAGGAATTAAGTGTTATTTGTGTATATATTGTTGAATCAAATGTTAATTTAATCAGTGTTAAATTAAAGCCATTATCATAACTGCTTCAAAATACATGCTGTTAACAAAATCATTGTTTAATCATTTACAGTTACTGTACAGGGAGACTTCAGATATAAAATGGTGACTCAGTAGGTAATGTTTTCTCATTAAAATCAGATGATTTCCCATTGATTTAATAGGTACAATATGTGGGAATAGCAATATGACAGTGAGGTGGCTTCATATGTTACGATGTCATGAGCAATCCAGTTTTCAAATAAAATAAAAATCGGTGGTGTAACCACAGTGACAACTGCCTACTGTGATGTCATGTACAGACCTTTTATTAGAAAAATATTGGTTTGATTAAAAAAAAAATGAATAAAAGATTGCTTTGGTTTAAACTCTGGTTTAAAATACCAGTCCAGTCCGGTCCTCATATTTGATTGACTGAGTAACTTTCCAAAAGTATTTTCACTGTTTGTATCACATTTATTTTTCTAATAGGATTTTTCTGACTGTTTCTGCAGATTACATCGTTATAGTAGGTGGTGAAAATAGGTTGTCTTTAAGAGTCATTGAATAATTAATTGAACCTATTCAGTCAGAAACAAACTGCTGCTACACGGATCATTTGAATCTCAGGCAGACCACAAAACCGTGGGTGTAAAGTAGGGACGTGACAACTGAGTTGAGGATCCAAATGCAGGCTTTATTTACAAACATAGTCAGACAGGCCGGGGTCAAAAACCAGCAAACAGTTAACATCCAAGGCAAGGACAAAAGAGTAATCCGAAAACAGGCAAAGGTCGGGGCAGGCAGCAAAACAATGGTAAAAACCAGATAAACAGTCCAGGATCCAAAAACCACAAAGGCAAGTCAAGGCACAGTAAAACAAGCAAATAAAACACGGGCAGGAACACGGAAACTGGAAAACATTACAGGCTAACAATCCTCAGCAATGTGTGTGTGTGTGTGTGTGTGTGTGTGTGTGTGTGTAAGTGCAACCTTTATAGTCCTTCTAATATGAGACGGCTGTGAACTGATGATGAGTGCTAGTGATGGGTCGTTCTTGAACAATTCGTTCATTTTGAACGAATCTTTAATGTGACTCGGGAAGAACGAGTCGTCTCGGGGAGTGAGCAACAACCTATAGGTTCTGTACTGGAATTAGCCATGTAGTTCACCTGTTTCGAGTCTTCGGGTTTTTTCGAGTCGTTCGTTCATCACGTGACAGCCCCATAAGCTTAACCAATGCAGTCTGAGCCGGAAAGAGAATTGATTAGTTTATCTCTCGAGTCTTCGGGTTTGAGTCGTTCGTTCATCACGTGACAGCCCCATAAGCTTAACCAATGCAGTCTGAGCCGGAAAGAGAATTGATTAGTTTATCTCTCGAGTCTTCGGGTTTTTCGAGTCGTTCGTTCATCACGTAACAGATCCATAAGCTTAACCTATGCCGGGAGAGTATGTTTTATTAAAAAGGTGTATACTGAGTTTGATTCTCCAATGTCATTGTTTTAGGCCTAGTTTCACAGACAGGACTTAGATTAAGCCAGGATTTAGCCGTAATTTGGACATTTAAATAGTTTTTTTAAAGGGGTCATATGACGTTGCTAAAAAGAACATTATGTTGTGTATTTGGTGTAATGCAATGTGTTTATGCGGTTTAAGGTTAAAAAAACACATAACTTTTCACATAATGTACATTAGTGTTTCACCTCTATGCTCCGCCTTTCTGAAACGCGTCGATTTTTACAAAGCTCATCATTCTAAAAAAGCGAGGTGTGCTCTGATTGGCCAGCTATCCAGTGCATTGTGATTGGCCGAATACCTCATGCGTGTGATGGAAATGTTACGCCCCTTACCATACTGTGATGCTGTGTCCCGGGACGTGCCAGACTGTCCTTGCAAAGTTGGAACTACCCCACTTTATAGAAACAACCTTTGTGCACAGACGCATTGTAGGCTACCGTTAATCTACAGGTTCAGGAAACAGTCCTCCATAAAATGCGCTGCACACATCTGACTATTTGGGTTGAACTGTTCTGGAACAGTGTTGTAAATACAACTTAACCACTGATTTCTAGTTGTGTCCTCTTTTGGAAGTCCAAACAGAAGTAGTTTCGCTTAACGAAACATACAGCGTCACACACGGCGGGCTTGAGTGAGCGGAGGCCGGGGGGCTAGACTGAGCGGAGGCTGGCAGGCTTGAGTGAGCGGCGTCCGGCGGGCTTGCGGCAACCACATTTGATGACCCCTGGCTGGACTCCACTTCGTTCTTAAGCCCTGCAAGAGAGCTTGTACAACAGGGTTCATTAACTATTATAGTTAACTAACTGAAGTTAACTAATTCAGTTAACTGAAATGAATGTTAACTGTACCTTTTTAGCTAGAGTTTCTAAAGCAATAATAACTCAGTGTTTCCCCTGCCATTATATTAGGGGGGCGGTCCGCCCTTGAAGGTCAAGTTAATTTTATTTAATTATATTTTCTCTATAGCGCCAGATCACAACAGAAGTCATTTAAAGTTACCTTTCCTATAGAACAGGTATATACCTTGTTCTTTTATTAAGCAAACTAAATAGCCTTATGTTATTTATTTTATTTACACGACGGCATGTCATTTCGGTCTCTACGTTATGGCCGCGCTCTCTGCATCACGCACAGCGGAGTTCCGCCCGATGGCGCACACACACACACACACAAGTGAGCCCACTCCCACTCCCACTAGTATTTGTAAATATTAAGCCGCAAAACGATTCATATTTAAATATGAATTCTGCGTGTCTCTGTGTTAATGAATGGCGCAGATGTGCGGTTTTGTGTAGTACTCGTACTGAAACGCTTGTGACGCTTCCGGTGATATTAACGTCTGCCGTCTCACTAATGAGGACATAAATACAAGAACAACATCTCCAGAACTGCTCTGAGAGTCACTTCATGAGCATTTGACCGTTTCATTTGAGTAAAACTATCATCATGTCATACACACACAGAAATGTAAAGGTATTCACGGCAACCCATCAAAATAAAAGTTCGGTTTAACTTGAGGGCATTGGCAGAAATATATTACTATCGTTGAGCAGAATGTACGTAACAGGCTGCTACTACTACTACTAAAATTATTAAAACCTTATTTTTAAGGAATAAGCATTCAATATTTCTTCAATGTTTTAATTGTAATATTAAATGACCTTTATTTTCCAAAAAATTTAATTTGTTTAATTTTCATTACTTAAAAGATAGATTAAATGAATGTTTTATGCCTTAAAACAGAATGTAAATACACAGCACAGAATTTCTGAGCAAAAAATCATATTGTAAGAATTAATGAAACTTGTTTTATGCTTTCAAATATTTAGACATGCTAAAACAGAATTTGGTTACAATAAAACATAAGGTTGGAAAAATAAAACATTTCATAGGGCACTAAACATGTCATATTTGTTAAACTTTAATAAATTGATGTAAAATTTGAGACTTTAGTCTTTGCAACTTTAGGGATCTTATCTATGCACGAACAGCTTGTAACACTCCAAAGAGAAAGGAAAATTTGAAATTGCATCATATGACCCCTTTAATGTACCTTAGAAAAAAAAAACATTATTGGTGTGCATCTTGATACAAATCAGTAGCACTGACATATTTTAAGATATATCAGTGCAAATTGCTTTTAGTTAAGGCAGCTCAAACATGCATTTTAGTCTGGGGCCTTGTCTGTGAAACCGGACATTAATGTATTAAGACACATTAAGCTAAAATGCTTTTTTGTGTGTGTTCATGTTGTTTATATGGGTGTTTACTCATTGTTTATATAGGTGATTTTAAGTGAAAAGCATTCACGTGCAGATTTTTGCAGCTGTTGATTAGGCTTTTTTTTTTATTGTGAAAATCTCCAGCCGATCAATATCAATTTGCATCATGGAAAAGAGTATTGTTCTGAATGCAAGTGATCTCACTTGTGATCTTTTAAACCACATTAGTTTCATTAGCGCTGTGATAATTTCTCCCCATAATGCGTATTGTAAACGCACAGCAGCCACTGCTCATTACCTGGTGGCTTTCTTTTGCGTAAAAACTAATTTTTTAGAGTTAATTGAGAAAAATAGACTGGACTACCTATAACACAGTATTTCTAATTTCTCATAATTTGGTCCTCAACAGGTCAGGTGGTTTTCGAGAGAGAGAGAGAGAGAGAGAGAGCGCAGCCGTTCATTCACGGCGCACTGGATTCAAGTAACACTCGCCCCTGGCAGCTGAAGATGCTGTTACTATGGAAACAGTTTTTGCTGCTATCAATCATGGAATATCTTGCAGGTAAAATGAATTGGTAATTCCTTCCCTCTGTGGCTCTTGTGGTGTATTCACAACTATGTCTCTATCAACTTTAGCAATCTTTTCTTAGGTAGACTATAACAATGTTCTGAAGCTTGAAGTTAAAAAGAGAAATCTGACTGTACATATATGACAAGTGCTCCCCAAAAAAGCATCCCCTTGTTCAATGAAGCATTATGTTTGTGGTCAACCTGTCTGGTCATTTATTGTTTCGGTGTGAATCCACGGCAGACAGAAACAAATGTGTTGTTGCAGCATTTGTACTATGAGTCCATATCTTGATTATGAACGGAAGACAGTAATAGACCCTGACGCACAGAATCAGGCTTACAGGAACAGGACGTGTTTTGGACGTGGTGGAGGGGCTTTCAATTAAGCTGTGCAGTCATTTTGAAAATGAATTGTGTTGTGTCATAAAAGGTTTTGGAGGCTTCGATACAATGTGTCCTCCAAGGAAATTGAACTAGTATGTCACAGTTTATGGCTCCACATCCTACAGATGTGGGAGGGGAAATTATTTCTCTCATTTTGAATTCACTGGGAATATTCTGATTTATATTTGTATACCAAATCACCCTCAGAGCTTCATCTCTTAAAGGGAAAGGTCACCTAAAAATGATGCTTCTGTCATCTTATACTCACCCTCATGTCGATTCATATCTATGACTTTCTTTCACAAAAGCACAAAAGAAGATATTTTGAATATTTTTACTGATTGCTCTTTTCCATGAGTCCCCGCTGAGGCTTTCAAGCTTCAAACAGGATGTAAAAGCACCATAAAGTGGTCTGTACAACATGCATGCTGTATTTCAGGTCTTCTGAAGCCGTACGATAGCTTTGAGTGAGGAACAGATTGCAATTTGAGTCATTCTTCACCTCCTGTGAGCTGTTAACGGCTGTGACGGGATCATTGAGTCTGTGAGTTGAATTCGAGGATAGTTTGATTTGTGAATGAATCATTCAGACTGGTTTTGTGAACTGAATGAACGATTCATTTGTAAAAAATTCAACTCAAAAAATGATTTGTTTATTAGTGGTGAAAATTGGATGTTTCATCATGATATGATTTAAAACAGATTATCTGCAAGCAATACGATATTTGACCAAAACATGCTGCGATCTGATTGTGATTTGATTCGATTTAGGGACCTGCGATTGATATATTGATATTGCAATATTATTTTAACTCACAAATACCAACATTTTACATGAACATTTAATTGAACTCTCTGAAAATTGCAAATCCTGTATCCCAATTAGGACATCCATAACAAAACAAAAAAACTCTATAGTTATTAATTAATAGAAAAAATATTAAAATAAATAAATAAATCACACATGAGATTGTCAGTCATCTGAACAGCTCATAATTGACTTGTGCATAAGATAAGCAATGATAAAAATCAAGAAATACCTCTGTGCTCTCTAAAATTAATGTCCCCATTAAAATGAGGTACTCCAGTTATTGAAAAATAATATATTTATTAAAAAAACAAAAAGGAAATTTTGAAAAATAAAGTTATTAAAAATGATCAAATATTTGATGATAGGTCAGCGACAATTTGAACATTTTATAACAGTCAATCAAGTCTTCTGGAGTCTTTTATAGATGTGTGTGTAAATGCTTATGTGTTTTATCTATTGATCATATCATCATATTCAGCCTGTTCCTCAGACAAATCTATTGTAGGGGTGTGCGATAATGACAAAAAAATTATATCTCGATATTTTGTGGAATTTTGTTGATAACGATAATTAGACAATATTTTGCTGAATGTATTATTGTGCTGATACCTTGGCAGGTTTAGGACTGCCATGGACAGCTGAATCCCAAAGCTTTTGATATACTTCATAATCTGTGTAGTGGTCCGTTTGCAGCAGCAACAGAAATTCACTTTTTCAATAAGTTTTTTTTTTTTGCCTTTATAATGCCAATTTTTTCTAACCTAATTAAATGTATGCATCATCTTTTGTGCCGAATTTTTATGTGTAATCAATTAATTCAATTCAAATAGTAAGGCACTATAGAGCTGTTTAATCAAATGAATCAGTATCAACAAAATGGCACAGAAACTGCATCTGAAGTGGCATTTAGATGCATTGTTTAATGCAGCTCAGAGGGGACAAAATGCGAAAAAACAAAATGTTGAATACTGATATTTGAAATGATTTTGGGGAAAAAATAATTTAAAGGTGACATATCATGAAAATCTGACTTTTCCAGGTTTTAATAATCAGGTCCCCGGTGCATCTACCAAACAAGGAAACGTGAAAAAGATTAACCCAGTAACTTTGTTTTGGTAAGCCTTTTTCTGCAAGTGTCTGAGAAAACGAGCGCGTCTGATTTCGTTCCCTTGGTGAC
>NW_015645086.1:1372691-1384217 GCF_001515625.1 Sinocyclocheilus rhinocerous | reverse complement strand
CCCTTGGTGACGTGGCAAAGGGATCTCATTATAATATTACCGAGTTTGAGCAAAACACGCTAACTGTTCTGCCTTTGGCTGCACAGACGAGCACAGAACACTAGAGTCTCAGCCTCAGAGGAGACAACAGAGCAGTGGATTTATTGATTTATTTACTGTATATTGCTGCTGCCACACAGATCTATAACAAGTGATTTATTTCCCAGCTGTTTACCTTCACAGACATAACGGACTGTATTTGTAATTCGTGTGTGTTTTTAAAGTAAACTTGTGTGTGAATGGGAACTTAGTTTAGTACTCACATGCTGTGACAGCCGCTTTCTGTCCATATTCTTCAGATGTGTGCTCTCAGAAAACCTTATATCAGAAGTTTAAACTCATATGGTTTAAAACGCATGATTTCAGCGCGATAAACATGATAATCAGAACCAAAACAGATGTTTTTAGCAGGTCCGAGCTGTAATGACCAGCTCTATTCTGGAAAAGGGGGCAGGGAGCAGAAGCTCATTTGCATTTAAAGAGACAGGCCCGAAAAACAGCGTGTTTCTGCTTTCACTCAAAATAGGCATTTTCAAAATGATATAATAAATGATCTGTAGAGTATTTTGAGCTGAAATTTCACAGACACATTTTGGGGACACCAGAGACTTGTATTACATATTGTAAAAAGGGGCATAATATGTCTCCTTTATCTTGTAAGGTATTTTACTAGTGGGAGATATACTCAATGTCTAAACGAACAACTTTAAAACAGTAATTAGTATTACCATATTATTGTAGAAGATATATATCGCACACCCTTATACAGCATACAAGTTGTCCTTTCTTTGCTTTTGTGCCCTTTTTGAAGCTCACAACCTTCAGTCCATGTTCATTGTAATTGTATTTTCTTCTTTTATCTTTTATGGAAAAAAAGAGTCATAGGACTTTTCATCTTGAGATGACGTAATCCTTTAAAAGCAACATAACACTGAATGGAGACATTCCATTTATCTGAGAATTTCAGTCAAGTTGAGGAGAGGATAAGAAGTACTGTAGAAAGACACTGTATTGTAAAGTATAACTTCAAGGTGCACAATGTAAATGTCATATGAGAGCGCCTTAGTTCCCATTATCTAAACAAATGTCACACTTAAATGTGACGATTCCTGTGAATTTGCCGCTTTGATAACATCTTAAGCAGAAATTGAGTGATGCGAGCATAGCACTTGATTAGAACCCACACACCTGGTGTGATCTCACCACATATGGTCCGTGTTTCTGCACTCTTTATGCATGCTTGTTACTGCGCAGCCTCTGTCATCTGCAGAATATTTACCCACAGACTTCTTTTTAAAAGGTCTTAAAGCGATAGTTCATCCGAAATTGAAATTCTGCCATCATTTAATCACCCTCATATTGTTCCAAACATGTATGACTTTCTTCTTCAGAAAACAAAAGAAGATAATTTAAATAATGATGGTAAACCGTTTTGGTTGACTTCCACTGTATGCACAAAATGCAGCTGTGACATTTCTCAAAATATCTTCTTTTATGTTCCATAGCAAATGATGACAAAATTTTCATGTTCAAAGTGAACTATGCCTTTAACAAAAGAAAATTCTATTTGGTATGGTGCTAATGTCAATAAATCGCGCTCAAATTTATTTGATATTGACGCAATATTTACACTGAAGCTCGCAGAGCGGCTATGGTAAGGGGGATGACATTTCCCGACCAGGTGACTTTGTAAAAGAGCATAATAGGACCCCTTTAAAGCTGAAGTGTGTCATTTTTGTTTTTTACTAGTGTAAGCGTAACATAAAGGAATTGCAAAAATTATTAATTGCAAGCAGGTTTCTTAAAGTCTGCATGAAACGGAAATTGCAATCATCTTTTATTCTCTATTTTGATGTATATCCGATGAAACAGCTTTTTGAAGATAAAAATGGAGCTTGATTTTGTCCATTGGAAATTGATTGGATCGTTGTTGTCGTCTTAATGGTGCACATGTCATCAGAGAATAGAGGAGGAGGTGAAGTTTTTGATTAAATGTTACAAAAAAATAATAATAATGATGAATACAAAGATAAATCATTCATAATAAACCCTGTAATTTTCCTTAACAATAAGAATTGTCAATCTTGAATTCATGGTGACTTTAAACCCATCAGCCTTTGGTCAGACAAATTAGTCAGGCATTATTCCTGCCACCAAGCTCACACCATTGCTTGAGTCAGTGTCACTCTCTCCGGCTGCCTGGGATACTCAGAGAAACAGATCAATGTTTTAATAGCGTCACAAAGCCGTATTGTTTACGGTTTATCTTTTGAAGGAATAAACCTACAGTATGGCTTACATATAATTGTCTCTCCTTATAAAAGAACAGGTATGGTGCTGTTCTTTATTGGGTGAACTATTCCATTAAGTTATAATAGCAAAAAGGATTTTAATATTGGAAAAATGACACACATCAGCTTAAACTGTGCATTAAGATACAAATATGTAATTGTATTCTGTTGTTTGCTCTCAGAGTGTGTGGATTATAAGTCTTTCAATGGGCCAAAATGGCGAATGGAGCCCAGTGATCTGACAGTGGGCTCACTGGAGGAAGAGGCTACGCTGACCTGTGACGCAAAGGGCATTCCTCCACCTCAGTACAGGTCTGTTTGCATTTTCTGCTTCTATTTTTCTCGCTCTTTAATCTAGTGAGCTTCATAATGCCTTCATAGGAACTTACAAATAGTGTTTGTTTGCTGTTTTCAATATTGCTAACAATTCCATGCTCTAATAAACATAAAACTACACAACATGTTCAAATATTTTGTAGAGTATCACATTTTATTAGTTATTAGTGCACCTAAAGCATGCTTGTAACACCTTAACGCTACCTGTACTAAGTTTTGGGGCATTTTTCTTCGTCTCAGTAATTTGAATGATTCTGCAACACCAATCATGCATGAGGTTATGTTTATTCATGCAGTACTCTATGATATTATTAGAATTTAATGACCAAGATGTACAGAATTCACAACTTTCACTCCCTTGCAATGGTGAGAGTTGCCCGTGACAACAAAATGATCTTTCTTTTTGGTATTTCTCAACAGTCCATTAATTTTTGCTGTATGTTCCGAATAGATATATGCCGGGGCGCGGTGTGTCACATTTTGACATCTGCATTATCTGATGGCATTGGTTAGTCAGGAATGTTCCTGTAATTTAATGGATTATGGATTTCACATCTCGAGGCTGTATAGTGTCTTCCTGGGCTCCATCTCAACAGAAGAGCCATAAAACTGCAATATTTAAACCGGCTTCACGGTGGCAGGGCTCAATGAATGCATTGACACATGCATATCAATTAAACATGTGCCACATGTTATGCGCCATGCATCATTCAATTTAAACCAAACTAGATCTCTTAAATGCAAAGTGTACATCTTTTATTCAAAAGTCTATGCTTACTGTTTGCAGTCTCTTTCTGAAAGTCTGAAAATAGCTGATCAGAATTGCGCTTTCACTTAGAGAATTTCTTATGCCCTTCTCAACACTGATAGTGTTTTTGAGGTCACCAGGTCGCTGTGCTGTTGGCCGCTAGTAGGCTCTTCGAAAGCAGACACCATGCAATAAGATTCCAGCGCAAAGCAATTTTTCTGTCCATACCAGACACGACACGGCTAGAAGATGCAACAAAATTAATCACAGTCAGTCAGAAGAGCATGTGGGTGGGCTCTCTCTGCAAGCACACAGTCTCACACTCACAACAAAATGGAAAATTACATAATTAAATGATTAAAAACTTCAAAATATGTACACAGTGACTTGATACAATATTTTTCTTAATTTATTTGCAAGATATGTGGTAAATTATCCGTTGTTTATTTCATTATGGCTATTAAAGTCATGCACAATGATATTCAAACTAAAATTAAATGATTTTAATATTATATAAAATGCAATCAGCTGTCAGCCGTGATGTAGCAGAAATAGAAAGCAATCCAAAAACATAATTTCCTGTTGCTTGTCACATATAGCCAACTTGGCTGATTAGGATTTTTATCATGTCTTGCGGCGTCACGTGTCCGGTTAGGACTTGGTGTTAATAATGTTGGTGGTCTGAGTAAAATCTCACAAATTAAATTAAATTTTATTTTATTTTATTTTAATTTTATTTATTTACTCTTTTTTTTCAGCTTAAATGATTATTGAAATCATACATTTTTTTCAATAAATTAGCATTTCTCCTTTATTCCTTTAAAGTAGTAAAATAATTATTAATGAAACTGTTGAGGAAATGGAATCATTAAGAGGAATCAAAATCATTAAATTCTTTACGATTCACATCCTTAATCTCACACGAGACGGATCACATGATCTCCACAGTCTTTGCTCCGATTGCTCACTACTCATTTGCATAAAGTGAAACGTCTCAGTTTTGTTGAACTGCAGCCAAGCCTCAATCACTCATGTCACCAGAAAACAGCAACTCTCATTGAAAATCATTGACCTCATCTCTTTTTCTCGCTGCAGATTGCTGTGTATGACATATACAGCGATTTATTTGGACTTAGGCCCTGTTTACACCTGGCATTAAATTGTGTTTTTGTCAATAGCAAGGCGACAATACTAAATACAGGTGTAATTCTAATTCTAAATCTAATTCTTAAACATTATGGGATGTGTTGTTGAAGCACGCTAGCCAGACGGGATTTCAACTTCTCCAGCTGAAATCGTAAGTTTAGTTTGAAGGTGAAAAAATGTAACAGGCTCATTGGAAATATGTGCCACTACATACATTTCTGCAAAACTCAAAAAAACTTACCTATGCATACGAATCACTGCAGTTTCCAGTTGAAATTAACACTAGAGGCAGTAAATGCCAACTTTCATTTCTTTTTCACACAAATTATGATTTACAGGGCCAGAGTTTCGATTAAGAAAGCCTAATTTTCACACAATTCCTTGCACAATATTATGTTATGACTTCAAAACAATTTTAACATGCTGCAAGATTAGAAAACTGATACTTTTGAACGTTAGTGTCGCATATACAACTTCATATGTATGGGTAGGGCTGGACGATATGGCCAAAATTTATATCACGATATATTTCTTAATTTCGGTCGATATGATATAATTCTGATATCAATATGAACACTATTAAAAAAAGCCTTGTAAAAACTGCCAAGAACACCCACAACAGATGTCTGTGCATACAAACTTATGAAAAAATGAATTTGCCAAGTCTATGACCCCTCATATAAAACCATATAATATTTTAGGAAAAAAAACAGCACAAATAAATTAATGTTCAACTTTTATTTGTATTTAGCCTTCATACAAACAAGAAATGTGAAATCACTGTCAAATAATCGTCTCAGACTCACCTAATTAATATTAATATCTATATGCTAACATACTATAGTTAATTATATATATAGTTATAGTTATAGTTAATATATATAGTTATAGTTAATAACTATAGGCTAACATACACTACCAGTAAAAAGTTTTTGAACAATAAGATTTTTAATTTTTTTAAAGAATTCTCTTCTGCTCACCAAGCCTGCATTTATTTGATCCAAAATACAGCAAAAACAGTAACATTTTGAAATATTTTTACTATTTAAAATAACTGTTTTCTATCTGAAGGCAGAGAATGAGTTTTCATTTTAAATAAGCCCGTCTCCAGCAACATTTCCAGTTTTTGTTGTTCAATTTTTTTGTTTTCGGCAGCGACTCGGAGCACTTTTCATACCCTTTTTTCTGGCTGAAGCACATTTGTTTCAGTCTATAAGAATAACCAGCCTACACTATCAGTCAAAAGTTTTTGAACAGTAAGATTTTTAATGTTGTTTTTTATTTTTTTTTATTTTTTTAAGAATTGTCTTCTGCTCACCAAGGCTGCATTTATTTGATCCAAAGTACAGCAAAAACAGTAAAATGTTGAAATATTTTTACTATTTAAAATCGCTTTCTATTTGAATTGATTTTAAAATGTAATTTATTCCTGTGATCATACATAGGAAAATTTTCAGCATCATTACTCCTGTCTTCAGTGTCACATGATCCTTCAGAACTCATTCTAATATTCTGATTTGCTGCTCAAAATCATTTATTATTATGTTGAAAACAGCTGAGTAGATTTTTTTCAGGTTTCATTGATGAATAGAAAGTTCAGAAGAACAGCATTTATCTGAAATAAAAATCGTTTGTAACATTATAAATGTCTTTATCATCACTTTTGATCAATTTAAAGCTAAATTTGCTAAATAAAAGTATTATTTTCTATAAGTTCTTTCCAAAAACAAAAAAGAAAGAAATCGTACTGACTCTAAGCTTTTGAATGGTATAGTGTATAATGTTACAAAAGCTTTTTATTTCAGATAAATGCTGATCTTTGGATCTTTGGTTTCCCTGGTAACGGCTGTAATGAAATCAGCTCCGCTCACGAACGCTTCTTTATCAGATAAATTGAAAATGACATTGAAACTTTTCTGAAGACAGTCCTTTCCCTTCAGAGATACATTCATATAAAACACCCGCGACGTGTTTTGATTTTGAAACGTGCAGTGCTCATGTTTATTCAACGAAGTCAAACGCCACAAATAAATCAATGTATGGGAAACACTGGTAATGTGTATCGAAATATCGGAAATGTGTTTAAAAATCATATCACCGTTATTGAAAAAAATTATATTGCGATACATATTGATATTGAATTATTGTCCAGCCCTATGTATGGGTTTTCTAACACAGTACATTTGCTCGCTAGCTCACGCAATACGGCATTGCAGTTGTGAGGTGAAGTGCTCAGGTGCGAATCCCAAACAGCTCAAACCCGCATATAAGGCTAAAAAAGTAAAAATAGCACAGCTGCATCAGTGAATGTGTTGTTATATCACTTTTGCATTCGTTAACACTATCAGGTACGTTTAGGGTTGGGTTTGGTTTGGTGTAGGGATTGTTATTTTCTAACACGATAATAACATGTAATAAAAACAGCAATACATGCCTGTACCAACATAACAATGTGTCATAGTCACATATTGAATGTGCGTTTTAGCGCCTCTCACTGGACATTTCATGCGGCGAAATGTGTAGTAAGTTAATATCGGTATTGCAGTAACTAGCACATATTTCCAATGAGCCTTGGTTGCACAATGTTCTCTTACCATTCCTGATTCTTACACAAACCCACAGCGTTCGGCGTGGTTTTGCAGCTATCAGAGCAGAAATTAAAGTTGCTGCTCTCCTCTCCTTCACGTTCATTTGAGAGATCAGAAAAAGCCCATACATACACCTGCCCCTCAAAGAAATCAGGAAAGTGGACAAAAGAGATGGATGAAAACACCAGGGGTAAACGGGAATGTGTCTCCCACGTCTACTTGTGATCCAGTCGATCAAAACGCATCTTGATACCAGGTGTAAACAGGGAATTAGACACAGAAATTCTAAAGACACAACACTCTAATCACCATCCAGAATGGTTGCTGTGCTCATCTCAGTACAGGAACAGATTTCCTCTCCCAGTTGAAAGCGCATGGGTGATGGCCTTACTGTAGTCTTTATAGGCCTGTGCATTCCTCGTTTTCTTCTAATCATCTTTTTGCTCTTTCTCTTGCTGTGCCGCACGTCACGCATAGTAGTGCCTGAGCCTTAACCTGCACACTTCTCTTGATGTGCAAATAGGGCTGAAGCGCTTCTTCTCTGGCTTCTTCCTGCTATAGAGCAGGGAAGCTGAGTTGACAGCTCTCTAGAATAAATTGCCCGGCTACAATTGTGAGTTTCATAAAAACTGAAGGTAGATGCACTTTTAAATTACTCTCACCGGACGGTTCTTGAACAGCGCAACACTTGCTCCCCAACTGTCAAAATATTATTTTTACCACCCAAGTTTCCTGACACCCTGGTGAAAGAAATATTGACGAAGCAACTCCAAAGAATAAAGATTTGACAAACTTTGTCAAATCCCAGTGCTTAATGGCAACATGGGATATTAACGATGAATTGCCAAAAAGACTTGATTTAATCCATATAAATTCTTGAGTGAAGTGTGATTGTAGACAAAAATATCTTTTGAAGTGAGTCAGTCTGCAGAGTTTAAATGAAGCACGTGCTAAAATGATTTGTGCAAAGGACAAGGTAATTGCTTGAAAGAATACATCAAACCCTGAATTCAAAATATCCAGTCTTTCAAAGTTATATTAGAAATCCCAAACTCCTGTCCTGCTGCTACTTGCATGAGAAATTAGTTTCCTTAATAGATGCATCCTTCCTCAGTGAATACAAATACAGATAGATGCTGCAGTAAAGACCAAATTATGGTTTTGACTTCAAGCTTAAAGAACAAAAGTCCTTGTGTACCATTTTGGCAGACTTCTTATGTTTTGGGAATACTAGGGCTTGGTGATATAGCTTACTAAAAATGTATTGCATAGTTTGGACAGTCTTCGTGATGTATTTGGATTAGAGGAGCCATAATTTCAGCCAAACAGCATAGGTGTCATTTCGAAACTTTAGAATATTTTCCTGGGCGCTCCTTGTGGTTCATTGGTGGTGGAAAGCGACAACAATGTTTTTGCTTGCACACAAACAAGCGCCCTCTTTTATATTGCTTATTTGTGACCACAAATTATTCCAGTGAAATTGAAAAATGAACTGCAAACAAAAGTTCTGATATACATCCACTGACTGTCAGGGTCTGGCGTCTGGTGTTTCTCCCTCTCACCACCAGAGGTCACCATTTCCCATACTCCCGGACTCCTTTACCTTAACTCCACACACCTGTGCACTTTCTCACACACACACAGCTGTTGCCCATCCTGATGGCTATTTATACTCCTTCCCCACACCTCTCTGGGCTGATTATTAGTTGTGATATGTGGACTGATGCAAGCACTACGTTGCCGATTTTGTGTCATATCCCTGTTTGTGTTCTGAGCCTATTGTCAGATTCTTATATCTGTTTGTGTTTCCGTTTTGGTTTTTACTTTGTTTTCCCTCAAGTAAATAAAGACTTGCATTTGGACCCAGACCCTTGTTTACACGGTGTGTTCCCTTACCGCGCCGTGACAGAATAATCAGCCAAACATGGGTCCAGCAGGAAGGTTCCTCAACGTCCGCCAGGGAGACCGGTGTATTGAGGATTACGCTAGGGACTTCGTGGGAGTGGCTCGCAAGTCGGCTACGGAGAAGACCTGCCTAATGGTCTTTTTCTGGGGTGGCCTAACCGAGCCCTTCAAATCCCTTATGCCATTCTGGCACCCCGAGGAGGCGCTGGAGGACTACATCAACCTGGCTCTGCAGTTGAGCGGCTCAGCCGTCAGGGTGGAGTTAGCTGCGGAGCCTGCTCAAAGTTCTCCCGAAGCGGCAATCCAGGGGTCGTCAGAGGCCTCGTCTGCCGCACCCAGTACCTCACGCCCGTTCCTCGAGCGTCGCGGGCTGATACGCAGCGTGCAGGAATCTCCGCTGATGTCAGTGCGAGCGGCGTGGTCTGCGCGCAGAGCCCCTGAGGTCCGTTCCTTAGAGGAGGGGTCCTGTCAGGGTCTGGCATCTGGTGTTTCTCTCTCTCACCACCAGAGGTCGCCATTTCCCATCCTCCCGGACTCCTTTACCTTAACTCCACACACCTGTGCACTTACTCACACACACACAGCTGTTGCCCATCCTGATGGCTATTTATACTCCTTCCCCACGCCTCTCTGGGCTGATTATTAGTTGTGATATGTGGACTGATGCAAGCACTACGTTGCCGATTGTGTGTCATATCCCTGTTTGTGTTCTGAGCCTGTTGTCAGATTCTTATATCTGTTTGTGTTTCCGTTTTGGTTTTTACTTTGTTTTCCCTCAAGTAAATAAAGACCTGCATTTGGACCCAGACCTTTGTTTACACGGTGTGTTCCCTTACCGCGCCGTGACACTGACAAACAGCAGCAAATTCTGTTTATTAGGATGGGTTATAACTTGGACTCCAAATTCATACTTAAAGCTAGAACAGCCAACACTTAACAAATGTAATTCTACCTTATTTACTGTAGGTCTGTTAAGGCCTGTTCAGTACGATAACTTTAAAGTGTATTAATCAATTAAATTTCTATGAGAATAGGAAAGTCCAATCTTTCAGAATTGATCAATGATAAAAAACATTGACAGCCAATCAGAATCGACCTGACTTTGAAGATTTTGAGCGTTTAATACTGCAGAGGACATAACTGCAACATGCATTTATAATAAATAGAACATTATCATCCATTGGTGTGGACACTAATATAGTTTTTGTTAGGGCTTGGTGGTATGATGTGGCGATGATATGAAGGCCCAATCCCAATTCTATTTTATACCCCTTCACCTACCCATACGCCTGCCCCTTCCCCTTGGCCCTTGAAACAGAGTGACAAGGGGTAGGGGTAAAAATATTCCTCTAAGAAATGAGACACCACTACTACACCATTACACGTCATTATTAGTGCTGGGCAATGATTAATCGCGATCGCATCCAAAATAAAAGTTTTTTGTTAATATATGTGTGTGTACTGTGTATATCAAAAGGGTGCTTCTACTAAATACTGAGCAAAGGGTCTGAATACTTAGGACCATGTGATATTTCAGTTTTTCTTTTTTAATAAATCTGCAAAAATGTCAACAATTCTGTGTTTTTCTGTCAATATGGGGTGCTGTGTGTACATTAATGAGGAAAAAAAATTAACTTAAATGATTTTAGCAAATGGCTGCAATATAACAAAGAGTGAAAAATTTAAGGGGGTCTGAATACTTTCCGTACCCACTGTACATAATAAATATACACAGTACACACACATATACTATGTAAACAAAAACTTTTATTTTGGATGCGATTAATCACGATTAATCGTTGCCCAGCTCATTATATGTCGTTGCTAGCTCCTGCGTTAAAGGAGATGCGCTGATGTTTATCACAAAGTTCCAAGATTCCAAGATGCTGACAGGGAATGCTGTCAAGTCACCGGGGTATATATCACACACACACACACACACACACACACACACACACCATGGCCTGTCTGAATACTGGTGTGCATTAGAACCATTTAATTACCTTTCTATATGAATGCGCTGCTTTCATTGACACACACTCATCAGAGATCGCACAGCGCACACACAAACATCCAGGAGCACAGAAACTTGTCAACGCTGCCCCGCAACTTTTATAAAAAAAAAATGTTTCAATACTGAATCATTACATTATATTTCTCAGCAACAAGGAGGAAAAATCTCTGTTTTTGAAGATGTAGAGAGACGTCACAATAGTGACCGTAAAAAAGTTTTCATTTATAAACCTCTAAAAACCTTACTGACTGATGTTTTAGTGCATTTCCTGCAAATATGGAAAAAATAAAGGGTCTCAATTAAATATGTGCAGTGTCACATTGTTAGTGCAAACTGTCACATGACCAGAGCAGTTTAATTCCGGTTTGCACCATGAGAAGATGATGGCTGCATCAAAGCTCCAAAACGAAAGGCTAGTAAAGATATGACACAGATTTTTGGTCCACATTATCTTTAAGG
>NW_015645086.1:1364532-1368531 GCF_001515625.1 Sinocyclocheilus rhinocerous | reverse complement strand
ATAAACCTCTAAAAACCTTACTGACTGATGTTTTAGTGCATTTCCTGCAAATATGGAAAAAATAAAGGGTCTCAATTAAATATGTGCAGTGTCACATTGTTAGTGCAAACTGTCACATGACCAGAGCAGTTTAATTCCGGTTTGCACCATGAGAAGATGATGGCTGCATCAAAGCTCCAAAACGAAAGGCTAGTAAAGTGTTAATATAAAGATTTTTGGTCCACATTATCTTTAAGGCGACTAGTATTAATATATGAATTCACATATATTCAGTTATAGAGTGAGTAAATACTTTGATGGTCACAATAGTGCAGTGGCGGGCTGTGCATTTCACACCAAGGCCTTCAGTGGTGTCCTGATACATAAATTAATCCACCTCTTAATACCATCATGATTTTTATAGAAACCATAAATATTATACGGAAATGCAGTATAACAGGGCATTGCATCACAGACAGGTATCTCATGTAGCGAGAATGAATGCAATTGCTAAAGCAAGAAACCCAAACAAGTTGCCACAGCTGCGCAACGTTCATCATCTCTAGCTGAAGCATTAACCTAATAAAATGACAAAAATATAGTCCACCCGATGTTCTTACAGACATTTATTCACTCAAAAGTATTTATACCTGGCAAATAACATTGGTAAAATACAAATTAGGTGATTACATTTGTTTTAAAGTTTAACAATTTAACATACTCATACGGCTTTTTGTCTTCACGGGTCTGCGGGAGGAAAATACAAGTTAGCACAGCTTTACTGGGAAAGTGAGCACGTAACATTAAAATAATTTATACAAGACAATGAAGAAAAGTGTATACATGTGTTTTAACGTACCCTAGAACTTTCATCTGCACGACGAGTCTCCCCGCCGGTCTGTGTCTGCCAGAGTCGCTGCGGCCGGGAGGAAAAGGCCGGTTAATACAGCTCGACTCAGAAACTGAGCGCTCCTTAGATATTCTTACGGAAAATAAACGTAGCTTTATATCTTGCAAATAACAACAGAATAATAAAGCGCATAAAACGATGAGTCAAAAGATGAAAATTAACCTACCATACTCTAGTTGTTTTTCATCTTCACGATGAGTTTATCACAGAGACGTTGCCGAGGAGGTGTGTGGTTGTTTTTCACGGTCATTTACTGCTGTATTTAGATTTACAGTAGGCGAATATTTTTCCAGAGTGCACTGAAAATCTACAATAACATACTGTACAAAGCATATACAGTAAGAAACCCGAGAAAGCAGTAACAATACTGTGAAAATAAAAATGATTTACTGTGTGCTGTTTAGCTCTGTCTACTAGTACACTCTCTGACCATCCAATCAAAGGACGTGAAAATGCTGACGTTTTTGTACACCTGCTAGATGGCCCCGGTGTCGCCAACTCGAAATCTGATGTGTCAAACTCAGTTCCTGGAGGGCCGGAGCCCTGCAAAGTTTTATTCCAACCCTGCTCCAACACGCATATCATGCAGTTTTCAAATAAGCCCGAAGGACTTGATTAGTTGGATCAGGTGTGTTTAATTAGGGTTGAATCTAAACTCTGTAGGGCTCCGGCCCTCCAGGAATTGAGTTTGACACCCCTGGGTTAAAGCAACGGTTTCAGACACCCACACTGTTGATTCTGAAGGCCTCAAGGCAAATTTCTTTGACCCTGGCAACACATGATTGCTGAATTATAATTGGACAAAAGCTCTAATATAAAAATACACTACTAGAAGCAGTGCAACCAAGAGAAAAGCTATGAAATGAAGAGAATAGACTATTGGAAATAATTAAATACACATTTATTTGATAAATATATTAAAACTAGCAATGACAAAATATTGCACTAAATTAAAAGTTCAAATGTTACAAATAAGTTACAATATTGATGTTGTAATACTGGTAGCATTAATACTTTATTAAGAATTGTTATATTTAATTCATACACTGAAGACTATGCAGTGTTTTATTTTTTACATTTGATTTTGTATATATATATAATGTTTTGCAAATGTTTTATATTTAATATTCATACAATGTGTGTATGTGTATATATATATATATATATATATATACATACACACATTCATCCATTCTGCTAAAACTATTTATTATAGGAAAAATACACTATAAACACTTCATTGAACATTTTTGAGTGATGAGTCAAACTAATTGTTGAAACAGTGTTTTAAGTTTAAATCAGAAAGCATATTCAAACATTCTTAACACTGTCCTACTCACAAGTCGCAAGACAAGGAATTCTGAAAAATAGCCCAGTCATATGGTCTGATTTTGCTTATTTTAATATCATCATGAATATATTGTGAATATTCAATGTATTACCCAGCCTGAGTGAATGCAGTTAATTTTTATGTGTTCTTGTTTTGGTTTCTCTTAAACCGTTTTGAAGCATTGAGAGTGTCTTGCCTACATTGTAGGCCCACAAGTAAGTGTGTGTGTGTGTGTGTAAGCCACAGCCAGAGACTGGTCTCCAGGGCGGTCCACAGGTGTTGAAGGTCTGAGCACCATGAGATGAGCCTGGTGCTTTGGATCCCACACCAGCAGTCATATCAATGATGTCACCCCCCCTCATACAAAATTGATATGAACAGCACAGGGTCGACTCAAGTTCAGCCTTAGCCACACTGGAGACTCGGCACTTTCCAGAAAAGCCCTGAGGCAAACGTAACCCCGCTTCACACCTCCCTTCACTCAATCTCCGTTTTCTCCTGCCATCACAGCCTGCGCGGATGTGTCACCTATTTGGCACTCTGTGTCAAGTGCCCTTGATCGAGCCTCACTTGCCTCGCAACTATTTTTACTCAACTGAAAATCACTTATTGTCGTCGAACGTTTCTTATTTGCATTGCTCACGAAAGACCTCACATTAGAAGCAGCTGATGATTTGAGCGGAGCGAGAAAGCTATTACATTCTGAGATGTCAAGAGCGTTTTGTTCTTGGCCCTTACACTGATCCCTGCTACGTTCATGACATATACAACTGCTCTTAGAGATAAACATGCTGAAAAGAAAAGATAATACATATACATGGGTGAAAACACAGTAAGAGGCTATGACTGGAACCAATACATTGAGTCAAGTGATATTCCATCATATTTGCTCATTTATGAATGTATGGTTAACCTGTTGTGCCATCGACTAAAGCCACACTTGACAGCAAATGGGCATTCTTAAGAATAAATTTGTGAATTTCACACCATGGGTGGTGAAAACCGTCTACACTTGACCCTCTAACACTAAAACTATCTATTCAATTTCTGTTCTATCTACTTGTTTTCATTTGATTAAAAAAAGTAACCTTCTAACGCTATCTACTTTCTATCTTTCTAATTATTATGAAAAGAAATAACTTGACCCTCTAACACTAGCTGTATCTATTTTCTCTTTTTTATCTACTTTTTATTCTTTTTATTTATTATAAAAAAAGAAGAAGAAGAAAAAAAAACAAAAAAAACTTGCTACGTGTACTGCGTTAGACTAACCGGGACTTGACAGAACACTTACAGTATATATTGTTGCTCTTTTGTTGGTTTTGATTGCTTCTATTGTCCTCATTTGTAAGTCACTTTGAATAAAAGCGTCTGCTAAATGAAAATGTAAATAAAGTACACTGTAAAAAAAATCTGTAAAATTTACGGTAAAAAAACTGGCAGCTGTGGTTGCTGGAATTTTACCGTAAAAATACGGTAGCAATGTTTTAGGTTTTACGGTTTTAACTTAAATTTACAGTTAAATACCGTAATTTCATTAACTGATATAATGTTAATATACCAACCTATTGAAGTACTGAAATCTGTTTTGTACCTTTGTAATACACTGATAACCACCAAATGCAGGTGGTGATGAGAAAGTCACACAATGAACCAAAGCCTATCACAAGCAGCTTTTAAATAATAAAATATATAGAAGGTGCACAGTGTCATTCACACAAACACCAAACACCATCATGGTGACACACATGAAACTGAAATAATGCAACAAACATTCATT
>NW_015645086.1:1339985-1364432 GCF_001515625.1 Sinocyclocheilus rhinocerous | reverse complement strand
AAAAAACCATCAAATTTGAAATGTAATGCAGGGAATTCTGGGAATGTCAATTTACGGTTATTCACTGTAAATTATACGGTCTTTTTCACTTCCAAAAACGGTATACTACCGTAAAATTAATGTCCAATACATGTATTGTCCAATACAGTTTTTCACCGTATATAGTAGGGGAATTTACCGTTAACCATTTAACAGGTTTTTACTGTAGCATTTTTACTATCTTTTGCGGTTAAATTCACGGTCATTTTTTACAGTGAAATAATTCACTTAAACTTACCATTGTTCTAGGTTTGTGCCAGCTCTGTTTTCTTTCAATGCAGCTATGTACAGGAGGAACTTCACTGATGTCAAGCTGCGAGTGTTGTGCTGTCTGGTACAGTAGTGCAGCATTATTGCGGTCACACAGTTCTGTCCCAGCATCACAGGAACAACATGCTGCGGGACAGTAATACAGGGAGGGAGTCCTTTAACACACTGTGAAGATAATTAAACTATAACAAAAGTCATGTATTAATATTCTATTTAAATATTTGTTCAATATTTTAATGGAAATTTAAATAGAAATATGTTAAATATTAAATATTGTTTAATATTGAAATATTCTATTTGCATATCCATATACTGTAAGGAGTACTATGCCCAAATTCAAAATCTTAATCTCTGTCTTTGTACAGAAACCTCAAAAACGGTTGTATAAAACGAGCATTTAAATCAGACTTAAGCTAATATCTTGCCTTCCTCACTGACATGAAACACAACACCCTCACGCTTATCTCTCATTGTCACCTGATTCCTGTTAGAAATTGAGAAATTATTCAGTTAATATACATAGGCCAAAAATCTTATACGTTGCATAAACAACCACATCAGTCAAAATGAAATGACAGGTATGAACTGTAAGAAACTGGGACTTAGCTAGATTCGCTAGTTGAATATAGCATGAGAAAACTTACCCTCAAAGTGACGATGAAACTCGAAACCTCTCCATCTTGCTGTTAGGAGTGACAGCTGACTGCCTCACAATGCGATTTACATCGTTCACAGTAATCTGGGGAAGTTCTTTTAAAAAGTGAGTGTAAAATATCAGCTTCTCCCGCGGTGTCTCCACAGTTAACACCAATAGCAAAAATGGCTTCTGGTGCTGCACCGAATGTAACTGTGAACAAAGCCCATTAAATCAGAAACTGCTCATGTATGTAGCATCTTTATTTGGATTGTGATTCAAATGCAGTGTTTGCCTCTAATTTTGAATGGCTACAGAGAGTTCGGCCTGTAATAGAGCAAAAAACTTCTTGTTCATATATTCATATTTTAATTCTATCTTATCTCTTGCTTTAAAAAATGAAATAAATATTAACAAATCGGTATTGGAGTCGGCCATGAAAAGTCAAGATTGGTGTAAATTTGAAAGATGTAACAATACCAGCCTTTCTGCAGCTGCTTTCAAACACTTCATATTTATCACTTTCCTTGAAGTGCCAATCAGAGGTGTTTAAGTTAATCAGAATCCACTCATTTTTCACTTGACCCTATTAAAGCAATACTTTATTAAAAAAACATTTGAAGGATACTTGCCAATATTTTAAAAGTTGTTGTTGTTTCCTCAGTATGGAAGTGATCCTGAGATATCTTGTTTTGGAAATATGAGAGGAATGTTGTTTCATAAATGTGGAATATTAATTATTAAATGCATTTATTATTTTATTTTATTATATTTTATAATGTTTTTTATTATTTATTTATTATTAATATATATATATATATATTGGTTTGTTTTGCCAGAATAAAAATTAAACGGAGTCTTGCTTTTCAGTGTGCTAGCGTGAATAATTTTTTATCACAAGTATGCATAACTTACTAAAAATACCACACAGGGTTAATGTTACCAGTCTTGTGGGATTGATCTATAACGCAGTTCTCAACCAGTGAAACTTTCGAGAGGCCTCAAGATGACTTTAAAATAATTTTAAGGCAAAACAAACATTAAAGTAAACTAAAGCAACTACAAATCGAGACATTTTTTATTTCATTATAACCTGTCAGCAACTGAGTTAAAAATATTTGTAAAAATCCTCATGCTTAGTCCTTGTCCAGTAAATTGCAAGCTGGGAAAGTCATAGAGCCTTTGAATATTGTTGTGGACAATGGGGGGCCTTTATCACAACTCTATACGTTTTTGTTTTTGTATTTACACCTCCATTCGCTTATTTGCATTCACTGCTCATGCTAGTAAATTAGCACACAGCATCTGTTCCTGGGGTGTGCAGACACAGTTGAACTATGGGAGTTCAAAGCCAGCTGACACCCTGTCAGAGTGAATGACTAGTGAGGCCTCAGGATCCTTAAATGATCTTGCGCCCTTTGAAAATCTGTCCACATTAGCGGGTTGTCCTCTGAATTGCATGCTAGTGGTTAGGGCCTCAGGTGGTCTTGGGTCTTAGGTCTTAATGATAGGCATAGATGAGGCGTGAGAAAGTGGAATTGATGATACTCTCCGGCGTTAATCATTGCACAATGAAAAGGACAGCAAAAGAGCTGCGGGAAATCTTTCAACATAAAAAGTCGACGTGAATTGCCGTTTGCAAATGATTTTACCTGTTTAATATGATGCATTTCCAAGTGAAACAGGATGTTCAATGAGAAAAAGTATAGCTTTTCTTCACTACATTTTCATAGGCCATCAGACTGTTCAGATTTTGAAATGTTTATTTTCTTATTGAAATGAATCAGGGATGAAGTGTAATACCAATCTGAATATGCTTTGTAATGATTCATTGATATTCCATATGACATTTGTACATCCAAAACAAAATACATTTCAAAAGTTATCACGAAAAATCACTCAAAATCCGCATTGAGCTGTGTGCACTATCATTTGTCTGTTTGTGTGTCTGTAGGTGGTCTCTGAACGGCACATTGATTAATCTCAGCACCGATTCCCGTCGGCGGCAATCTGGAGGAAATTTGGTCATTAGGAGTCTGGACCGTGCCCAGGATGGAGGAATATACCAGTGCACTGCCTTCAACCCACAGGGAGCAATTCTTAGCAGAAGAGCGAGCCTCCAGTTTGCATGTGAGTCATCGATTGTGCGTTAGCATGCTATATTAGCACCTCAGCCGCTCAATGCAGGGTGACAGGTGTTAGAGTGGATGCTGCCAATATTGGACTAGCTTAAAGAAGAGAGAAAAAGAGTTATCAAAACCTTAATGCAACTAATGCAAATATAGCTCCTACAATAATTCATTAAATCATTAATTCAATTATTTATAATTATAGATGAACATAATGCAGCATTTAGTATCAGCCCAAAGCCTTAAAGTTAGATTTTTGGCTCTTCATAGTAAAATGTTTGGGCACCTCTGATATAGACACTGAAACATACATTGTTAAGATATTATATGCCTACAGCATTAACAACTTACAAATGTTTACAAATCTTTTTGAATTCAAAATATTGAGTTATTAATCGGTTGATTTAATTGCATTAAATTCCATAACATGTATTCAACACAAACACACACACACACACATATATATATATATATATAAACTAAAATTATCACTGTACTTTTATCTGCCACTTTTTTTTTTATATTTCTAAAGATTTTTGGCCCTTCACAGTAAAACGTTTGGCCAACTCTGGTATTGACACTAAAAACGCACATTATTAATGTATTGACATGTATATGTATATGAAAGACTTTAGAAACGTACTAATGTTTACAAAGATTCATAAAATATTGAGTTTGTGTTATTAATCGGTTTATTTTATTGCATGTAATTAATGACAATTAAATATTTTCAATTCCATTACATTTATTTAACACATTTAACTAATTTGACTCAAAATAAATATGTACATGTAATACAGTGGCATGCAGTTCTGAAACCGCAAAGGCAAAGTCCTCACAGTTTTTTTTTTATTTTTATTTTTTTAATTATTATTATTAAATGTAAATGCATGTCCCATATTCTTGGTTAAATAAACAATACTTACACTACCAGAATAAAAATCTATTTTCTATTTTTACATTAACAATGTAATTAATAGGCTATTCTATTTATTAAAACCAAGTATAAATCTAATCAGTTTAGTGTTTTTTAAGCATTTTGCATGTATTCCAAAATAATAACTCAAGGCAGTAACAATTTAAACAATATATTTCATTTAAAAATATATATATTTTATTTATAAACTGATGTTCAGCTGTTCTTTGTAATAATAAACTTATTTTTAGATCATCAGTCATCAGAGCTCGGTAAACACTGGTCACAGATGCGGAGATGTACCTTTAATTTCAACAAGCTGATTGATCACTAAAAAAAAAAACACAGATCATGTTTTCAGGCCATTTGAAGTTTGATTTTGACTTGACAAAGTGGTGATATATGTATTGTTTGAGTGGTCCAGACGCTACATATATAACTGTGTGAGTTGTTTACTTACTTTTTTATTACTCTTCCCATTAACTCCGTTATATTGTTCATTCAGACTGATTCGCAAACGGGGAACGCCCACATACAAAAGAGGCGGGATTTATCGCATGAACCAATCACAGTTGATCATAACCAGTCGTATCCAATCATATCACAATTAGGGCTGGATTTTGACACAAATTTCACGATTCGATTCTCATTCACAAGCTTGCGATTCGATTCGATTCAATTCAATATCGATTATTTTGGATATATATATCAGGTACAGTACATGCCAAATTTTCTCAAGGAAAAAAAATCCCTCAACTAATGCTGTAAAATATACATGAGAGTCAGTTGGCACTACATTACTATAATATTGAAGGTTAAAATTGACTGATTTGTTAAAATTACACTTAATGAAGCTTTTAAAATAATAATGTTACAATTACATAATATTTCTACTTCAATTAATTTGTTTGAAATATAAACACAATGGTGGCTGTCATAAAAACGTGATGATTCAAACACAATGGACAGAATTTGAAATCTGAGACTTTGTTTCATATTAAAAGTACCAAAGCACAATGCTTATTGCGATTTATTGGATGGAAAGTACCCTTCAATGTTCCGTCCATTAACTGAAAACAGGCTTGACTAATCGATTCTGGGCATTTAAGAATCGATATTGTTCCGTAAAAATGAGAATCGATTAATATCGAGATATCGATATTTTTTACCCAGCCCTAATCGCAATGGAGGCATTGCTTCCCCCATTCATTCTCAATTACCCCCCACCAAACTCACCGCATGCTTTAGGGGGTCTGTTAAAACTCAATGGGCTCAGGGGAGGCGAGAGAGACGCAGGCCCCCTCTGTAACTTTACCTGCTGGTGTCATTGCTGGACAGTTTTACTTTAGAAAAATTTGTGATTTATACGCTTTTTATGTCATATTTTGTCATTTTTGTGTTGTTTTATTTTTGTACTATGATTTTTTTTTTCATCTAATTTTTTGAGGAGGTACTGCCTCACTTGCCTCCTCGGAGGAAACGCCCCTAATGTAATATTATATTGAAACTAACATTATTGTCACTGTACATTTATCTGCCACTAAGGGATTTTTATGTTTCTAAAGTGCATACATAAATACTTTTACATTTTAGTACTTTTACTGTCCGAATATCTGTATTGTATAAGTCCATATACGTTTCAGCATATATCCAAAAATGTATGTTTAAATGTTATGAGTGTAACGGGGCTGACAAGACGTGAGATGTGCGAGATCCAACAGTCAACAAGGCATAATCCATTAACTGAGCGAGTGATGAACGTGGACCCTCGCGTCTAAGTTTAGACCTAAGAGGTTGATTTATGCCATCGCAGAAAAACTCTATCAATAAACAGTCTGGTAAATCAGAATAGTGAGCGATGGCTAAAAACTCTCGAATATGGTTCTCCAATGATCATGGACCCTGTTTAAGGGCTAATAAAATTCTTGCCGCGTCCATACCTGGCCAATGTCCACTTGAACAGCTCCTGGATCCTTGTGTGGCCGAGCATTCTGTAACGGGGCTGACAAGACGTGAGACGTGCGGATCCATATGCAAGCTTTATTACCAGCAGAGGAGGTCAGAAACACAGGCAGGGTCGAACGGTGGCAAACAGGTATATGGCGGGCAAGACACAAGAATAGTCCTAGGGCTAGCGTAGGTCAACGATTGGCGAACAGGATCACAAGGGCGAGACTAAAGGGATAAATCCAGGAAAAACAGGCACAGATCAAAAACCGAGAAAACAGACAAGGCAAGGCAAGACTAGGCTAGGCTAGGCTAGGAAGCTAAAGAGGGCTCTGTAGAGTAGCTATCACTGCTGGCGATAAGCGCATACAATACTCGGCAGAGAATGGTTGTTTGAGTGAGTGTTATATAGTGAGTGAGTGATATGAAACAGCTGTGTGCAATCAGTGCTGTGTGCAATCAGTGCTGTGTGCAATCAGTGCTGTGTGCAATCAGTGCAATGAATGATGGGATATGTAGTCCGGGATGATATGCAACCGTTTGTGTAGTGCGAGAGTCAATGTAATGGAAAGGGTGACCTCTGATGGCTAGCAGACGGAAGTTCATGGACCGGATTCATGACAATGAGTTTGTTTGGGATCAAACTAATTATACAGACTGTTAGAAATTTCCTGTGCATGCTATGCATGTTCTTCTGCATTATTTTAAAGGTATATCACTGTGTGCAAAAAGTGTGATTTCTATGCTACTGACATTACTGAATGCAGCCACAAAACAAATTATGTTTTCTGGCATCAAATAGCAAACAGCTAATAATCATTAATGAAAATAATCAACAATGGCTTTTTATTTCATTAATTAATCTGTGTGTGTTCATGGACAGCCTCTGCTAGCCACCTCATTTTACAGCAGTGAATAATGCATTTTAATGGATAAAACACATCTGAAAAATAGCAGAGGTCACAGTGTAAGCAGTGCAGGAAAATGCACAATACAAACTGCCCAAAACATGAGGATGCGTCATGTTTAATGTTACATTAAGTGCTTTAAACAAACTCTTTAAGCGTATATTTTAATATGGCTTGCTCTGTCAAGTGCTTTGACAGATGCAAGTGCTGTTTAATGTATTTTCAGACCAGCGAATAGCTTATATGTAGTCTCCCATGTACCTCTACAGTACCCTGCTATAGTTGACTTCAGTTTTCCAAACCCAGAAGTATAAAAAGGGTGTAAAAAATATATTTTTTCTCCAGACTTGCGTTTAGTTGTTGTAATCAGCTAGAAAATGTTACTGATGTTGGTGAGCAGGGGAGGTTCTAGAAGAATCTGTGCTATTATTGGGTGTCATAACAACTACAGACAAGCTTAAGAAAAAGTAAATTCTGTCTTTTCCTCACCCTCAAGTTGTTCAAAACCTGTATGAATTTCTTTCTTCACAAAAGAAGAATGTGGATAACCAAACAGTTTCTGGTCCCGACTGACTTCCATAGAAATTGTATTCATACCACTGTAAAAAAAAATATATATATATATATATATATATATATGTGTGTGTGTGTGTTGTTGTATCAACTTAAAATTTTAAGGCAACGCAAACACTTAATTTTATGTTCAATCAACTTGAAATGTGAAGCTAAGTGACAACTTAGATATTTAATTTGATTAAACTTCAAATTATAAGACATCATGAACACTTACTTAAAATTGAAACAACAACAACAATTTTTCATTTATTTATTGTTTTTAAATTGATGGAAGTCATTGGGGACCAGCAGCTGTTTGGTTACACACATTCTTAAAAATATTATGTTCAACAGGAGAAGGAAACTCATACAGGTTTGGAAAACCTTGAGGGTGAGTAAATGATGAAAGAATTTTCATTTTTGAGTGAACTAACCTTATAATTTGGTGGAAATCTACTCTTTACTAAATAGAGTAAATATACTATAAAAACATACATACATACATTCTTATACATACACAAGAATAGCTTATTTAGGCCCTGTTTACACTAGTGCGTTTTTGTTTTAAAACGGCATTTTAAAATTAAAACGATCCTCATCTACACTTGCGTTTACACTGTGTTTCAGAAACGATCTCCGTCCACACTACACAACCGAAAACGCATGTCACATGACCATTCATGCAGGTACAACAATGAGCATGATGTTATTGTTTACACGGTCGTCAAGGATATGCAGAGCGAATGTGGGCAGCCATGCCATCGTTTTTAAAAGTCTCCGTTTTGGTCCATTCACACTGAAACACAACCCCAGAGTTTATCCAATGATGAACAATTTCTATCCTGATGGGAAGTTGACAGTGACCCCAACCATAGGACATGTATGGTCACCATATCTCAACCCATTTGAACACCTATTTTGAACCGGTTGACCAAAATGGATTTTGGACCAATGTGAGTGACAGCACTCTCCACCAAAAATATGTATATTAGAAGTCTAACACTGACAATAAAGAAATGGCAAGAACATGTTACTATGATCAGAGGAGTGAGTTCTTTTGACTTGTGAATTATAATTGGCATAAATTTTAGTTTTACAGTGTAAAAAATTTATAGTGTAGCCTACATACAATCACTAGATTTGTTTTCTTGTGTGGAATTTAATTATTTATTGGAATAAAACACAGAAATGTTTACATGTTAAGCTGGGATAAAAGAAATCAGCTCTAAGGTATTTTCATTTCATTCTCATGTCTGGCACTGCTGTATCATCTGACTGTTGTGTGTGTGTGTGTGTGTGTGTGTGTGTGTGTGTGTGTGTGTGTGTGTGTGTGTGTGCTTTACAGACTTACATTTAAAAACTCAAACGAGAAGTGCTGTCTCTGTGAGAGAAGGCCAGGGGGTAGTTTTACTTTGTGGTACACCATCATATGCAGGAGGTAAGCTTTTATAGTGTTACTTTTTTGGTTTATAGTCTAGTTTAGCATAAATATGCTGTACACATGTGTGAAATACAGAGCTCTGACTTATCAGTGTACTCCATTGGATTTAATATGTGTTTTGAATGGGAAGAGCGTGCACGCTTTGTCGAAAGAAAAATAATTTTTAGAGACCACAGGATTCAAACACTTGAACACAATAAGGTTTTGCACCTTGTGGCCTCTAAAAATGTGTACAAATTTGAAGGACTTAATGGCTTTCAAGTATGTGAGTTCATTTCATTTGATCTTTGAGTCTACGCACCTATTGTTTGGCTTGACATTTTTTTTAGTTTTTTATAAAGATGCGTTTTATACAGCTTAGGCTTCTAATTACCCTAAGATAATTTTGGATATACCTGGGTCAGATTTCAGTAGTGCTATTGGGAAAGAAAAGTGTTATCGGAGCCCTAATGATTATACCAAAAAGTACAAAGAATTTCTCATTTAAGTTCCCAAGAGTGTTTGGCTAGCCTAGTTTATTTGTTTTGAATTATATATGTTCTGTGCCCCATCTCCTTTCCAGATCTCTCATTTGCATGGGTCTTTAATGAGTACCCTTACTTTGTTCAGCAAGACAATCGTCGCTTTGTCTCTCAGGAGACGGGAAACCTTTACATCGCCAAAGTCGAGCCCTCAGATGTGGGTAACTACACGTGCGTGGTGGTAAACCGCATCACTAAAGGCAAAGTCCTCAGCTCCCCGACCCCTCTGGTACTACGAACTGATGGTAAATATCAACATTTTTTCCTGTGGGCAATTTAGTAGGCAGAAGCTAAATCATAATATCATCACTAAAGGGTTTGATTGACCTGTTGATGCAGTTAAGAATCAGGTTTGTTTGAACTTGCTGTAGGAGGTCCCACCAGCTCCATCTTCCACCACGTACATATACAATTAAATAAAGTGCTTTAATATAGTGTATCATGTAAAATAATAAAATGAAAACTTCATTAACACACAACTCGGCCCACATAATATTAAATATTAAAAACTTCAAGAGCTTAAAGTAAATTGTTAACATGTTCTTATGCAACAAAAAATGACGTGTCTAGTTGGGCTAACAGCAAAGTATATGTGTACATTTTTTTTGGACCTGGGTTCAATTCCCATGGTGGAATAAACAAATATACAGTATGCTGCTGTTTTGTTTTGTCCGTAGCAGGATTTTAAATTTGTTCCATATTAGATTTGAATGAATGATATCCTTCACACACACATAGACACATATAGACAGTTCCAGGGTATAAGGCTGTAGCCTCCCAGCAGGCACTGGACATCAATATAACGTTAGGTTGACATTGGACCCCAATGTCGGACAGACGTTGCATTTTGGTTGAAAATGAAAATTGGGATGACGTCAGTATTTGACGTCAATTTTATGTTGTTTTAACGTCGGCTTAACATTGGATTTTGGTTACTTTACATCGCAACCGAAATTTAACCAAATATCAGCGTCTTATGACGTTGTGTGCCTGCTGGGCTAATGTTTGTGCAATCTATTAACTAGTCTTTAGGTATGAGTGTCATGCCGTGGCTAGGGGAAGACACGCTCCACTTATGTGATTCAGTGAGAAAGCGGTCCAAACAAACGCGAATAGACTTGTTCACAATCATGTTCGGCCAGTTCACCGAAAAGAGAGAACCGATTGGTGTTGGCACTTGGTTCTGATGCAATGTTTATGAAATATATTGAATAATGCAGATGTATAGTTGATATATCTCTGTCTTTGTATTTGGAATTTAAATATAACACTAATTTATTTTGCTTAGAATTTGAAAGCAACACCGAAAACACTTTCTCTGGTGTCGACTTGACAGCATGTTAACCATGCAAACACTTCTACGTAACTAATTTAAAGTGTAAATTAGTTTTAGACAGTGTTTTTTTAGAAGTCAGAGCTTCGTAGACAACCCTGCTTACTCTCCAAGAGATTCTTTCACAGTCCTAAATATACTTTGCCTTATATAAAGTAAACATAAACAATGGCTGAATAAAATATTTACCAACACTGTAAAAACTGCAGCAAACACCACACCTCTCTACGTTGTGTCAGACTCCAGATGATGGTATGAATTATTTGCTGCCTTTGTTTTAGCTGCCTGTTCTCAGAAAAAAAAAAAAAAAAAAAAGCTGTTCACCTACTAACACTATTTCATATGTATTTTCTACTATTTTAGATCAGTGAATGAATTATGAATGGAAAAATAACACTTTTTTTTCTTTATAGGCGTAATGGGTGAATATGAGCCGAAAATAGAGGTTCATTTCTCTGACATGGTTCCAGCCGCAAAGGGATCTGTTGTGACACTGGAGTGTTTTGCTTTGGGGAAGTAGGTGTGACTCCTCACCCTTTTGTAGTTACTGATGCCGATTCCTTCCTTTACGGCTATCCTGACTTTTAATGGTACTCTGTCACTGAGTTTAATGCGTTTTACAACTTGGCCCTTTTCCACCTCTTCTCGCCACCATTTAAACATGCTTGTCAAAATCTGTATAACAGTCTATTTTTTGCCTTGAGGCAATTTTTCTGTCTCAATTGATCCCATTAGTGGATGAGCCATATACGTATGCCTTGCAAAAATAAATGAGATGGTGTCTTATGAGGAAATGTAAGTCATTTAGTATGTTAGAGCTGAGATATGAGGAGGAACGACAGTAATCTACAGTATAATGATATTATACAAAATTTCCATTCTTTATCTTCATCTTTTATGTTTCTCTCTCTCTCACTCTGTGTTCTTTCCTTCTTTTTTCTCTCTGTGTAGCTTTTCATTTTTCTCTTTTGCTTTTGCAAGATTACTCACCATAGTTTTTCATACATTCAGCCCAGTTCCAGAGATAACGTGGAGGAGAGCGAATGGAGTGCCGTTTCCCAGCAAGGTGAAGATGAAGAACTCAAATGTAGTTCTGGAGATTCCCAGTTTCCAGCAGGAGGACGCCGGAGGCTATGAATGTGTAGCAGAGAACAAGATGGGAAAGAACATGGTGCAAGGACGACTGTCTTTCCATGGTATGATTATTTCACTCATAGTAATTTTATGTTTAGTAGTGCACATGATTCATTTTTGCCATAAAAAAATGACAAGGATTTTTCAAAATTTCACAGCAATTTCTTGTAATAAAATACAATACCATTCCATTGTTGTATAATCACGTAAATGGTTTAATCTTCCTTTGACATTGTACAAATATTACCGTAAAAATTGCTGTGAAAGTATGGCAATGAGTTGCTAAGAACATACTGTAAATAAACTGGAAAAATGTTACATTGTGTCCACTGTGTTATTGTACTACAGTAGATACACATGGTATGATTGTTTTATCCATTATATAATTTTATTCTGTGCACAGTTGTGTAATTATTTCAACATTGGCTGGATATTAGTAGGATTTGCAAAAGCTGGTCGTCTTTGCCATATCGTTTTGTCTGTCATTGAAATTAATGTTTGCTAATAATTTAAAACGTACTTAATGGATATTATTGTTGTCATAACCATTAGAATTCTTGCCAGCGTTTACCAAGAGGAACCCTGCCAGTTCGGTCATTTCACAATCGCAGTGAATTGCTTTCTGATTACGTTCTGCCCTGTCTGACTTTCTTATAGTTTCTATAACCGCATAGTAAAGACCAATATACGGATTTGGCAGCGTGATGTTGCAGTGTGCCAAGACTCAGCAATGCTAAATGCTAATTTGAGACACTTTCGTTGATCCAGAAAGGTTACAGTTTTATAGAGCCAAAACATAGATTGACAAATAGCATTTTTTTGCAGACAGATAGATAGACAGAGAGACAGACAGACAGATAGATAGATAGATAGATAGATAGATAGATAGATAGATAGATAGGTATATTTATGTATTAGATCTCTGATATTTTCTTCACTTTAAATACACATGCCTGAAGAATTTCACCTCTGGTGTATTATTCATAATCATCATATTGTAGTTAATAATGCTACTCATTATTAACACTTCAGACGCTGCAATTAGGTCAGCTCTTATTATCTTGGCCATTTTACTCTCCAATTGTATTCATTATTTTACCTTAGTTTTATAAGATAAAGCTTCTGTTCCAAATCTTACACCAAAGTCTGGCCCAAAGGGATATCGGTTAAATGTGCACAAATTACAGGTCTATCTGGAAGTTAAGCACTTTTGAGCCCATTTTTGGAGGCGAGACATGACTCAAAGGATTATTAGGCACTAGAAGTCAGCATGTGAGAATCATTAGCTCCTTGGGTCTGTCATTTTCCATTGACACAATATCAAGAAGAACATGCCTCAACCTAATGATGTGGCGATCACCAGCTACACACAGAATTACTGGCCATAGTGTGCTGAAAAATGATTGAATATCAAGATAAAAATAGCAAATGTTTCCTAAGATAATTGATAGCTGAACAGCTACTGAATATCTCGTAGGTATGGCAACCTTTCACATGTGGTGTTATTGATTCAAATAAATGGAAATATATACAAAAAAGAAAAACACTTGCAAGGAACCCATTAGTGAAATACAATATAAACAAAACTGAAGTGCAAATCAGCACAGCGCTTTTGCATTGGACAGCTGGGATTTCAAAGGTTTTCTTTCCACTCACATCTCTGTACACACCACTTCTAAGTTCCCAGATGAAATGCTGTTATTGTGAATGTGAGTTCGCTCGTTCCCAAGGTTATTGAGAAGGTTAGAGGGGCAGGTGCAACTCTGACCTTCTTCTGAAAAGACCCGGCCTCCACAAACGATACAAAAACATGAAAGCTTTTCTTCCCAGTGCTGTCAGAGAGCAAGCGTCCTTGTATAATGCAGTATGCCAAACTCTTTGAAAAAGGCCAAAGCATAGAAAAGAAGAACTGATAACAGTTGCGAGGTTGGTCAGCTTATGCATTTCATAGATGTTTGGGTTTAATTAATTCTTGGAAAACAGGAGCTAATCAGTTTTTTTTTTTTTTTGATGAGTCAATCAGTACGTGACTCCGATCGATCAGGTTAGTGCTTAGTTGCCACAAAACCTGCAAGCACCGTTAGTGTGAATGGTGATTGGTGATTCATCTATAGCCATGCTTACACGGATCTTGTGTGATTGGTGGGAATCAACAACGCAGAACATGAGGAGAGTGTCACATTATAGAACCGTGTTTGACTGTTCAATCATTAATCTAGACAGAATCAGGGACATGAATGGAAATCTGCCGCCTTTTCAATCAGGAAGACGGATAGATCAAGTACTTATTGACATGTTGTGCTTCCAGTTAATTGGATAAAAGAGTGCCCATGTTTCAGCAAAGCCAAACCCTAAAATCATTGTGCATGTTACATGTTAGCATGTTACTAGATCAAAAGAGCACAAGCCCAAGTCTCTATGATTTTCTAGTCCCCTATATATGGCTCAGTTCCCTCACTGAAAGTCTTTATTGTAAGAAAATGATTGATTTATAAATAAAATAAGAAAAAGAAATAACTAAGCAATAATCAATTTTAAAAATGCTTGCCTTAACAATTCCGTTTTCATTAAGATTGGCAGATGTGGTACTATATTTATGCATTTAACAGATGCTTTTATCCAAAGCTAAAGTAACAAAGCAATTTGTCAAAGAGACAAAAATAATTGTAATTCACAATGCTGTGTTTTTTAGACAACTAGGAGGCAAGCTGGAAAAGAGGAGAAATGCAGAGAAGAGTTTTCATTTAGAAAAAAAAAAGTTATTTTAAAGTTAGACAAAGTAGCCTGAGAATAGCTTTGTGTGTTTCTTAATAATATAGTGTTTTCTTCAGACATTAACTAGCATGTAGAATTTAAAAATATTTTGTGTCAACCTATCAATCAAGATTGTAATATTTATACACTACAATTTAAAGGATTGCTATCAGTAAGAGTTTTTTATTTTTATTTTATTCAGCAAGGACACTTTAAACCGATGAAAGTTATTATTTCTAATAATAATATTATATTATATATTTCTAATGCTGTTCTATTAAACTTTTTATTCATCAAAGAATCTTGGGAAAAAAACATTATTACAGTTTCCACAAAAATATTAAGCAGCACAACTGTTTTCAACATTGATAATAATAAGAAATGTTTCTTGAGCAGCAAATCCGCATATTTCATATTTCAGCATATACAGTGGGTACGGAAAGTATTCAGACCCCCTTAATACTGAGCATTTTTCAGTTTTTCTTTTTTAATAAATCTGCAAAGATGTCAACAATTCTGTGTTTTTCTGTCAATATGGGGTGCTGTGTGTACATTAATGAGGAAAAAAAATTAACTTAAATGATTTTAGCAAATGGCTGCAATATAACAAAGAGTGAAAAATTTAAGGGGGTCTGAATACTTTCCGTACCCACTGTATATGATTTCAGAAGTATCATATGACACTGAAGACTGGAGTAATGATGCTGAAAATGTATTTATTAAAATTACAGTTTAAATATATTCAAATAGAAAACACTTTTTTAAAATTGTAATAATATTTCACAATATTACTGTATTTATGATCAAATAGATGCAGCCTTGGTGAGCATAAAACATGAAAAATACTGAGCTAAGAAACTGTGGCTGCTCTGTTGACAACATGACCATGACTGAGAGAAAAATCTTCAAGTAGACAGTGACAAAGACCATAGAAAGATCTCGACAAAGACCAGAGAAATGTCTTTGTCATTCAAAAACAAAAATAATGTATAAAAAATGACTGATAAATTAATTCATAAAAACAATTGACTTTTGTCTCTTCAGCAAAGCCTCAGTGGGTTCAGACGATGCGAGACAACGCTTTGTCAATTGAAGAGAGATTGTTTTGGGAGTGTAAGGCCAATGGGAAGCCCAAACCTTCATACAGCTGGCTGAAGAATGGAGAACTACTGGCAGCTGAGGTAAAATTCAAGCAGTGCACAGAGTAATGGTGTAGTGGTAAAAAATCTGGGATGGCAGTGCAAAGATCCTTGGGTCAAACCTCAGCAGGGGAGCTCTGTTAAATGTACATAACAAAGTTGTATTGATTATATAAAGCCTCAGTCTTAGTCGTCGTTGTTTGAGTTGAATGCACAGCTATTTTAAAATTCTCTTCATTGCTGTTGCTCTGTTTCACAGGACAGGATCCAGATAGAGAATGGAGCCCTGACAATCAGCTCCGTAAACCTCTCAGATGCTGGCATGTATCAGTGTGTCGCCGAGAACAAACACGGAATCATTTATTTCGGTGCTGAATTGGTGGTTTTAGGTAAGAGAATCACTTCTTTCTCATTTCCAATCATCTTGTGCCTTTGTTCACTAAGCAGCACCATCCCAGCAAACACAAAACATTTCTACAACATTTCATTACATTGCTTTTTGGTTGCAATTCTGCATTGGCAGTATAACATTTAAAATCTTTCTATAAACTAATGTATATAAACTAAAATATTTTATAAATATGGAAATATTTTATTTTATTTTATTTTTTCATACTATTGTTTCAATAATGAAAGAGACTGTTTGAATGACTGTATAAGCATTACGTTACATTTATTATACATTATACATTTCTCATTTAAAAAAATGTAAATAGCATCATGATAACATGTAGGTGTTGGTTACCTATTTAAAACTAGAGTAGATATAGTGAATTAAGACTGGCAGATGTGATGCTATATGAATATTGTTATTTTAATGTAGTTAAAGCAGTTGGAGAAATATTAAAAAATATTAAAATTTGGAAAAATATTTAAATAACAAAATGTGTATTTTTTATTTTATTTTATTTTATTTTAAACTCCGTAAAATAAATTGTGATTTTTTTTTTTATACTATTGTTTATCGTACTGTATTGTACTATTGTTACTGAGACTGCTTGAATAGCTGTATAAAAGCCACACATTTTTAATTTGCTGAAAAATAAATGTAAACACTTCTGAAGCAACGCTTAATTTGCTTTTAACAAATAACATTGAGAACTGTTATAATAGCATTTAGGTGTCAGGTTACCTATTTAAGACTAGAGTAAGTTGAGTAAACTAAGACTAGAGCACCTTTTTACTTAAAAAAAAATATTTACAGTGTGCTTGAGGGTTGTTTTCTTCTTCTTCTTCCTTTTGCAAAAAAAAAAAAGGGTTCAAACTGCAGTATGGCTGATTATGAATATCAGAACACAGCTCTCATCCACTGGTGTGCACTGAAGTTTTTACAGGCAAATAAACTCTTGAAATGGGTTCACAGCACACACCAAGCTGCCCTCTTTTCAATATTTCCCATCAGAACATTTAGAGTGGGCTGGCATGGCACTGTGACTTTCAGTAATGTTAATCCACTATTGATTGGCTGGTGGGAGATGAGGAACTGTGGCCGCTCTGTTGACAACATGACAGAGCCACAACTGAAGGGTTCACTGGGTGGAAAAACCATTGAGTAGACAGTGACAAACACCAGAGAAAGATCTTTGTCATCGGCTCATACAGAGATGGAGAGAGAGAGAGAGAGAGAGAGATGGTGGAAAGTGGGTAGAGGTCATTAAGGACACCTCTGCTTTCTGACTGCAGCCAATTCCTTCTCTGGTCTTCTCTAATGATATTTGTTTAGGAGCCAGCAACCCTCCACGGGCTAATTAGGTAATAGAGATGCTATTTAACAATGCTTTAGGCCACAGCGTGTTCGCTATGACAGTGCATAAGCAGCTTTCCCATTCACAGCATTGATAAACGCTGCTTCTCGGCAGAGGAGATACATTAGACCCAATTAGTGCTAGTCTTTTAGCGTTGCGTCATCGCTATCGGAAAATGTCTTTCATATAATGGCTACTTTAAAAACTGGACAACTGACTGTGTAATATCAGCATGGATTGATGTTATCCCTTATTATATCCCTGTTATTAACAGGTTTAGGGTTTTATACCATAGTCATACATTTTTAAAGGGATAGTTCACTCAAAAAATTAAGTTCTGTTTTTATTTTTTAATGTTCAGGTTGTTGTACACTTGTATGTTGTTTATATAAGAATATAAGAGATAAGAAAGAAAAAAAAACTTTATTAAAAAAAGAAAATATTAATTTTAAAAGTTTAGTGTCAGAAACTGAGTGACAGAAAAGATTGTTTTATGTTTTTGAAAGAAGTCCCTTATGCTTACCAAGGCTGCATATATTTGAACAAACCAGTGTTATTTTAGTATCATTGAGATACTATTATATTTTTGTTCATATTTTCAATTTGATTTGATTTTTATATTTTCTGTTTTCATGTTAATTTTAGTTAAAGTTTTTTTTGTAATTTTGTTGTATTTGTCATTTTTATTAGTTTTTGTTGTTTTTAAATATGTCTATATAGATTATTAGAAAGTGACGTGACATGTGGCCAAGTATGGTGACCCATACTCGGAATTAGTGCTCTGCATTTATCCCATCCAAAGTGCACTCACACAGTAGTGAACACACACCGTGAACACACACCCGGAGCAGTGGGCAGCCATTTATGCTGCGGCGCCCGGGGAGCAGTTGGGGGTTCGGTGCCTTGCTCAAGGGCACCTCAGTCGTGGTATTGAAGGTGGGAGAGATCGCTGTACATTCCCTCCCCCCACCTACAATCCCTGCCGGTACGAGACTCGAACCCGCAACCTTTGGGTTACGAGTCCGACTCTCTAACCATTAGGCCACAACTTCCCCACCCACAACTTCCCCACAGATTATTATAGATTATTAATTTTATTTCCGTTTTAGTTTGTTATTTTAGAATATTAAGGTAAATTAAATGAAAAAGAGATATTTTGCCTTGGAAACTAGCTGAAATATTTCAGGGTATAATTTTATTTCAGTTAATTTTTTATTTCATTTCAAGTAACGAAAATGTTTTTTTTTTTTTATGGTTTTAGTTTTAGATAACTACAATAACCCTGGATCAGACATGCAGTAAATATAGTAACATTTTTAATTTTTTAATATATTTTACAATTAAATTTTTTTGTCATAGTGATAGATAGATAGATAATTCCACTTCATAAAGACACACTAATTCAAAACTAAGTTTATGATTTATCCTAAAAGAGATAAAATGATGGAAAATATTGTATCCCAAAAGTACGATTTTTGCCCCCTTTTTTTTTTTTTTTTTTTGTATGGTCCTAATAAAGACCTGCTAACATTGTGGTAGTCGACTGCATCCTTCACAACCTAGTGCTCAAAACCACCCACATAATGGGGAACTGCACCACGCAAATTGCATTCATCACTAATTTTCTTACCTGATTTGCATAATTCCTTTAGTGAAGCGCTAAAACAACAGAGAGCGTGCAAGTGAAGTCCCTCCAGAATTTGCCTTGAACTGTTCCTTTAAGAGAAAATGCTAAAGTGGTCCTACATCAGCAGTGCACACAAACACACACACACAATGCTGCTTTCGGCCCTGCTGTCCGTTTACAGTAATGCGCGCAGGGCATCCGTGCCTGAGGCGGTAGTTTGACTCTCTTGGCCATGTGTTTTTCCACAGCCTCGCCCCCAGACTTTTCCAGAAGCCCTCTCAGAGCTCTGCTTAAAGCCAAGATGGGCAGCACAGTCACCATGGAGTGCAGGCCCCAGGCCTTTCCCACAGCCATCAGCATGTGGAGGAAAGGCATCGAACCGGTGCAGAGCACAGACAGGTACGGATACAATCGTTTTTTCTCTCTTTTCTTTGTATTCTTGTCCTTAATTCCTCTTATTCCTTCTTTCTGACCATTCTGATCTTTCGTTCAAGGCTTCACCCCCAGCAGCCCTACTATGTTCACACTATCTGTGCACAGCCTGCAGCTGAACAGTTATCAAAAGGAAGCTGCATTGCCAATTGTGGTAGCTCACTGACCATAACACTCATGAATTATGAAGCAGGCCATTAGGCCGGGCCAGCAGGAGGTCGCTCGGCATTTTGGGTTGAGTCTGTCAAGTATGAAATGATTCCTGGTAGGAGGCCACTTGAGGAAGCACAGCGGATCGCAAGCTTGGCTTTTTTTATAATGAAGTTGGATTAAATAGTATGGGGAGAATCCTGTCAAGGGTGCAGAACTACTGTGGGAAAACAATAGATTTGCATTAAGCCACAGTTGTTTGTTTTGAGAGCATTCGGTGAGACGGCCCAAGTCCAATTTAACTGTAAGCGCACTGCCGGGGAATTGTGCATTACAACATTAACATTCCAATGCTGGGTTACCAGCATTTGCTGTCTGCTACTCTGGATGATATATTGTGAATAGCTGGTGATATATAAGGAGGCACGGGGGCAATTATATATATTTTTTTTTCCATAAATCAAACACTGCTGTACATCTATATGCCATCACAAATATTACCATTACATTTTTACATTAAGAAAGCCTTGAGAATAATTTTGAATTCAATACAAGATACAAGCATTTACCATTACAGGGATGGTTGTAATACTAGAAAGATGCTAGAAAACTAGAGAAACATATTATCATAATATTTTATAAAAAATAATATAATTGCTTTAGAATATTAACGTTACTAAGTAGTTTTGGATGTATATAATTATATTTCCTTTAGATCTCAAGAATAATATACACTACTGTTCAAAATTTTGGGGTCAGTAAGATTTTTTTTTAAAGAAATTAATCATTTTCTTGAGCAAGGATGCAATAAATTGATCAAAAAAGTGGCAGTAAAGTCTTTTACATTGTTGCGTAAGACATTCTCCTTCAAATAAATGCTGTTCTTTTGAACTTTCTTTGAAGAAAAAAAAAGGGAAAAAAAGAAAACATCAGTTTTTCACAAAAATACAACCATTTTCAACATTGATAATATTAAGAAATGTTTCTTGAGGATTAAATCATATTAGAATGATTTTTGAAGGGCCATGTGAAAACACTTAAATTGTAGTAATATTTCACAATATTAATTTACTGTATTTTTGATCAAATAAATGCAGCCTTAAGCATAAGACACACTTTCAAAAACATTTAAAAAATCTTACCGACCCCAAACTTTTGAATGATAGTGAATATCTACTAAATGTCAAATTGGAACCTACAAATAATTATATAAAATAAGTCACAACCCTGTCTATTAAAATATATTGATCAGCTGATAAGCCAAAAACTTTTTTCTTAATCCAGTCATGTAATTTTTTAATTACTAGTGTAACTACATATTGCAGAAATAAGGTTTGTATTTCTTAAGAGCATGTATATTAAGAGTACGTTACTGAAGTAATGGCAATGAAGGTTTGGAAGGAAGTCTAATTCAAATGATGGGGCGGTAGATTGAGCGATGCAGCCTGCTGTTATAGCTCGCCGGCTTTACATTTGAATGAATGCGTTTCGTGTGAACGCACACTCTTCAGCTTCATTGGCTTTCAGGTAGCTGCATGCACTGAGCCACGGAGAGTGTCCAATGTACCGAGATTTATGTGCCATTCTAAAGAAACACATTATGTTCTTCTTACTACATTTCTACTGTGCCCACAAGATAAAACTCATTTGTACTCGGAATCTAGCTCCATTATGAGTTAACCAAGGTTAAATGTGATTTGAGAGGATTGTGCTTCTCTCCTTCAGGATAACTTTACACCCTGATGGAACACTTAGAATTACAAATGTGACCAAGATGGACGGGGGAAACTACGCTTGCTTGGCTAGAAACCAGTTTGGTGCGGCCAGCACTACAGGAAGACTGCTGGTCACAGGTATGGATTACTGTAACAGTATTACGGTCTGGGCTTCCTCTTTGCTTTTTCTGCAGATAGAAGTTATTTTAGATTGTCGTTCAACTGTGGGAATGTTATGTGGGAAGTGGGGATTTCTCTCCAAACTCTGGGGCTTTACAGTTTCAGGCAATTTGGTTCTTGATACAGCTGCACAATTAATCAAAATCATGACAGTTTCTTAAAGAGATCGTTAATCCAAAAATAAAAAGTCTGTCATTTACTCTCCCTCATGGCATTGCAAACATTTCTTTCTTTTGTGTAACTCAAACAAAGATATTTTGATTAATGTCTCAACTGTTTTTGTCCATACAATGGAAGCCAATGGGGTCCAACAGTTTCAAGCTCCAAAAAGGACATAAAGGTAGCATATATGATGAACAGAGCAAAATGTAAGTGGTTATTTACTTCAAAAGACAATCCAAATTACATATGGAAAGGCATGAATTACATCAAACCTCACTGCTTTTTGTGTCAGACATTTCTGTTATGACATGTTCAGTCACGTGACATGCAAGAACCAATGAGGTTTTATGTTATTAATGTGACATAGGGTTAATATAGTTATCTAAAAGCAAAACAATAAAAAACGTGTTACTTGAAATAAAATAAAAGAAATAAACTTATGTCAAAATAAACTTAAATCGTATTTCCTTCAGCTAGTTTCTAAAGCAACATTTCTCATTTTCATTTACTTTAACTTGATGTACTAAAATAAAAAAACTATATAGATATATAAAACAATAATAATGACAAATAATAATAAAAAAAAACACAACGAAATACTAAAACATAAACTACAACTAAAAGAAAAACAGAAAATACCAAAATAAAAACTAATTCAAAACTAATTAATAACACTGATGTGACGTATTATTTGACATATGTGACCCTGGAGCACAAAACCAGTCATAAGTAGCACAGGTATATTTGTAGCAATAGCCAAAAATACATTGTATGGGTCAAAATGATGGATTTTTCTTTTATGCCAAAAATCATTAGGATATTAAGTAAAGATCATGTTCCATGAAGATATTTTGTAATTTCCTACCATAAATATATCAAAACTTAATTTTTGATTAGTAATATGCATTGCTAAGGACTTCATTTGGACAACTTTAAAGGCGATTTTCTCAATATTTAGATTTTTTTGCACCCTCAGATTCCAGATTTTCAAATAGTTGTATCTCGGCCAAATATTGTCCTATCCTAACAAACAAACATACATCAATGGAAAACTTGTTTATTCAGCTTTCATATGATGTATAATCTATGATAATAATGATGATAATGATAATAATATGATCTAGGCTTGATTGTGTTTATGGGGTGCAGTCTAACATGTGTTAATTCTTAGTTTAAAAAAAAAAACGCATTATTTTTCACATAATTTACCTTTATTCCACACTGCTCTGTCCCTTCTCTGAGAAACGGGCTGATCTTTTCCTGTTTTTAAGAAGCCCCGCCCACGGACCTGGGAAGAAGCTCGTTGTAGTCCCTACGAGCCGTTTTTGTAGGCATTAAACTGCCAGAATTTTAAAAGACGATATCTCCGTTTGCATTTAACTTTCAGCTTCGTAACTTTGCAGATATTGTTTATGCTCAAAGAGCAATATTACACACTAACTAACATTAAAAATGTGAAATCGCAATCAACCACCCCTTTAAGACTGGTTTTGTGGTCCAGGGTCACATATTTGATTTAGACTCTGTATGCATGAATTGATCTTTAATTTATTTTATCACTTCAGAAAACTTACATTAAACCTTACATTGTATGGATTACTTTTATGCTATATGAATGATGAATGAACTATATAAATGCATCATTCATTCATTAATTTATGCTATATGTCCTTTTTGGAGCTTGAAACTATTGGACCCCACTGACTTTTATTTGTATAAACAAAAACAGCCGAAACGTTCTTCAAATATCTTTGTGTTTGACAAAATAAAGAAAATCATACACGTTTGGGACAACACAAGGTTAAAATGAGAATAAGTTTTTTTTTTTTTTTTTTGAGTGTAATATCCTATCCTATCCTGACCTGCCAGTTACCCCAGAACAACATTTACATTTATGCATTTAGCAGGCGCATTTATCCAAAGCGACTTACAATAGAGGAACAAAAGCAACAAATAGATTAATCCAGAAGAGTATATACAAAGGTGTTCTGCCAATTAGAGGATTTCTGTTTCATGAAGTTAATATTGTTTTAATAATGCATTCTGAAAGTAAAGTTGTTTGATTGCTTTCTGGGGCTTACATGCTCCTCTAGTGTAATGCAATGGGTTGAGCGGTTCAGCTCTCCAACTGGCAGGTTTTTTTTTGTTTTTTGTCTCAGCTCAACTCAACAGGGATGGGATACAGAGGCTTTTTGTGTGTTGTTGTAATTACCCATTTTCACGCTCCGCTTATGGCATTGCAATTACCCTGGATTACACTAATGGAGTGTGTGAGGGTGTAGGTTATAGGTTGCGCGTGCACAATTTAGAGAGAAAAATATAGAATGCTGCATTTGCACTCTGGGTTTTGCTGAGATTACTGTCTTTTACAGAAGATTCCATGCCAACAGATTTGAATATGAATCTGAATGGAAGTAACTTCCGCATTAAGCGACTGGGCACTTATAAAAACATTGATGTCATTAAAGGTGTCATGTCAATTGAATAGAAAATGAATTTTCCTTGATCATTTGAAATTCATGAAGTTCATTACACTATATTTTTTTTATTATTAATTTTCAGAACTGAAAAAAAAATTATTGTAACTAATTATTAAACTAAAACAAAAACAAAAAAGTTTCAGAAAGCGCCTGGACATCCCGCACCACCACCGAAGTGGGTTTTCGTTAGAGGAATAGACGGCGCGGACGGGATAGCAACGGCTGCGGGCTGTAGT